>NC_134476.1:20129923-20172584 GCF_964194025.1 Convolutriloba macropyga | reverse complement strand
ACAGTTAGTAGTTAACAGCTTACAAATTCGATTCAGTCAAAAAGTTAATATACCAACTACGTCACTTAGAGAAAAGCATATACAAAACTATCATACACGTCACTTAGACAAGAGCATATACAAAAAATTGAAACAACTTGATGATTTTTGTACATTTATAATTTTTTTAGAGTTGTAGAAAAATTATATCTAAAAAAAGAAATGATGAAACAGCTAATATCAGATGAAATAAGCCTTACAGTTATAATCGCAATCAGTAGTTTTGATTTCAAAGTTTTCAAGTAAAAAACTTGGTGAGCAGTGCCGTAGACAATTCCTTATGGCCTTGTTCGGCACGTACTCAGTTTTGTCTTTGTGTTTTTTTTCGCGCCGTTATGGTCATATCAAGTTTTCTTTTTTGTTGATATGGCAACCATGGTTATACGGGCAACCAAGTGTTTTTTTTAATAGTTTATCCCCAAAATTTCCGTTTCTTATTTTTAGAAAGACTTCTTGGCGTTTGAATGTTTTGAAAAACCATACATTTGACTATGTTATATATAGCCACCATTTATAGCCACCATTACATTTCCTAAATTGCTGTCTCAGACTGAAACTGGATATGTCCAGACCAAAACGAAGTTACAAAGGGGCGTTCAAGCGTTCATAGTTATACGGCCTGGAAACACGAGCGGATTCAAAAAATCTAGACTTGAACGCATGGAAGTCTGATCAATACACTGAGGATTACACAAATGAGAAGTGCTTTTTACAGTGCTAAGTTTGGTCTATTCTGACCAAATCCTTGATCCGATGGAAATAAGCAAACTCTTAAAACCTTTTGATTGTATCATGTTCAGAGATCAGCACTGCACTACAGGATGTAGAATTGGTTTCCGTCTGATGAACACACGAAGGTCCTGACACAAAAAGTTCGAAAGTCGGGTGATGTATGAACCAAAACTTTTCGAGTCGGATTGCATGAATTTTTTTGGAATCACGTGGTATGAACAAAAATGCACGAAAGTCTGGGCATCTATGGTTTTGGTTTGAGATGTTTGGAGATATTTGACTTTCCAACGCACAAAGAACGCACTGAAATCTTTAGACGCACAATAGTCGTGACTTATACACTTTTCGCCTGGGGTTATCTGGGCATTTTGACTTTGGGTCTATTACTCAGCCTGGTTGGGTTCAGCCTAAATTTAGCAGAGTAGAGTTTTGGTGAAATAAACTCAAATTGAACACAAAAGTTGAGCCAAATGTTTTTGCTTGAACTGACTTAGATAAGCATGGTTTTTTCAAACTACCTTTAACGAGCCGGGTGTTCTCAAATGTCGAGGTTTATACGACTGGTTCTTCAAAAGACTCCAAGACGTTTTCGTGTATTTGTTAGATTTGATTTTCAGTTGAGAGCATATATGGGCTTGCCAAGATTCATGCTGAGAATTTTCATTGAAGAGACCTTAAAAAGTGTACCATTTTTCTCAAACAAGTTAAGGTAATACATGTCTTTTTAAGAGGTGTCACCTTTTTTTACAACTCGAAGAGGTGTATTGAGATTCTACAGGTTTTTTTTAAGCAGAAAGCAAGTTTGTTCTTGACTTGAATTTTGACTTCTTTCTGTTCAAACAATTACCTCCGTTTTTGATTGTTGACTTCTGTTTTCAAACATTGGACTTTAACAGTAGCTTCGTTTGTAATGTATAGTAATTAGGAACGGCTGGTAATGTTCAAGCTGAAGAGGTCATTTTGAGATTTGTTTGTTCCTCTATAAGTCAGCCCTAATTATCTAAACTCCACCGCACAACCCCCCCCCCACCACCTATCTACCCTCCCCCCGTCCAAACACCTACCTACCTACCCCCCCCCCCCCCACGCCTCCACCGGCCGCCGCACCCCCCCCCCCCCATCACCACCTCACCCCACACCTACCCCTACCCACTCCCTTCACCTAGCTACCCCCACCAAGCCCCCCAACTACCCCAGCACTACCTACCTTACCAACCTATCTACCCAACCACCCACCTACCTACCTACCTACCCAGAAATTTAAAACCAGAACTTTTTTTTGCTAATTATACCAAATGCATCTCAATCATTTTTTAGCTAGATCCCTTGTCAATCAAGAGCTCAACTTCGGAAGCTTGAACGGGCGAATTTGAAGCACAAGATTCAATTGCTACATCCTCTTCATAAGGTGCTGCATCAGATCCAGAGTAGTACGGAACCACTTTGACACGCACCAATTTTCCGCAGTAGACCTTGTTCAGCACAACGTCCACACCCTTGGCAAAATCTCTGTCACCTGGATCTGGATCTGGGTGAAGTTCAAATCTGACTCCCGAATAAGTCTCGCTGGTCATTACATATGATACTCGGAGTCCTGATGCAACTTTTGTGAACGTTACCGAATCCACGCTTGCAAGTCCGATTCCGATTTCCACGAAATTTCCATCTATGGTTCCACTGATGGCTTTGATTCTTAGGGTCATTCCGAAATATTGGGGAGCAATTGTCAGTGATAGAGTTTGTTGAAAATCGAGTGTAACTTGCGGCAATTGCACTGCGCCGGACGAGTCAACAATTTCATAATGAATTGAACTGCCTTCTCCGTCAAATTGAAGCATTAAGGTGGTCGATTGATCACCGTGAATTTGAGACGAAATGAGATTCGCATCTGCTGGGAAAGTCACAACTGTCTTTTCAATAACTTTCCTATCCGATCCCGCCTTTATTGCAATTTCGAAGATGTATGTCTGACCGGGAGTCAAATTTTTGAAAGTATAAGTTGTAAGAGCCGGAAATGAGAATTTTTCTGGGTAGGTTTGAGGAACATCCTCGAATTCAGAGCTGATGGTTGCATTTAAGAATCCAAATCGTCCCGTAATTATGAGTGAAAAACTGACTGATGTGGAGTCAATTGTAAAGACGTCAAACAATGGTTCTGCTAGTAAAGTTATAACTGTCACGACCTCAGGGATACCAATGTTGAGCCCGAAGAAAGGTTGAAGCTCGACGATGTATTGCGCTCCTGCAAAAAAAATACATTTCCATAAGTTTTCTGAAGTATTATTTCAGCAAAATACACGCACCACCCAAAAAACTCTGTTCACAGTGCTTGAAGTCTTAAGTTTTGAATGATTTATCTGCAGTTTTTTTGGCAAAACACGGTATGCGTTCGAATACTCGATATAAAGTTTGCGCTGATTTTATCAGCTGGCTAATATATTTTGCAACGTTTCTTCGCGTAGCAGGCCTTTGTTGAAACCCAGGTGAAGGCGCCAGAGAAAAGTGATCCTCTTTCAGACCTAGTTCTACCCAAATAAGTAGGCAGCTTTCTTGCGACGATTTTCTTGCAATTTTCTTGCAATTTTCTTGCCCTCGGTGATTTTGTAAAATCGGTTGTTTTGTTAGCAACTTCTGAGTGATTTCAATCATCCATCGGTCACTCAGTTTTGATCAACAGTACTGAAATTAGATTTGAACAGATTATACGTGTTTGTCAGTATGAAAATTTTTGAGAAAATATTTACAAAATGTTATACGAAGTATCTTCGACGTAGTTTTTGAACCAACAAAACAGTAAAAAAGTAACCATATAAAAGACAGGTCAATTGAAAGTGTTCACTTTTTATAATAATAATAATATTTTCGTTTGCGATATACAAAGAATACAGTCATCATTCATGTATACCGCGCGAGAACCAAAAGGCTGAAAGCATGTGTGAGGGGCCGCTTTAGAGCTTCTTTTCCCATAAATTTCCCCTTGATTTTACATGTTTCAAAAAAAACTAGTCAATTGCAAATACTTGTTCTAATGCTAGTGAAAAACGACAATGAAAATATTAAAATGGCCCAATTACCAAAAAAGGTTTTTTAAAAACTTCCGAGTCTAAAATGTAGGTGTCCCTAACTTTATGAAGAAAATCATTCAACTTTTGCTCCTCACAACCAATTGCTTTTCTTATTATTGTTTCGTCAAATTGTGCCAGTACGTTATAAAGTAAGCGAACTCTGACTGAAAACAGTTTTCTGTTTTGCTTAGTAAGTTTATGAATGGTAGGTAAACTTTTTAGTCTCTTTTTTATCATTTAATGACTTTTCAACTTCACGTATTTCTAAGAACCTGTTGACTAATTCGGGTGGATGGGTTCTGCGTAGCATTGAAACCAGTAACCTAAATACTTCATATACGTGTAGTTCAAAAATTGAGGCTATTGCTTGCTTTTTTCTTGTCGTGCGAACCTCATCCGATTTCTTTAATTGAAAGACTATTCTGAGAAAAAAATTTTGTTGTATTTGTAACTTCGTTAAGATCGACTTGGTTGTGGTTCCGTAAACTAACATTCCAAATTGGTAACGAGGTTGAACATATTGTTTAAAAATTTTTACTAGAAGTTTTTTGTCTGGGAATTGGCGTGTTTGATATAATATAGTTATGAATTTTGCGCATTGTTTTTCAATAAAACATACATGTTCTCTGAAGTCAAGTCGATATTCAATGAGGACGCCAAGATATTTCACAACACTTTTGGCTTGAATTTCAGCGTTATTCAAGGTGAAATAATCTGATTTTTCAGCTTTTTTTCCAACCAACCAAATGGTCTTTTAGCTTCGTTCAGTGTAAGTTTGTTGTTTTTCATCGATTCCGAAATTTTATTTAGCTCTACTAGATGACTGTTTTCACTATAATCTCTAAAAATCTTAGTGTCGTCTGCAAATTTGGTAATTTCACAATTTTTGACAATCGTCAGAATATCATTGATGTACAAAAGGAAGAGAAGGGGTCCTAGAATGAATCCCTGGTGTACACCATGTGTAATGTCTCTCATAATTGATGAGTTGTCGGAGAACTGCACAAATTGCTTGCGGTTGGAGAGAAAAGAGCGTAACCGTCCTACTGTACATCTGAGGCCATATCTTTCATATTAAGCTAGTGGAGCAATTGACGATCAACCGTGTCGAAAGCTTTTGATAAATCAAGTAACGTGCACTGGACTGGTTTATGCAGTTGTTTTCGTTCAAGTAGTGCTTCAAAAGTTTCGATTATTGCGTCGACCGTTGAACGCTTACTTAGAAAGCCAAACTGCCTCCTGACAATACCTTATGCTTTATAAGAAAATCTAAAATTTTTTTGTGCAAAAGTTTCTCAAAAAGTTTGCCCACTACTGGTAGTAAGGAGATGGGTCGGTAATTTCCGGCTTCATTCTTTGGTCCCTCCTTCTGAATTGGAATCACTATTCCAATATTAAGCAAATTTGGGAAGCATTCCTCCTCGATGCATTTGTTGAAAATTTGACTAAGCCGTTCTGAAATTGTTGGTGACACAATCTTAAGAAAAAAATTTGATAATCAAAAAGTATCTAGACTTTTCTTGTGGTTCAAATGTTTGAGTTCATTATATACTTCTATTTTCTCTGTTTTGCTTAAAAACAAAGATTTTTCGTTCCGTGATATGCTAGATATTTCAAAGTTGTTATTGAATTTTTTGCCAAACTTGGTCCTACTTCAACAAAAAAATCATTGAGCACTGTTGCAGATATATCATTCGATTGATCATGGTAAAGGCCTAAGCTCTTTTCGTTTATCACTTTTTTATCAACTGGAAGATTTTCTTGTTGTTTTGTATTTTTTTACAGAAAACTTTTGAGTAAAACTCTTTCTTTGATCTGCGAACTAATTGTTTACATTTGTTGCGCTTCCTTTTGAATTATTCTTTGGCATCTTCAGATTTATCATCTGAAAACTTTTTCTAAAGCTTTATCTTCTTAGAGCACTGGTTTTTCACTTCATTAATTATCCATATCTTCCCTTCACTTTGTGGTTTTATGTTTTTTTGAGGTATTATTTTGTCGAGTACTTTTTCCAATATTCTCAGTAAATTTTCTAACATCCCCTAGCTAGTGGGTATATTATTTAGTAGCGTGTTATTTTCAAATTTTTCTCGAATTTTGTTATTTAATAGGAGTTTTGTTTCTAACTTTTCCAGTTTTTTTCCAATTTCGCGAAATGAAACTCTTTTTTTCACTGTCTTTCTTTGTGGTGATTGATTGTGATTCTATGATGACACCAAAATGATATCTCGCTGACGAATTATGAACATGTGTTTGAACGGTAAGTTTAGGTCAATTGTTGATTGGCTTGATTGAGACACTCTCGTAAAATCTTTAGGGTTGTTCGCAAGCTCAAATACTAAGTCATGCAGATTCTGTATAAGATTTTGTTTCCGGTCTGACTCACCCGCAATGTCTATGTTAAAATCACCACAGACAATATGATTAGTATTGCTTTCTTCTCCGATTTCATATAAATGGTTCATAAGAGTGTCAACAAACTCAAACGCGTTCACTTTTGGTGCTCTATATATTACACTAATCAGAAGTTTTTTTTTCCATTTTGGGACATTTGTTTTAACAGTTAAAATCTGCAAATTTTATTGTGTAGTTTTTTTGATGGTAGTAATATAATTTTGTTCCGTAATACTTGTTCTCTGCAATCCAATTTTCGTTACAGTTTACGATCGGTCTATATCTAGATTTTGGTCTCATTTTAAATTTTGCAATATCATGATTCAGATTTACTGATCACACCGTTCCGGTCCCAAACTGCTCCTCATAAACTTTTCTTCAACCATAAAAATTTCCAAACCCTACAACTTGTCCGATTATACCCCCATTGTTCAAACAAAATATCAGGATCCAGAGTCATCTGAGTCTGACAATTTAACTATAGTTATTTTCAAGATTCTGGCAGATTCTTGCAAGATAACCATTTGGTCTCGTCTAGGGTAAGGCTGAGTTCCAACGACTGTCAATAATAATAAGGATGAAAGCAACCACAACGAGGGCTTGCAAAGTTGCAAGCTTAACATCACACAAGGCTTGAAGCGCCATGGCTGAAATTCAAATTTTATAAAACCTGGACGAGTTTTTTAAGTAACACCTGTAATGTCCTAAACAATGCATGTTTGAAGACTTTTCAGTATTAAAACTTCCATGGCAGTATGCCACGACCGAAGTGTAAAAAATGGAGTTCTGACACAGAACTAACACATGATGAAGTTTTCTGAATAAACAGAGACTAAAAGTTTAACGTGGAAAAGTTTAAGCTTACAAAACATACA
Source organism: Convolutriloba macropyga (assembly GCF_964194025.1). Taxonomy (NCBI): domain Eukaryota; kingdom Metazoa; phylum Xenacoelomorpha; order Acoela; family Convolutidae; genus Convolutriloba; species Convolutriloba macropyga. The sequence continues at coordinate 20,165,479 of NC_134476.1, read as the reverse complement.
GGAACACGGAAATAGAAGAATTTTGCAGGATTTCGAACCTGTTTTCTTCCAATTGTTTGGTTTCAGGTATCTATTTTTTTCTCGAAAAATGTGAATTGTTTTGAATAATAAAAAAAATAAACTCAGTTCCTGCAATTGTTCAACAATCCCAGAAAAACTCACTTGACTCTCGGATACAGTTCTAGCTTCGATGCTCTCGATCAAAATTTTTCTATTCACGTCATTGTAGTGTATACATAACAAATCTTAAAGTTTAATCTTCAATTTATTCTTTCCAAATGTGTGCTTCTTAAGTCATGATTTTTTTTCAAATGATTACAAAGAATTGACTTGATCACGATTTGGTGCCACACTTGATAGGAAGTAGGAGTCATTATCTAAGCTTCGTAGTCATTGTCTGAACAATTTTGCTATTGAGTACATATTAGGAGCTGGTTTATAACCTGGTATCTTATAAAATACACTATCTGAGTTAGCAAGCAAAGTTTTTCGATTTGAAACACAATTTTTGCGACTTAATTCAAAACAAAACAATCCAATTTAATAATATACTCTATAAACAAAACTAGACAGATTGGCCGTAACATCAAAGAAAAAAAATAAGCACGGCGATGACAAAACTCCCAGAAACTCTCTCCTCTTAACAATGAGAAGAGTAAAAAAACAAAGAGAAGAAAGAAAAATTGATGAGAAAAATCATATTCATTAAGCAGCAGTAATTTGATTTCGGATGCTATGTGTAAAGCAATTATAGTTGTTAGAGGCTTCGCTTTTCTGTTTTCTTTGTGTGAACAATTTCTTTATAACAGGTAGTGTATCTGTATCAATTGCTCACAAGTTTTTTCAAAGCAAGGCATTATCATATAATTTAACTGCTGAAAACTTGCAAGATCTAACAAGTTTTTCTTTCGGCAAAAACCATCAAGAAGCAAAAAAAAACGTTTTCTCTGAAGGATACTTGCAACTTCGAACAAAATAAAAGTATTTTGTTGGATAAAAGAGCATCGCGCCAGTTTTCTATCTGTTAAAGGATTCTTAGATTCAAAGTATGAAAACCGTGTCTTCTGAAATTGGCTAAAAATTACTTACGATATTGATATTTTACTTGGATGCATGATAATTGAATAAGGGATCAAACAGAAAGAGCAAAACAAATGAAGTTTATCAATCTTTTTTTTCAAATGATAAACTGTAGAATAACTGCAGAATAATAAAAATGAATAACTAAGAAAGAAGACCTTAATTTACCAAACACGAGTTGTATACATATTTTACAAGAATAATTGTTATTCTCCTATTTTGGTTTTCAAGAACTGGACTGGACTGAGTCTTAAAAAATTATGCTGGAACTATAATATCTTTCTTTCTTCATAACATAAACAATCAATTCTCAGTTTCTTCGTTTTTAGAAGAAATAAAATTGGGCCTTCAAAATCAAACTAACGTTTACGCATAAAACTGGCAAATGATGACAAAAAACGGTGGTTTTGCCTCGAGACGTGATAAAATATTAATCATCAACACTTTGTAACAAAATGGCGATTGAATGCTCTTTTCCAAGGCAAAGGTACACATAACTCAAAATAAGCAAAAATTTTTTTAAAACAGAAGTCAGTCCAAACAGTCAAGATTGGCGCCAGGAACTCAGTTCAATCAATTCCTCAACGTCTGTTTAGTTGAACGCATTCCAAAATTTTATTTTGTTCTTATCATTTCTCATTTCAATGGATACCATTCCCTACAGTTTACTCAAAACTTTAATTCAAATGTTTGACAAAACTTTATGAGCCGAGCCGAAATTCAATTCTTCCAATTTCTGTGTTTTAATTACTTGAATATAAGAGGAATATCCAGACAGATATGTACTTTGCCTCGGTAGAATTTGAAAGATTACACATGAAAAACATTCTTCATCTGATGCTTCCTCTAAATATCTTGAAATTATCACAAGTAGACTTTTCTGACTTCCTATCTGATTGCTAGTTCCAAGAATTTCGTAGTTGAGTCTTAACAATCACAAAAAATTGGAGAGCTAACTTCTGAATCAATACATGTGGAAGTTGACACAAAAAAATGCAGGAACCCGGAAAGTCACGTTTTTTGCTGGATTGTGGACCTATTTTCTTTCAATTGGTTAATTTGAGGTAACTTTTTAAAAAATATATGCGAACTGTTTTGAATACTCAAAACCATGAACCCAGTTGCTTCGATTGTTCAACAGTTCCAGAAAAAGTCACTGGATTCACGGAAGCAGTTCTGATTTTGGAGCTCGCGATCAGAATGCTTCTTTTTACGTCATTGTATTGTAATCATAGCAAATCTTCAATTTAAAACTTTAGTTTAGCGATTCTATAACGAACTTGCTTTTTAAGTCACGTTTCCTCCCAAATGATTGTCAAGATTTGACTCGATACGATGTTATCAAGATTTGGTGACACTAGTCGGAGACATTGTCTAAGCTGAGAAGCAACGACGAACAATTTCGCTATGAAGTACTTAGTAGGGGCTGATTTAAAACTTGGTTTCCTAAAAACACAATGAATGATTTAACAAGAAAACATTTTTGATTTGAAACAAAGTTTTTGAGAATCAAATCAAAACAAAACAATCCAATTAAATCATATACTCTACAAACAAACATTTAGACAGAGTTGCCGTAACATCAAACTCAAATTAATATGCACGGTCATAAAAAACTCACAAAAAATCTCTCCTCTTAACAAAGAAAAAGTAAAAAAAACATAGAGAAGAAATTTATGAATACAACCTTTTTTATTAGGCAGCAATAATTTAAATTTATATGCTATGTGTAAATCAATATAACAATCAGAGACATTATTTTTTTTAACTTTAAGTGTACAATTTTTTTACTGCAGTTAGTGTACATATAATAATTTATGTTTCCCCAAAGCGAGGCACTATCATATTTTTAACTGCTGAAAAGTCGCAAAATCTTACAAGTTAACCTTTTGAAAAAAATACGAGAAGCAACAACGCACGTTTTTCCTGAGCGATAGTGTTTAAGAGCTCTTAATCAAGGCAGAGGTACAAATAACTACTATGACCTCGAAAAATGCACGTCCGAATAAGCAAGATTCGTCTTTTATCAGAGGTCAGTTCAAGCAGTTAACTCTGGCGGCATTCCAGTAATTCATCATGTCTACCAGAAATCAGTCCAATCAACTCAACCTATTGACATCTGATTAGTTGAACAAATATGTAAACTTTCATCTTGTTACCATTTTTCATTGAAATGGATACCATTTGAATACATTTTACACGAAAATTTTTTCGAAAATCAGAAAAATAAAACTGAATGAATCAAGCCGCTGCTCATTTAAACCATATTTTGTTTTTATGTATCTGAAATTATAGTGAACATCCGGAAAGGGCTGTATTTTGTGTCCGTAGATATTAAACGATTGCACGTGGAAAACATTATATTCTGATGCTTTCTCTGACCATCGTGAAATTATTACAAGTTTTTTTTATTTCTGATTCCGTAGCCTAGACCCCAGACATTTCAGAGCTGAGTCCTTACTTTCAGATAAACCTTGGAGAACTGACTTCTGAGTCGTTACACATGAAATCCATTTATAAGCATTTATGACCATGAAAACTACAGAAAACGCTTCATATCATGATAATGCACCTGACAGATGCAATACTTTGGATCATTTTCATTTTTGCTCCCAGTACGTCATGCGTCCCTCAGTTACAAAAAACGTGTCAATACATATTAAATCATTATGTAGAGCTGTGCTGACTTTTCCCCAATTATTGTTTTACTACAAGGTGTATGTACAACCGATTGTTCAAAAAGCTATACTTTTTTATCCCACAGCGTGCATAACAGCCCTAGAGCACGTAGAATCTAAACTGAATATTTTCAATATACTTATATGCGGTTTGAGAAAACGCGGTTCAATTCGTGCTGTGAGAGAACGATATCGGACTCTAACTGTAAAGGACTTGCATTTGAACGAAATTTCAAAGTTTTAAGTCATTATTTTGAGAAATGACAGCCATTGAAGAAGATTTAAGCAAAAATAACTTTATTTGAACTTTAGAAGGCATCAAAATTGAGAAGAACACGTAGATCCGTCGAAACATCTAATAACGCATCTGGCTGTAGCTCTAAATATTTTGGAGTAAGGGTATGGAAAGTACTCAATCTCTTGCTTAACTGCGATCCGAACTTTGCAAAAAGTATAAAAACAGTGAACAGAGACAAATTGGAAAATTTTATTTCTATGTGTGTCCAATCACATTCAAGGCAATGCTGAACTACTTTTAAAATTTTATTGATCTTGATTTCTTTATATTTTTTTTTGGTTTTTAATTCCGTTTTTTGTCAAATTGAGGAATTTTGTTAAATTTGGAAAAATTTTGCTTCTACCTCCAAACTTTGATGACCTGTTGGAACGAGGTGACGTGTTTGTGCTGAGTGGATAACGTGTCCTTAGCTTCTGAAAACCAATTTAATAAAAAACTAAGCGGGGAGGGGGCACAAACGGAAAAGATCCATGCGTTTTCATAGATTATCAGTTTAAGTTTCATGTCAATTTCCGCGTCTCGATAGTACCCAAAAAGACCGAGCATGATGGACTTGAATCAAAACAGGCGTCCCAAGATGCAAAGAGACGTTACCAGAATTTTGTATACCAAAATGACGCCATATTCTTCGGAACACCCCCTGGTCTAGTTTTTTTTACTTCCCCGAAAACAAAATGAAATTTGGAGCTAAGCGCAACAGAATCATCTTTCAGCCGCGGATATATTACCCCTCGATCTTCTGCTTTGACCCCCACCCGGATCTAATCCGGGCGGTTGTGACAAAATATAATTGGGATCTAAAATAAACAGAATTTTCTTTAACCACAGCCGGCTATCTATACTGCCCGGTTCTCGACTAGTCGGAGACATTGTCTAAGCTGAGAAGCAACGATGAACAATTTCGCTATAAAATACTTAGTAGGAGCTGATTTAAAACTTGGTTTCCTAAAAACACAATGACTGATTTAACAAGAAAATATTTTTGATTTGAAACACAGTTTTTGGGAATCAAATCAAAACAAAGCAATCCAATTAAATCATATACTTTACAAACAAACATTTAAACAGAGTTGCCGTAACATCAAACTCAAATTAATAAGCACGGCCATAAAAAAAAACCTCCCAAAAATCTCTCCTCTTAACAAAGAAAAAGTAAAAAAAAACATAGAGAAGAAATTTATGAATACAACTTTTTTTATTAGGCAGCAGTAATTTAAGTTTCTATGCTATGTGTAAATCAATATAACAATCAGAGACATTGTTTTTTTGTTTACTTCAAGTGTACAATTTTTTTAATGCAGTTAGTGTACATATATTGATTTATGTTTCCCCAAAGCGAGGCACTATCATATTTTTAACTGCTGAAAAGTCGCAAGATCTTACAAGTTACCCTTTTGAAAAAAATGCGAGAAGCAACAACGCACGTTTTTCCTGAGCGATAGTGTTTGAGAGCTCTTAATCAAGGCAGAGGTACAAATAACTACTATGACCTCGAAAAATGCACGTCCGAAAAAGCAAGATTCGTCTTTTATCAGAGGTCAGTTCAAGCAGTTAACTCTGGCGGCATTCCAGTAATTCATCATGTCTACCAGAAATCAGTCCAATCAACTCAACCTATTGACATCTGATTAGTTGAACAAATATGTAAACTTTCATCTTGTTACCATTTTTCATTGAAATGGATACCATTTGAATACATTTTACACGAAAATTTTTTCGAATATCAGAAAAATAAAACTGAATGAATCAAGCCGCTGCTCATTTAAACCATATTTTTTGTTTTTATGTATCTGAAATTATAGTGAACATCCGGAAAGGGCTGTATTTTTGTGTCCGTAGATATTAAACGATTGCACGTGGAAAACATTATGTTCTGATGCTTTCTCTGAACATCGTGAAATTATTACAAGTTTTTTTATATTTCCGCTTCCGTATCCTAGACCCAAGACACTTCAGAGCTGAGTTCTTTCTTTCAAAAAAACCTTGGAGAACTGACTTCTGAGTCTTTACACATGAAATCCATTTAAAAGCATTTAAGACCATGAAAACTACAGAAAACGCTTCATATCATGATAATGCACCTGACAGATGAAGTCTTTTGGATCTTTTTCTTTGGTGCCCCCAGTACATCATGTGTACCTCAGCTATAAAACACGTCCCGTTACATATTGAATCATTTTGTAAAGCTGTGCTGACTTTTCCCCAATTATTTTTTTTACTACAAGGTGTATGTACAACCGATTGTTCAATAAGCTATGCTTTTGTATCCCACAGCGTGCATAACAGCCGTAGAGCCCCTAGAATCCAAACTGAATCTTTTCAGTAATTTTATATGCGGTTTGAGAAAACGCGGTTCAATTCGTGCTGTGAGAGAACGATGTCAGACTCTAACTGTAAAGGACTTGCATTTGAACGAAATCTCAAAGTTTAAGTCATTGTTTTGAGAAATGATAGCCATTGTAGAAGCATTAATCAAAAACAATTTCATTTGAACTTTAGAAGGCATCAAAATTGAGAAATACGCCCAGATCCATCAAAGCATCTAATAACGCAGCTGGCTGTAGCTCTAAATTATTTGGCGTAAGGGTATGGATATTACTCAACCTCTGGCCTAACTACGATCCGAAATTTGCGAAAAGTACAAAAACAGTGAACAGAAACAAACTGAAAAATTTTATCTCTATGTGTGTCCAATCACATTCAAAGCAATGCTGAACTACTTTTCAAGTTTTGCTGATCTTGATTTCTTTTATTTTTTTGGTTTTTAATTCCGTTTTTTGTCAAATTGAGGAATTTTGTTAAATTTGGAAAAATTTTGCTTCTACCTCCAAAATTTGATGACCTGTTGGAACGAGGTGACATGTTTGCGCTGAGTGGATTACGTGTCCTTAGCTTCTGAAAACCAATTTAATAATAAACTGAGCTGGGGGGTCGTAATCCATTTTCAACCGTAAAGACTTGCATTTGAAAAAAATCTCAAAATGTTTTCTCATTGTTTTGAGAAATGAGAGCCATTGGAGGAGATTAAATCAAAAATAATTTCTGTTGAACTTGAGAAGGCATCAAAATCCTTAGGGATAAATTCCTAAGAACCGCATTTCACAACCTAAATATACGTCTCCAAAACAATTTCTGTGAATCGGAAACTTGGACAATAGTGAGCTTAAAGGCTCAAAGTATATTTTAGAGTATAGTTCTGGGAAGCCTAAGTCAATTGGAGCTCAAAGCCGAGGGCGCATGCGCCCAAGGCTGAGCTAACTTATTTAGACCCGATTTCACTGTTCAGAATTCAAATAGAGAACTCAATAAAAATTTATGGTAACATTGCAATTCTGCATGTTTCCAAAGAACACTATTTATTCCAGTCGTTTTTTCTTAGAGATAATTTATTAGTTTTTCTTCTTTTTCTAAATGTTTATGCCCTTTCTATTATTGTTGGAGCAAATGGATTGCAGAGGTTGTCAGCCGGGTCTGTGTCACTTTCATTGTCACTCTCTATGGTTTTTACAAAAATGAGCAATTTATAAAGAATATTTCTTTTATATTGACTCAATTATAGACCTTAAAAACTCTTATTTGCCGAAGTTGTTATATTATGTGACTGTTTCCTGTTTTCAGTTATCCCCTTTAATTACATTTGAAAAGTGTATGCTTTGTCTCATGAGAAAAAAATGGGCTTCCAATAAACTTTTCCATGAAACATGCCTTAAGGCTTCCAAGAATTTTTTCCAAGAATTTTGCTCAGTTGATTGCAAATTTTATACCATTTTGTAATGTTGAACTCTTCGAGACAAATGAGAAATGTGAGCGGTAAACAGATTCAATGTCTAGTGCGATATGAAACTTGAAATCTTGAACAAAAAGTGGGACCCTTGAAAAAATATGAAAAAATGACTTCTTGCTTGATCAACTTTCAATATTAGTGATCGAGCCTAACTTTTGTTGATTTTCTTTAACACAAAAACTGAGGTCTAAGAGATCTTAGTGCCCACTGCTCGCAACCTCTTGATCCCGTTTCGGTGGACGAAAAGTCGAATGGGTCTGACAAAAAATCGGTAAAGCGAACAAGCGCAAAAAAAGACCAACAGAAGTAATGTTAATGCTAAACAAATCGTTTGAGAGCAAATAACAATGATTTCTTAGAAAGCGCCAGGTCATTCATGATAAAAAAATTATAATTATATATTTCTACTATAAATCAGTATTAATGAGAGTAATAGATGATGACATCACGCCACGTGACAGCCGCAGAAGTGCGGCATCAAAAAATGAGTTAGAGAGAGAGAGAAACTTAAAGAATTTTCAAAGAGGAAATTGGACTATAGCAAAACAATCCATTTAAATCATATATTCTAAAAACAAACATTTAGAGAGAGTTGCCGTAACATCAAACTCAAATTAATAAGCACGGTTATAAAAAATTCTCAAAATTCTCTCCTCTTAACAAAAAAAAAATAGAAAAAAAACATAAAGAAGAAATTTATGAATACATCCATATTTATCAGGCAGCAGTAATTAAAAATTATATGCTATGTGTAAAACAAAATAGTAATGAGAGACATTGTTTTATATTCATTTTAAGCGTACAATTTCTTTACTGCAGTTAGTGTACATGTAGTATTAATTTATCAAAAGTTTCCCCAAAGCAAGACACTATCATATTTATATCTGCTGAAAATTCGCAAGATCTTACAAGTTACTCTTTCTTTTTTATTTACGCTTCCATACCCTAGACCCGAGAGTTTTCAGAGCTGAGTCCCAACTTTCACATATATCTTGGAGAACTGACTTCTGAGTTTTACACATGAAGTCCAATTATAATCATTTATGACCATAAAAACTAAAGAAAACGCTTCATATCTTGATAATGCACCTGACAGATGAAATCTTTTGGATCTTTTTCTTTTGTGTCCCCAGTACATCATGCGTCCCTCAGTTATAAAACACGTCCCGATACATATTAAATCATTTTATAAAGCTGTACTGACTTTTCCCCATTTATTGTTTTACTACGAGGTTTATGTACAACCGATTGTTCATTAAGCTATGCTTTTGTATCGCACAGCGTGCATAACAGCCCTAGAGCCCGTGGAATCTAATTTCAATCCTTTCAATATAATTATATGCTGTTTGAGAAAACGCGGTTCAATTCGTGCTGTGAGAGATTGATATCAGACTCTAACAGTAAAGGACTTGCATTTGAAAAAAATCTTAAAGTTTTAAGTCATTGTTATGAGAAATGAGAGCCATTGTAGAAGATTTAATCAAAAATAACTTTTTTTGAACTTTAGAAGGCATCAAAATTGAGAAGTGCACATAGATTCATCAAACCATCTACTAACGGAGCTGGCTGTAGCTCTAAATCTTTTGGCGTAAGGGTATGGAAATTACTCAACATCTTCCTTAGCTACGATCCGAAATTTGCAAAAAGTACAAAAAACGGTGAACAGAAACAAAATGGAAATTTTTATCTCTATGTGTGTCCAATCACACTTAAGGCAATGCTGAACTACTTTTAAACTTTTACTGGTCTTGATTTCTTTAAATTTTTTGTTGGTTTTTAATTCCGTTTTTAGTCAAATTGTGGAATTTCGTTAAATTTGGAAAATTTTCAGTTCTGGCTCAGTACCTCCAAACTTTGAGATGAATTGCTGGAACGGGCTGATGTTTTTTTGCTGAGTGGACAAGGTGTCCTGAGCTTCTGAAAACAATTTAATAATAAACTAAGCTGGGGGAGGGGGGCACAAACGGAAAAGATCCATGCGTTTTCATAGATGATCAGTCAAGTTTCATGTCAAATTCAGCGTCTCGATAGTACCCAAAAAAGACCGATCATGATGGATTTGAATCAAAACAGGCGTCCCAAGATGCAAAGAGACGTTACCAGAATTTTGTATACCAAAATGACCCTATATTCTTCGGAACACCCCCTGGTCTAGTTTTTTTTTTATTTCCTCCGAAGACAAAATGAAATTTGGAGCTAAGCGCAACAGAATCATCTTTCAGCAGCGGATATATTACTCCTCGATCTTCTGCTTTGACCCCCAACCGGATCTAATCCGGGTGGCTGTGACAAAACATAATTGGGATTTAAAATCAACAGAATTTTCTTCAACCACAGCCGCCGATCTATACTGCCCGGTTCTCGAGCCCCATGGATCAAGCCTGTTCCGAACAGCCATTCGTTTTGGGGGGGGGGGTCGTAATCCATTTTCAACCGTAAAGACTTGCATTTGAAAAAAATCTCAAAATTTTTTCTCATTGTTTTGAGAAATGAGAGCCATTGGAGGAGACTAAATCAAAAATAATTTCTGTTGAACTTGAGAAGGCATCAAAATCCTTAGGGATAAATTCCTAAGAACCGCATTTCACAACCTAAGTATACGTCTCCAAAACAATTTCTGTGTATCGGAAACTTGGACAATAGTGAGCTTAAAGGCTCAAAGTATATGTTACAGTATAGTTCTGGGATGACTAAGTCAATTTGAGCTCAAAGTCGAGGGCGCTTGCGCCCGAGGCTGAGCTCGAATTGCCAAAGGCTTCACATAACTATAACTTAACTTATTTAGACCCCAGTTTCGCTGTTCAAAATTCAAAGAGAGAATTAAATTAAAATTTATAGTAACATTGCAATTCTGCATGTTTCCAAAGAACACTTTTTAATCCAGTCGCTTTTTCTGAGAGACATTTTCATTTGTTTTTTCTTCTATTTCTAGTTCTTTTTGCTCTTCCTATTATTGTTGGAGCGAATGGATGGCAGAGGTTGTCAGCCGGGTCTGTCACTCTCATTGTCACTCTCTATGGTTTTTACAAAAATGAGCAATTTATAAAAAAATATTTCTTTATATTGACTCAATTAGAGACCATAAAGAAGTCTTCTGTGCCGAAGTTGTTATATTATGTGATTGGTTCCTGTTTTCAATTATCCCCTTTAATTATCTTTGAAAAGTGTATGCTTTGTGTCATGAGAAAAAAATTGCGCTTCCAATAAAATTTTCCAAGAAACATGCCTTAAGGCTTCCAAGAATTTTTTCCAAGAAGTTTGCTCAGTTGATAGCTTATTTTATACCATTTTGTAATGTGAACTCTTCAAGACAAGTGTGAAAAGTGAGGGAAAAACTGATTAAGTTCAATGTCTTGTGTGATATGAAACGTGAAATCTTGAAAAAAAGTGGGACGCTTGAAAAAATATGAAATAATGACTTCTTGCTTGATCAACTTTCAAAACTAGTGATCGAGCCTAAGTTTATTTTCAAATTTTTTAACATCAAATTTGAGGTCTAAGAGATCTTAGTGCCCACTGGTCGCAACCTCTTGATCCCGTTTCCGAGGACGAAAAGTCTAATGGTTCAGACGAAAAATCGGTAAAGCGAACAAGCGCAAAAAAAGACCAACAGAAGTAATGTTAATGCTAAACAAATCGTTTGAGAGCAAATAACAATGATTTCTTAGAAAGCGCTAGGTTATTTATGATAAAAAAATTATAATCAGATATTACAACTAAAAACCAGTATTAATGAGAGTAATAGATGATGACATCAGGCCACATGACAGCCGCTGATGTCCGGCATCAAAAAATGAGTTAGAGAGAGAGAGAGAGAGAGAGAAACTTAAGGAATTTTCCAAGAGGAAATTCGACTATGCAGCCTCTAGTTTTCTGGCCTTTTTAGTAATTAAATCATATAGAAAAAAACTGAAAAGTTCAAATTAAAGAAAATTAGATTTTGCTATGGAAAATGCTCCAAACCATTTTTTGTCTCTGAAACTCCATCATGTAACCCATCTTTAAGACTTTTGGAGTTTTGTTGGTCAGTAATGAATGTTAAACAAAGAAAAGGACGAGAATAAAAATTATTCAAAACACAATCACAAATTGCAACAAAATTTTGCAGAATTTTTTTATACTAATATCTTCAGAACCATTTAATTGTGTCAAGAGACTATTCAGTATCTCTACTTCAACATTTAATGAATTTCTCTGTCTCATAAAGATCATTAAACTAGGAACTTGATGCTAATGATCCGAAAAAAAAGGAAAAATATTTGAATTTCGTCAAAAAATTGCTAACATTGGAGTCATTTATATAATGATAGACATTCAATTAAATCTAGAAACCAAGCAGCAGCAGCTTATTATCGAGTCTTGGAGGAGGTCCCATTGCTGTAAAGAAATAAAACTTTTGAAAATATTCCGAAAACTTGAAAAATTGCAATTACTAAAAATTTGACGAAACTCGTGATATAAAAATCCTGAAAAACATATCATTTTATCCAGAATACATGCAGTAGCCTATGGTCAAACCGTAGAGAAGGTTGCTTACCGCTTGAAGCTTGAGAGACCTATCAAAATTTTTCAAAAATTGCAGGTTTTATCGAAAAATTGTTAAACTTTGTGTTGTTAAAATGCTGACATCTTATCCATGGCCAATCAAAAGATTCCAGTAACTTATTGTCAAACCCTAAAGTTTGGCCCCTGGTCCTGCAAAAGCTGAAAATTTCAAAAAAATGTCAAACATTATTGAAAAAAACTGTACGTTTTGTCAAAAAATTGCTTAAATTCTTGATTTTAAAATCTTGGAAAACAATCTATACATCTAGATACTACGCTCTATCCTACTATAAATTGCAGCTAAAGTGGTCATAATAAGTACCTAGGTCTTGCAAAAGACCTTTACAACTTTAACCAGCGTCAATTTTAGACTGGTCTAACGAAAGTATCACAAAAAAGACAAAAATTACAAAAAATGCAACAAATGGGCTCAAAATCTGCTAAAAATGACCATTTAACCTTACACTAAGGCCTTCTCAGTAGCTTTCTTCAACACAAAAAGCACTTGAGGGAATACTAAACGCGGCTAAGGGCCTCTAATGAAACGTAATGACAACTGGGCACTAACTGTTTATCCCGTTTTTTAGGACGAAAAGTCAAATGGGTCAGACGAAAAATCGATCGAGCAAAATTTGCATGAAAAAAGACTATCAGGATTATTACAATTGCGACAAATTTTTGAGAGCAATTAAAAACATCAACTGTCCTCGTTTTAAACCCATATTTGCCAATTTGATTGCTGCCTAAACTCAGAAATTGCTCAGAGGATTCACGCTCATGAAAACTACCAAAGAATCATTTTTACTTTTGGCGTGATTTGACATCAACTGCAGGAAACCATGAAAATTATATATGATCTATCATGATTACTAATGACCAATAATCAACTCATACAATAAGAGAAAGAAAACACTTGAAATATTTTTTAAGCTCAATTACAGTTGGCAGAATTTTATGCTTTTGAAGCACAAAATTTGGTTCTCATAGATTACGTTTTAATGTTTTAAATATAAAGACGTATGTAAATGGGAGATGAAATATATCCTAATACAGTGAAAACTATTGATCTCCTAAATACATATTTAACTCCTTATCATCTGCTCGAAGCAATGTTTTCTTGAATGTAAACACTATAATTTGTTCTCCGATAACCCCAATCTTGTGGCGTGATAGCCGAGAGGTAAGGTTTGTGATTCAAACGCCCAAAACTGAGATGTCTGTGTGAGGCTGCCTTCGTCAGGATGATATCCTACCTAACCATAGCTTCATGTTGACCATAGCCTGACCAATGTTGGCGGCAATGAGGGTACTACGTGAAAGATTCAGACGCAAAAAACTATGGCCAAAGCCCTGAAAAAAGCAATTCTGCTCAAAAAAGAACAGTCTAAAATTGTGGGATTGATAAGAAAAAGTGCAGCCGAGAACAGGCCGCTGTGGTCTAATGCGGTCTCTCTGCACTCACGCAGGAACCACAATTTTTGTTCTTATTAATTGCGATCCACGATTGCGGTGTTTTATAAACCTTAGGGTTTGACACAATTTTTGAGTGCTCTGCAATGATAAAAAATACTTCTATTTTTTTAAATTTTTTTTTTCTATATATAAAATGCTTAAGATTAATTTTCGGCAGAGATGGTGTCCGTAGAAGCACGTTTTTAAATTTTAAGCTGTAAAATCGGAACTTAAATAAGCGCATAGTGATGTAAAATTCTAGTTAATGTCTCGATATTTATTTTGTATATTTGCCATCCAAGTATTTGCGGTTTTCCCAACGTGAAAAAATGCAATCGCTCGGTATAAATGGCGTATGAAAACGTAAAATTTATTTTTTATTAATTCTTCACAACGTACGTTGGATAAAAAATACAAGCATAGAACTTGATGTGTACAGTTTTATGCAGCTTTCGAAACGAATTTCTGCTTGTCTTTTGAAACCAACGCACCGGTTGAAAGTTTGAGAAGTATAGTTTGCTTTAACTTTGTATCATTCTTTGATCATCAAAAATTGTAGATTTTTCTGAGCTAGTCGATATTTAGAAATGTTTAGAAAGCACATTATAAAACAATTCTCTTTCCTGGTTTAAGTCCGTTAAATTCATGAGATCCAGTGACATCCGAGTTGTGCTGAACTGTTGTAGGAGGTACAGCAGGGTTGTATGGTCTCAATGTGACAGTTGTTGAGGCTCCTAAGACGTTGACAAACCACGACACTCTCACCGATGTGGGAGAAAGTGCTCGAGCCTCGGCAGATAATTGAACCGCAATCTTTCCTGGTGAGCAAGAGAGCACTGATTACAAAGTTAACTGAGTTCCTGCTAGTATTACCAAACCTATCATGTCACTAAAATTTCTGGATAATGGCAGATAAAATTTGTAACCGCCCTACACCGCGGGAATTCCACCCAAACAAAAGTAATGTGTATGTGGCTACCCCCGTAACAAGAGGAAAAAGTGCTTTTTAAACATTTATAAAAATTGAAATTTTTCAAATGTTGTCAATTTTCATTTTTTTTTAATTTTAAAAAAGAAGTTTTACTAGTTCTTACATATTTTCTTGTTTTATTACAAAAAAAGAACTAACTGCCATGGAATTTAAATGATCCAATAAACTCTAATACTTTAATGTTCTTTTGTGTATAACTAGATACATATTTACCCTTAAATTTGTATATAGCAATTTTTATAATGTTCCATGGTTATTTGATTTTTAGTAGTCGCTACAGTTATTCACTTTTTCTCTTCTTCGTCATTAACTGTTTTTTAACAACATGCTTTAGCTTTAACGAAATAGGCTCAGGCGATTGTGTCATTAGATTTTTCATCTTTCATCTCACCTGGTTGTCTTTTACCTAATATATATTTTAATTTATTAATCTCCTGATTAAAACTACCACCAATAGGAAATGTGCTATAATATAAATCTACAATCTGTATCTGTATAATGATTGCGTCAACATAAGTGGATCTCAAATTTCATATATTGCTTTATAAATAAGTAATTTAGCCGTTTGTAATATAACAATTCCAATATAATTAAACTTATCTAAAATTAAATCTTGTTTTATGTACAGCAACCATGTCATCATCAAACTCCACAGCGTATTTAAAACTAAGTTTTTCTACTAATTTAATATATTTATCCATATCATTAACAAACTAACATGATGTCTTTAATTTGCTTTTTCTACTGACTTTCCGTGGAGTGCATTATTCATTAATTTGAAGAACACATCGTCAAGTTAATCACCTCTAGATTCAGCATCTTTTCTCTGCTGAAAATTAAACTCTATGTAGGGCATTAATCATTCACACTTACTTTTTTTCCAGTTTTTCCTTTGTTATAATATCTTGTAAGCTTTCTCAATTAATTGAAAACCAATCCAACAGTTAACATTAACATTTTCAGTTTCATTGTTTTTCGTCATATTCTCATTTTGCCAAGCATTAAACTGTTTATTATCTTATTTTGTATATACAGGAAGAAACGGATACTGTTTTTTTTTGTTTTAATTCTTCACTATACTTAACATCAATAGTATTTATATGAACTTTATTGTTAGTATATACTTCAAATTTAACCTTGTCACAAACACCAAACCCACCAGTAGGTAAAACAGATGCATGTTTTAAATTTAATTCTAAGTTTTTTAACTTTTTTGCTAGAATAGTTTGGGTCTTTTTGTTTATTGTAACATTTAACATGAAAATTACCAAAAACTGAAGCTAATCTACTTCTAATAATAAACTGTATTGAATCATAAATACTTACTGTTTCGTCTTTACATTATTTAAGCCTAACATCAGTGTTTTTCAATCCACATAACTAAGTTAAACCTGAAGTCGAATATGTAAAACAGGGATATATTTAATAATAATCTAAACACATATATCTAAAAATTTCAAGCACATGTACTAATAAAAGAACATCTGTTTAAGATAGGTTAACATGAAATCTTTTATTGTTTTGCTTTTCGTATATTAACAAAAAATTACTCCTTAACTGTATTCTTCATCAGTAGATCCTTTCCGTTTTAACTTCGAATAAAATGTTCTCTAGGAGGTAATTCTGTTTTATGAAGTTTATCTATACTATCGATCCATTCAAATGAAAAAAAAAACTTTTCTTCCCTCTAACTGAAGTTTATTCGTTTTCACACACTCCAAACTACTTGATTTTTTACTAATCGGATCTAAACAGCAGGGATGATGTAATCTAAACATATATAATGCTTTATTACAACCCAGAACGAAATTAATGTAGTTCGTAACTGTATTAGCCTGCCTACACTTCCGTCTTTTTTTCTTCGATAGTTTTGTTTTGAATAAATTGTTGTCATAGTAGGATGAACTGTAAGCAGATAAGGGCACAAATGTATTGAAGTTGCCGCTATTTACGGGTTTCTAGCTTTTAAATTCCAATTAATATGAGCTTAAACTCTTAATACACCATTTAAGTGAGTGTGATCTCTTACAGGCTCCTCTTTCAACTCTTCTTTACAATAATGGAACTTAGTAGTAAGTGGAGTAGCAGTATCGTCTTAAAGCGGTATGTCCGTTTAAATATATTTCAAAACAAGTTATTTTGATAATCAACACTGTCTTTAAACCATGGAACTGCCTCTCACTACACTAAAATTTTTTCCAGGATATCTGGATAAAGACTTCTATCGAGAATGCCAAAGAAAAAAGGATAAATTATTATAAAATCAAAATCATATACCAGAAGGAAAAGAGGTAAGATTTGTTTTTATGTTCGAACCAAACAAACTCTAGATAATCATCTCTTTGGAATGTTCTTCTACCTATATATATATATATATATATATATATATATATATATATATATATATATATATATATATATATATATATATGCCTATTTATATATATATATATATATATATATAAATATATATATATATATATATATATATATATATGTATAGATATGTTAACAACTTTCTTTTCATGCATCTAAATGTTTATTTAATGCATCTTTAATTTGAAATGACTCACAACATCTTAGAAATAGGATATCTTTGTGATTCAGTGATTTTCTTTAGAAACAAAAACACCTGAGCTCTATACTTTTAGTTCATTAGAAAAAATTTTATTTTTCAACCCTAGAGATCACTAATGCATATAAAAACCGTGTTAACCGTTTTGATTTTATTTGTACTAAACACAAAAAATTCGATTTCTTTTTCTTTTTTCGAATTCTTGTATCGTCTTCAACTGTTTTAACTCACAACGAGGTGGGAAAACAGGCAAATTTGTCTCAATAGAATGCTCCGGTTTTTAAAAATTAACAACACTATGGAATATATTCGTAGCAGGATGTAAAAAGGAAACTAGATTCCACGGAAAACAAAGATCAACATCACTCTTCTTAAATATTATTAGATTAGATAAAAATCTTTATGATAGCTACCAGTCATTAAAGCTCACATATAAACTTTTTTCTTCGTTTAAATATTTGCAAACTCAATCCAGATTGAATCATCTCTTGCTCTTGCATTCTAGCTTCTATTCATTTTCAATGCAACTAGAGCATCTGGATAAATATACTGTTTAGTCAAAAAAGGGGATGTGAATTTATGTTCCTCTAGTTTCCGATCAGATTGATTGTATACTTTGCTAAATCAAAATTGTTGAGTTTAGACATCTAGATGAAAATCATGTAATGCTTGTTATGTATTCACAAACATGGAACATCGTAATCGCTACTAGCCAGCGTTACTTGATTAAACCTTATGTTGTGTTTTAAATATCTTTTTCGCTAGTATTTTTTTGTTGAACAGATTTATAACGTTTATCTTTTCTTATATTTAGTTTTTTACATATTACAAAAAACCCAAGACTTACCTTTAGATTCTCTTTTATCTTTAGATTCATCAATAAATTCATCTTTAGATTTATCTTTGTCAATGCCATTAATATTATATAAATGATTCGTTTTTTGAAATGATCGTCAACACTATATGAACTTGGAGATGATTCAAATGTTAGACATTCATATCTTTCTTTAGACTTTACTCCTTATTTTTTTTACAAGTTCACCATTAAAAAGTTCCCCAGTGTTATTTTTAAGTTTCAATGCACCCAAATGATCACTAAACTCACCCTCTTCAATTAAAAAAATACTGCTATCACAATATAAAAATCCCCTCAAAACAGAAAACTGCTCATTACTTTGTTCAAGAAGTTACTATCACAATAAAAACCATTTTCAGTATATTCACCTATGCTAAATTTTCTAATTGACAGTCTTAAACTCTTGTTGTGTTTAATTGTTTCATAATGTCTTTGAATTATTTCCATTTACTTCTTTTCTTCACAAAAATAACACCAACCGCGTCCTCTTGTTTTTTGCTTACTATAATCATCGGCGAAGCCATTCAGCGGATTCTCATTCTTACTTACTGATTGCAACTATACAGCACCACAACCAAAACGTTTTTCAACTCTATCATTACCAAAATATTCATTTTAATCATAAACACTCATTTTTCTAGACAAATTAGTTGAAATATTTTTGGAAAAATTTTTTGAATCCAAAAGAATTTTAATTGCAATAAAAGTAAAGATAAATAATGGTGTTGGAGTTGTGATGATTGCCAAATTAAACAATTCAAATGTTCCTTTCTTGATGAAACTTTAACACGTAGAGATAGATTTTATCATTTTAATTTTCAATAAAATGACCCTAATAAGTTTCTAACATGCGGAATTTTTACAATGAATGAACATATTTCACGGTTACGATTCGAAAATTACAGATGTAGACTATTTGTCCATGTTCATTGACATAGATTTGGACACACTAGAGACCAATTCAAAAGTTATGCCGAGATCTCAATATTATATTTTAATAAATCCCAAATGGGTAAATTAGAAACATTAATAGAACTAAATAGACTTTAAAAACAAAACAGAAGGAATAGATAAGAAGAAAAACTGAGAAAGCAAAATTAATTTGTAAAATAGAAGAGTTTTCGGAATTTTTAGATACTCTAACAAAAACTTAAATTGCTAACAAGGAAAAGAATTTAGCGTTGGGCAAACAGACATTAAGAGCATTAAAATGACAAAATTGAGGAATAGATAATCAAACTAGGGCAACCAGAAAAATTGCTTCGCAGATTGGTGAGGTGGCTTCTCGGATCAGCAACGCTGCTACTCAGTGGATTAACAAATCTGCTTACACATTGGAAAAAAAGCTTCAACGCTAAAGGAACAAGAAACTCAACCATTGCTATCTGATAAGCGAAGTTGTTTCACGTATGAATATAAGCGTAATGTAAATACAAATAACAATGATATGTTTAGCACTCTTCATATAATGGGAGCTCAATCTAATTCTCGATTACGTTTACATCAAAGACTTAGCTAAAAGGGAAAATGTAATAAACGGTTCTGATGTATCACTACAGCAGGATGGTTTTTCTATTATGGAAATTTATATCAACTTTCAGATTGATTCATATATTTTTTTACTAATCCAGATATTAAATACGAGAACCCCGAGGACGAAGATGAAGAAAAAGTAAGATTTTTTGGTATAGAAGACATGATATAATAAAAAATGACCAAAAAAGCAATAGGTTGAAAAAATGCTTAATTGAGATGATAAGAGAGAATGTTCTGGGTAGAGTTTATTACTGATGTCATCCCCAACAATTTTGCAAAAAAAAATAATTTAATTGAACTGGAAACAAAAGCAGGACTTGATGGGTGATATGATGAAATGATAAATAAATTTAAAAAAACTTTCAACTATGAATGCTATTAGTCTTGAACAACTAGATAGTTTTATTTTTAGTTACGGTAAATAGACTGAGCCACAGATACAATGATTGACAAAATTAGAACAACAAGAGCACCTATTGGCTAATCAAGTGTCTAGTCCAACAATAGCAAAATTTGAAAGAGGAAGAACAATATCTTTACATACAGATAAAACATGGTCTGCCGATTTGATTTGCAAGTCTTCTTTAAGTTAATATAACAATTTTTATTTATATATCTTAAAATTTATAGATTCGTTTGCCAAATATGCCTGGGCTATACCACTAATTAATAAATCTGGCATACCCATGGTTATTGCTTTCAAAAACAATTCTGAAAGAGGGTAGGGTACCAAAAAAATTATCGGTAGATAGAGGCAGTGAGTCCTACTATAAAACTTTTAAACCTTTGCTTAAAGAAGAAAAGGCAGAAATGTACTCTACAAACAGGGATTTTTAGGCTGCATTTAAGGCAAGGTTAAATTGAACTAAATATGTTAGAAGACGCAAAAATAACATATAATAATAAAAAAACATTCAGCAATCAAATGGCAACCGCTGACGCATCAAACAATACTGAAAAGTTTAGATGTAGTATCATGGTAAAATTCCCTAAACAAGTGTAAAAGAACTTAAACCAAAACTCAAAGTTGGTGATTATGTTAAAAATGCTGATAAACGTAGCATTTTCTCAAAAAGATATACATCCGATTGGATCAGGGAAGTATTTTAAGTTAAGTTCGAAAAAAAACGACCACAACATATAAAATACAAGGCATCGATGATGAAATAAAAGAAGGTAAAAAATATAAACAAGAATTATTTAATTTCGATTTGGATTTTAAATCCACTCTTAAGGTATTGAAATCACAAAACATAGATATTCGGTCACCGGCGAAGCAGTTTCCCTGAACATTCAGCAAGCTGAATACAATTCTGATTGAAAACAAGTACAAAAATGACATGAAGCAGACTGAATCAAGTAAACAGAGTCTTTAAACAAGTAAGGCTAACTAGTTGTTCATAGGAGATAAAGAAAAATTTGACAAGAGATATACCTATAAACTAAGAATGTACACACTCCCACAAACATGAAAGATGCCGTTAATAAGGAGTTTTGTTATAACAATCTATTATCATTTTAATTAAAAATATAAGCAATCTAAGAAAAAGCAAGTTTTATAAAATGACAACTAAATCATTACAACTGAAAAAACAGAAGTTAATTATGAACTAATTAATAAGTTTATTAAATCAGCAAATAGTGTTACAAATACAGTTGTAACACTATTTGTAAATACTCTTGCAATAAAAATGCTAGTGGCGCTATCTCTAAATAAAATCAATTAAAACTAGACCTTGATAATAATAAACATAATGATAACGTTACTAACTTACAGTTAGTTAATATGTCCTTTTTCGATCTACAATGTTAAAACAGATAATAGATCTCTTAGAAAGACAATAACTCAATACATAATAGGAAAATAATTGGAACGCAGACTGATTGACAACAAACAACCGGCAAGGCTAGAAGGGCACTGTGAACTTAATCACGGAGATATAATGAAAGAGACTGAAGATTGTTTTTGTAGTTAAAATGGAGGAAATTAGACGCAGTGCACTCTTATTTTAACCGAACAAACACTTTTCATTATTAGGTTTAAAGCACTTTTCGAAAAAGAAATAAAAATACAATTAAACAATGTTTCCCAGAAAAAATTAGTTGCATATTTTGTCCTTCACAAATTTTTAAAGATAACATTATAACACAAGCTAAAAAGATGCATGGACCATAATTTGTAACGCTAAACAATGTTAGAAGATTTTAAGAATTATAAGAAAATACTTATAATGGTAACATAAGAAAATAATGGATAATGGTATTAATATTAATCAACTATTATTAACTAAATGAATTATAAAAGAAAAATAATACAATTTATTGTAAAATATTTATGGCAAAATAAAAAAGAAAGAGAACCATTTGATGATAAAGGTATCAGAGATTGTAATGTATCAGTTAACTTCTACGGCAGTTAATTCGTTATAGTAAAAAACATAAGAAATTTGTAAGATTAAGTATACTTCCATTTTTTTTAAATAAAAACTCGAAGAATGGCAAAATATAAAAAAATTCAAACAAGAATTTAAAGACAAACAATAAATTTTCAGTTGTTTAACTAGTTTTGTCAACGAGAAAAAGAGAAACTTTTGGAAAAATTTCCATCTTTAAGAAATTTTCTCCTGAAGTTTATTTGAATTTCCTGCACAGAGAAAGCAATCAAAACCGCTGAAAATAATATCAACAAAGAACACAACCTTTCCGTTGAAAAAATCCCGACGTTTCATGCAGATTCTTTTTTACGTTTAAGAATCGAGTATACCTAAGTTTTCAGAACCAAACTTAATGGAGCTTTCATTCGTTCAATACTGAACAAATTATACGCACCAGTCCTTACGTTCAAAAGGAAATGTTCCGAACAAACAAAGTTTACCGTCGATTCCTTTGTTCTGTTATCCGAACAAGTGAGTCTGCTCTATAAAGATTTTATTTTTGTTCCGCTGTTCAAAGTTACTTTGCAAACAATTGTGACTTTGCAAAATTTTAATTTACAATCTTTGACCTTTTTCAACGACGGACACTCATTTTGAATGATTCCACCTGCTTCGTTCTTCAAAATTTTTTTACTAGGTTCAATCAACCTAAAGTTCTGGCCCGCGTTCAGGTGTCACCGCCATTCAACGCAAACTCCTGTGAGATATGAGGTGAAGGCGGAAAATTTTGTAATATAAGCGGTGAATGCGGTGAAATTACTTAAATCAGGCGTTGAATGCTGTGAAAAAAACCTTTATCGCCTGGTAGCGGTGAAATTACATATATTCACTGCTCAATTTAGGGGTGAATTTACTTAAATTCACAGCTCAGAAAATGCCTGGATTTTTATTTTGTTCAACAAAAATAAGACACAATTAAAAAATACCTACGAATAATCATACATCTTTTTTAAACTTTTTACAAAGAATCACAACTATTTACAAAGAATCACAACATTTCACTGCTAATCTTAAAAAAGTTCAACGCGTAATTTTTACAAAAAGTCGATTGAATTTGATTTAAATTCAAAACAAATATGCTATGTTTTAGTGAGACTTTGCGCAGAGGAAGAAGAAGTGGTTGAGTTGCAGGAGGTAGGAAGTTCGTCTCCGTGCAATGAGGTCCCTTGTAGTGAGCGCTGAAATGTGGTGAATTTTTGTAAGTTCACCACTTACTCTAGCGGTGAACTTACATAATTTCGCCGCATATACCGCATTTCTGCGCCAAAATTATGTACGGAATTTGCGGTAAAAAAAAAACAACTTTTGACTTCTTATCATACGTATTTTCCGATTTTTTCTCGACCCGGGGAAAAATAATCGTGAGCAGCCGTTTTTTCAGTTATATACTAGAGTGTTCGGTTATAACCCGAGTGAACAATGAACGCATCTGAAAGATAATCATCGAAAAGGTAAGCTTGTTTTTGTACGGCAATTATTTGGTAAAAAGCGTATAAGTTGCATAAACTCAAATTTTTGCCTTTCGTTTTTTTTTCTAAATCTGAAAACTAAATGTGGTGAACCGAAAAAACAGAAGTTAATTATGAACTATTTAATAAGTTTATTAAATCAGCAAATAGTGTTACAAATACAGTTGTAACACTATTTGTAAATACCCTTGTAATAAATTTGCTAGTGGCGCTATCTCTAAAGGTGGTGAATTTTTGTAAGTTCACCACTTACTCTAGTGGTGAACTTACATAATGTCACCGCATATACCGCATTTCTGCGCCAAAATTATGTACGGAATTTGCGGTAAAAAAAAAACTTTTAACTTCTTATCATACGTATTTTCCGATTTTTCTCAGCCCGGGGAAAAATAATCAAGAGCAGCCGTTTTTTAATTTATATACTAGTGTGTTCGGTTGTAACCCGAGTGAACAATGAACGCATCTAAAAGATCATCATCGAAAAATTAAACATATTTTTTGTACGGCAATTATTTGGTAAAAAGCATATAAGTTGCATAAACTCAAATTTTTGCATTTCGTTTTTTTTTCTAAATTTGAAAACTATGAATCAATAAAATTATTTCGATTCAAAAATTGTCTTTAAGCCCTCTCTACTGTTACTAGCAAAAACAGGACGTTAAACCGGTTTTTGAATTTTTAACAATGTTTTTCGAAACTCACAACAAAATTAGCTACGTTAGCAATTGACTAGTTGAGTAAGCATTTACAGGACTACCAAAGTTGAATTCAAATGCTAAATCAAAACATAACTGTTTTCATTGAAAACTATCCACCAATTAGTGATTTAAAATTTCCCAATTTTAAATCTGTGATTTCACAGAAACCTTAAGTTGACTTGAGTCACTCTAGATGCTCATAAATCTGATTGGTTTGTGTTGTTAGAAAAAAATTGATCCAAAAAATATTAACCTATCTTTGAGATTTTTTGAGAAGTCCGTTATCTTTTTCCGACTATATCTATAACTGTTTGATTCAGATCAGCTAACAAATTTGCCCAAGAAAAAGATACTGAGCAGAAAAATCTTGGATCAATTTGGCAAAAAGGAGACTTATTTGAAGGTGAATCCAGAGAAAATTCGCTTGAGGATTGGAACAGAAGAAAAACTGACTGAGCTTTCACTACCGAGGCTGTAATATTTTTCTTTTGCTTTTCTTTTGGGGAGGATAGTACCAGGTTCAAGTAGAGCTGTTAGTATTACATGTCATAATCAGGTCTGAGATAGCACATTTATGAGGCAATAAGAGAGCATAGGACATACCACATTAGGCAATAATTCAGTTGTAACTTTGCTTTTGTAAACTTTATCAAATTATTACTATGTATGGGGATCGAAAAAAAATCTTCCGATTAGATTTACAGTCGATGTGTGATAAACGCAATTAGAAAATAGAAAGATTTTGGATAAGCGAGAAAAGATACTCTTTAAAAACTAATTCAATTCTAATAAAAATGCGCATTTAAAACTAACATTTGCAAATTAAAATGGTCATGTTCAAAAGCCTTGTGAAATTTTCATGATCCCCCATTTTAAACAGAAAAAGTGAAAGCAAGCGTTTTAGTGCGAATTGCACAGAGTCCGAAATTAGACTTAGTGCAATTTGATCGACCTAACAATTTCACTAAATTTTTCCATCATTAACTCATGTATATAGAGGCTCTATTGATAAGAACTAAGTTCACAATTTTTTTGAAAGAAGTTATTGTACGGCTTTCTTTCATGCGTTCAAATTTCATTTCGGATTCAATTAGTTTTCATAAAAATTGCCAATAGACTGATAAATTATCG
Organism: Convolutriloba macropyga; assembly: GCF_964194025.1. Taxonomy (NCBI): domain Eukaryota; kingdom Metazoa; phylum Xenacoelomorpha; order Acoela; family Convolutidae; genus Convolutriloba; species Convolutriloba macropyga. Next base: position 20,139,951 of record NC_134476.1, on the reverse strand, counting down.
ATAACGATCTTGGAAAGCTCCTTCGATTACTGAGGTCAAATTTCTAAGAAAAACTTCTTAATCACAATTTTCACTTTTTCAGATCTTTTCAAGACTGACGCTTGAAACTATAAGTTTAAGTGTCAGCCCTGAAATGGTTTGAAAAAAAGAGAAAGATTTGTAAATTGTGAACATCTTCTAAGAATTTTGCAGCAATCAACCTGAAGCAGCTATCAAATTGTGGGTTTTTCCAAGTACAGATATTCCTCTCAAAGAGGAATGAAAGATTTTTTTTTAATTTTCAACGCGTGGAACAATTGAAAAAACAAAATAACGTAATCACCGCCATTCAACCCAAAATTATGTAAGATAAGTCGTGAATGCGGATAATTTTGTAAGATAAGCGGTGAATGCGGTGAAGTTACATAAATCAGGTTGGGAATGAAGTGAAAAAAATCTTTATCGCCAGATAGCGGTTAATTTACATAATTTCACCGCTGAATTTAGCTGTGAAATTACAAAAAATCACCGCTTTGAAAAAAAATGTCCAAATTTTGTAAGATAAGCGGAGAATGGGATGAAATTGCAAAAATTCATCGTTTAACTCAGTGATGAACTGACATAAATTCACCGCATAGAAAAAAGTGTTCAAATTGTGTGGAAGGAGCAGTTAATGCGCTGAAAACACATAAATTTTTCGCTTAACTTTGTTGTGAAAATACATAAACTCACCGCTTAGAAAAAAGTTTTAACGTTGTGTGATATCAGCAGTGAATGCGATGAAATTACCAGTTTTCACCAATTAACTTAGTGGTGAAATAACATAAATTTACCACTTCGAATACGCTTCGATTTTTCTTTTGTTCAACAAAGTTAAGATATATTTTTTAAAAGACGCACGGAAAATATACCCAAGAGTAATCATACATCTTTTTAAAACTTTTTAAGCGGTGAATTTATGTAATTTCACCACTAGATTAAGCGGTGAACTTGCATAATTTAACCGCACTCACCACATTTGAATGCTCAAATTTGTATTTTCACCGCTTAGCTTACAAAAGTTCATCGCGTATGATTTACATAAAGGAGAGTGAAATTGATATAACTTCAAAACAAATATGAAAGATTAAGTGAGAAGTGACGCAGTGGAAGAAGTTGCTGCCCTTGGAGGATTTGTGAGGTTCGAATCCACGCGAGGACGGTAACTTGTAGTAAGCGGTGAAGTGTGGTGAATTATTGTAAATTCACGGCTTACTCTAGCGGTGAACTTACATAATTGCACCGCATTCACCGCATTTCATCGCAAAATTATGTACGAAATTTGCGGTGAAAAAACCAACTTCTCAACGCTTATCTTACATATTTTTCCGCTTTTTTCTCGATGCAATCTGATGCAATAAGCAGCAAAATTTGGCACAAAAATGTTAGAAAATAGCTCCGGGAGTCCTTCTGCAAATTGAGCTCAGACTGGGTCGCGAAAGCGTTCAAGCTGTAAAGGGTTTAAGCTTCCCACAAACCATTTTCCAACATATATTAAAGGTTAAACTGTTCAGAAGTCTGGCAGTATAAGATCACACAAACACTAAGGAGCTTTCAAAAAAGTCAGAGGAGATTCAAATATATTAGACAAAAAAATAGTTACACAAAAAATGACATTCGCGAAAAGGACACGCGGAAAAACACAATTTGGCTACAAAGTTGTGTGAGGTCAATATGTAAACTTACTTTCAAAAACGTCAATCCCACATATATAGAGATCTTCTGTAATCCGACCGTGACCTGTGTTTGGAGATATTTTAACACTTGTTGCTGCTTTCAGGTCGTCGTTTGATCCACCCACACACATTGTGGATATCCAGGCACCTGGAAATGCACCATCCAGGGTACCACACACACTGCAGGTGGAGTCAAGGAAACACTGAGACGTCTGCAAGGCACCCATGGACTTGACTAAAGATCAAAAGAAAAAAATATTTTATTTATCTGAGAGGTAGGAGAAATTTTTATTTGAACGAGAAGCAATAGAAAAAATGGGTTTAGATTATACAGAAACGGCGAGAGTTGGTTGAGGTTTATTTACCTTGTTAGCCTGGTAGCAAATTTTAGAAATTTTGGGTTTGAAACAGAGATGGAAGAGATAACCGTTTTTGAAAGCAAAAGCCTTGAGGTTCGAAAACTTTTGCAAGAAATCTTTAAGCAAACTCGGTTGCTTTAAAAGAAATACTTTGATCTCATTGATTGGCGCTTGCTGGTTCAAAATTGAATATAACTATTAATTAACTGAAAGTAAATAAAGTTATTATAAATTAACTGCATAGCGTGGGGAAGCACTTGAATTGTGAAAACAGAGTTGTATCCTGCCACTATTAATCTGATTAGTTTTAGATTTAAAAAACCTAACCGGAATCGTGATTGGGCGCCAGAACTTGTATATAGCCCACAAAATTGAGGTCAACTTGGACGGTCAGGCTGCGATAGATTTGCTCTTTTGTAAAGTGATCTGTCTCCACTAATTGCATGCAGCTGCTAATTTGAACATTGTCAATGTAATCCATAACACTGGTCAATTGGTTGTCCAGAAGTTGAGACTGATCGCCAGAATAGAAAGCTCCTCGAATGGGTAAAACTCGTGAACCCACAGGCGCCACTATAAATAAACCTCATTTAAAATTGTCAACTATTGTGTTTTGGGAGCATGTATAAGTAAAAACGTCATTCAAGCTTGACTTTGGGTGTTTCTTTTGGTCATACGCAAACAGTTTTGAATTCCAAACAATCATTCCTGTTTCTAAGGTGTTAGAGCACAATATTTAAAAATATTCCTACTCTTAACGATCCCAATTAAAGGTGTCGCGCTTTGTGCCGCATAGTTTTTGAATTGAGACGTCTGTGTCTGATTTTGAATGTCAGCTTACCAAAAAAGGAACAGGTGCAAACATTCACAAAATGTAAAATATTGATGTCACGAGCAGTGTTATTTGTTTGGATGGAGTGACCAAGAGCAGTACTGCTCATGCCGGAGGCCATGCAGTTGTGATCGATATCATTTGCATTTGGGAATCAAGCCGACGTCAACTCTAACACCTACTTTATGCTGTTAATGCTGTTCGTAACATTAGATATCGCTATACAAATGAGCTATATCAAGGCTGATAGCATTTTTTGTGAATGTGCTTCAAACTTGCATAAATGATCCTGGATCTCATTATCAAGGTAAAGCAAAATCAGTTCGCCTCTGATCTAGAGCAGTTCTCTTTTCACTATATTCAATTAAGAGTCCAAAAGTCAGGTTGAGGGTGGTGACTAACGCATAACTAAACACATTCGTTGATAGAACTGAGGAACAGTCAAATGAAAATGACTCCATATATACAAGTGACCTTTTTTCGTAGAATTTTCCTCATTCAAAAAAGCAATGCATATTTTCACATTGGCATTCTTTCATAAAAGTTTTTACATATGGTCTGAAGCCTTAAAATTTTACGGTTTGAAAACTCAAACGAATCTTCAGAATCCTCTTAAGAAACGAGAAAAGTAGGAATCATTAGCAATAGCTCTTGATTGAGAGGTTGACAAGAACTCGCGTTAATGAGATAATTTCATTTCAACAGTTCTAAAAAACCTGCTCTTAAAAAAGCCGGCACCGGTTTGAATTTACTGTTGCGGTGCAGCCACGCAATCACATGTAGACTGCACATTCGATATATTCAATGCAAATTTATAATAACTAATTTATGGTTAAAATTCTGGCGCCGGTCATTGTTTGGCGTGTTTTTGACCTTCTATGAGTTTTACAACTTTTACCACAATTGAATACAATGAAAATCATTGGTTTAAAAATTTTCGTTTGGTTCCTTGGAAACCATATATGATCCTTGTCTGACTGGTTAAGAAATCATACAAATCATGTAGGTCATTCAATGATTACTAAGACTCACATATGAATTAGTTATAAATAAAAAAATTATGAGGGGTGACCTGAATTAATTAGCAAATTGGGTGCCTACACGCTATTGAGAAGAAAATGAAACAAGAGGGCTCGTTAATATGCATTTGCACATGATGTTCCGAGCCGCGCTCATCTACATTTTTGACTAAACTCATGCCTCATTGCAGCGTGCTTTTCATTGAAAAGACTACAAGAAAACAACAACAACAACAACAACAACAACAACAACAACAACAACAACAACAACAACAACAACAATAGCAGCAGCAACAACAACAACAACAACAACAACAACAACAACAACAACAACAACAACAACAACAACAACAACAACAACAACAGCAACAACAACATCAACAACAACAAAAAGCAAAAACAGTAACTTCACACCAGGACTCTAATATCTAAATATAAAAGCACCTAGTAACAACGTTAGCAACGTCAAATTACAATCAGACAAAACCCTAAATACACAGATTTAATTTTTCCTGACAACATAGCAGAGGGGATTTGTCTATAATGAGAATATGTAACAAGTTGACGAAAAGAAGAAAACAAATAATTTCAAGTCTTGAAAACTCATTAGCTTTTAACAGAATAACTGTAGATAATATTTCTAAAAAGTCGTATTAAAACCAATAGGACCTTTCTTTGGTTAAAATAAGCCTTAGGAATGAACTATAAATAAAGAGAAACTTAATATATTACGAACAACAAATCATTAGCTATTATCAGATTTTCAAAATATTTTTAATTCAATTGTATTTGAAGAAATTCAGCTAAAATTGTACTGAATGAGGAAATCAGCCAGATTTGAAAATCATTTGGTTCCATCAATACGCGATTGTGCTAAAGGAGAAGAAAAAGAAACACAAACACACTACTTACATAACTTTTTTTATGAACATGCAGATTGTCTAACAATTAAAACATCAGTTAGATCATAACATCAGTAAACATGATATTTTTTAAAAGACAGGGAATAGCATGGGACCTCTCAATGATAAGAATTTGTTACAAAATGGCGAAAACAACAACAGAAAAATAAAAAATGAAAAAATCCTTGAAATCTTAAAAGTGCGAATTATTATAAATTTTAAGACAGTTCACTATAAACTGACTGCTTCGGATAACACTATTCAACCAATCCTCAAATACAATCTTATGAGGCCAGTCAGCATTTAACGGCTACCTAAAGATAACAGGCTAACACACCAAATTAAAAAAAAATTGAACAAGAAAAGAGTCGAAGCCATTAAAAAAATGAACTTTTCAGTAATTTTTCCAAGTCTCATTTAATTTTTAACAGCAGAGGGTTTCTTCTTTTAATATTTTGACTCCAATTAAACCACAAACATGAACAAATACAATAAAACCATAAAAACTTTGAGAAAACCCGTAGCAACAATGCCAATAAATTCAATAGCTTTCAGTGGAAGCTAAAAATTACAATAAGTTATGCCTCGATGAGACGGCGCGGATGTTTGTCATTCATAATTCATCAAAATGACCCTACAAAAGTCATTGATTATGAAAACCACACCAAACACAGGCAAAATCCTTAAAATAAGTAGAAAAAGCCAGAAGAAAGTGTCGAAGCCCTTTAAACCGTAAGCTTTTCTCTGAAAACTTTATGCAAGGTTCATTGAACGACTTCTCTAAGACAAAGCATCTGTCATTATTATAATAGTGTGATAAGATTCCAAAAAAGAATGAAAATTACGAAAAAAACTCAATTAATTTTTTTAAAAAAATTATGAAAACCTGTGCATCGAAGTCATAACGAAATTAGTTGGAACAGAAAACCCTTAACTCGATTAACTTTGATTGAAGTAGAAAAAAGGGTCCAGTCATTACTGAAACTGAAATACGGTTCACGAAATAAGGATTGAGATTGTTTAATGTTAAAAAAAAATCTCAAAAAATCATGTTTAAAGTCATAACAGCCATTTAATTCAAGAGCTTTCAACGAAAGTCAGTAAATACGCTCAGTTTTCCGTTGATTTGAAGAGAAGGATTTTTCGCAAGCAAAGTTAATCAATAGGATATCACACTAAGTCATATGACCATGGAAACAACAACAAATACACGCAAAAACCAAAAATTCAGTGAAAAGTGTCAAGAGGGACCAATAATACCAAAATATTCAATGTTTTATTTAATTTTTAAATTTTTGGCATTGAAGTCAATTAACAAATCGTGAGAACATAACATCGCTAACAAGATTCATATTGGTTGAAGTAAAAAACGGGTTCCTCTCGTTTCTGGGTTATCAGTTAATATTAAAAAAAGTTCCTCGAAAAATCTTTTTTTAAAGTCCCAACAGTCATTGGCTGCCCATTCAAAGCTCTAGATAGATCCGTTTATTACTCATTATAAAACCTATTGCAAGTTTAGGAGTCTTGCCATAGGACTGCAAAGTTGAGAAAAACCTCGAAAAAAATTTCATTTAAATTTACGAAAACTCCGAGTTGAAGCCAAAAAAAAACACAAGCGATTTCTTGAAAACGAAGTTTTTGTTCTTGAGCTTCATAAGAATTTAAATCAAGTTTGACATAAACGGGGCCTTGGTATGAAAATTGACTAGTCTCTAGGCGACTTAAAAAACAAAAAAAAATATGAAAAGTTTTCTAAAAAAAGCTCTCAAGTAGAATTCGAGTTTTGTTGACAGTAAACTTCTCTATGAGAACCAAAATAGTCTATTTATCGCCTTTCGTCTATTAGGAACTCAAAATTCATTGTATTTGTGGCGTGAAATGTAATTCTGAACCAATATTTTTATTAAAAAATCTTAATTTTGGAAAGTTAATACTAAAAGTGAACAAAATCATGTGAAAAATCTTATGTTAAAAAAAACTCTAATCCTCGATAACTAAACAAAACGAAATTAAAAAAACTCTTAGTTTCGAATTCTACGCTTGACTTTGAGTTTTTTTGATACCACTCAAATTTCTCTACTATGAATGTGTCGATCGGCCAATATTGTCTGAACAAAAAAACCCATTTGAGTATATAGTTCCTCCCCCAAACAAGTGGGCTATGAAAAAAAGTGAGTAGTTGCTGTGATTGCACAGCATAGATTATTTCCCTCTCTTAGTTTGACTCTGTTTATGGGCTTTTCATTCTTGCGAATGGTGGTGACAATTAGATCGAAAATACTAATTCTAAGTCCCGCAAATTTTGTTTGTGAGCTCGTAAAGCGGACCTACTGAAAAAAAGCAGGCCAAAAATTAGAAATTGTAGTTTTTGACAGAAAGTACAACAATTGCGATAGAAAATATGATAGCGATCGTCAGAGTTGTTATTTGGATGGCAAGATTTATTAATTGGATCATAAGATTTCAAAAGAATTTTCCATTTTTAATATTGAAATCGTTCATTAGAGTTGCTAAGAAAGGTTGGTGTTAGAAATTAGGAAAATTTTGATACGCTTGGCTTTGGCCTATAGATTTTCTAAATTTTTGTTTTTAAACCTCATTATAACGTTTTGTTCTCATCAATCTAAATTGAAAGTTCATGATTTTTTTGAAAAGATGGCGCAATCTTATTTGTCTTACATGTAAATAATTTGAAAAAGCTTGTTTCACATGTTGACACTCTCCTAACATTCGTTCATAGCAGACATTTTAACCATTGACATTCAGTCACCTCTTTTTCACACTCTTGTATTATTTTTATTACCATAGGAGAACAAATACTTGTTTTTCTTTGAAACCCATCATGGCTACAGTTTCTTGCATATGAAACCAAACATATCGACGATTTCCTGCTTTTATATACAAACATGCCAACAATTTTTTTTGAAAAGCAAACATACCAACGATACCAACAAAAATAAAGCTTTATTCCAATTTAAATACACACGGTTTTTGGCTCAGTTTTCGGCTTGATATCACTCACATCGATATGAGTAAACGTTTTTTCGTTTTCCGTTGGCTTAACACAGAACACTATGTCAATATATCTACTAAATATTTGACTTTTAATCAACAGTTTCTTCGTATCATCATTTACATGAATCAAAATTGGAACTTTCGATAAAATAGACTGCAGTAACTCTAAAGATGACTCAATTACACTCCAGGTGATAGCCCGGGTGTACTTCATAATTGAAAAAGTTCTAAAATTACAACTTCCTATTATGTCGTCTATGAAAAGTTGGAACCATAGAAATTTCCTTCATGGGAAAGTTGTAACCTTACCAATTTCGTACAATTTTTTGTCTATGACATTAAGGATCCATAAGAGGCAAGTTCTAGGATAACAACTTTTGATTTACCCGGGAGATTCAAGGCAAGAAAAAAGTTTTTTAAAACAGTTTCAATTTGTCTCCCTCTAAACTGTGTTTAAAAGATCTTTGTGAAAGTCGGAAAATCTTATGAATTGACCTGGTTGTGAGAGGATTTCAACTTCACAAACACCCAATTTAGCTTCATCACTTGAGAGGTCGTCAGCTGCTGTCATGATTTTCAGACTGTCTCCTATTTGTTCACACATGACATAGTTCCAACCTGAAACTCCAGTCAGTTTGAGTTTTTCCTCACCGCCCTCGCAGGGAAAACATCCATTTGAATCATCACAGACGTGAACAGGTACTGTTGATGATATCAAGTTTCCTGAAACAGCATAAATATTGGGCTTCTTTTGCGGATAATGATTTATTGCATAGAAACTTTTCAATAAGGCATTTTCTATAAATGGGAAAATTCTGTAAATGCTTCTATTCAATATATTTCACAGTTTCATACAGCTAACCTAAAGGCAGTCTATTAGTAGGAATTCATTGCTATATACCAAAGCTAATGGCTATTTCAATTCCCAGTTCACATTTCGAAACAGAAAGTCCAAAATTTATATGCAAATGACTTTCCTATGATAAAAATGAAACAAAGAAAATAATAAATTAATACGCAAAAATTGCAAATTTCTTTTCGGCAAAAAATTCAAAACAGCTAAAAATAAGTTATTTGATCGCTCGATAATTGTTCTCCAGAGGTAACACGATCAAGCAAAATTCAGCTATGAAGTAGTAAACTCGAAGATGAGCTATATTCGTGGCTAATTTGAATTTTTCATTTATTAAAGAAAAATGCAGTAAAATTCGACAATGAAAAGATCTGCTCATGTTTTGACTTAATTGTCTATTAAAAGAGGAAAAGAAAATACAACATTACAAAATACCCATTCTCTTCAAAAATAATTTGTTAAAATTAATTTATCTTGAACGCAAGCTGAAAAAAAAACAGATAAGACCATTCCATAATGAGACTTTGTATAAGTCAAGAGGAACAAGAATTAAAAGGGGAAAAGTCAATCATCAGCTGTCAACTGCAAATACTATATAGAGTCTTATGTAACTCCATCGGAGCCATTAGGAGCCTTCGTTAACGAAAAAAAAGAAATGATTAACGCAACCCTGGAGAACCACTGATTATTGACTATGATAAGGTTATGAAATAGGATGAAAAATACGAAAAATAGCTGTTAATTACGACCAAAAATCAATATCTATTTTTTACAAACGCTTTAAAAAAGGTCAAAATTTAAACAGATAGTACCAGGCAAACGTCTAAATTGTATCAATTGAAACATCCATTAACTTTTCATTCGGCAGCAGCAAAAAACTTTCATTTCGCCCAAAAATCCCATGTGGGACCGGTTCTTATTGAGACAATGTAACGCTTAGATAGAAAACGAACGAAAGAGCGAAACTTGAAGAAAAACGTTCATATTTTAAAATACAATTGAGAAGAAAAAATCAAAGCTTTTTTGGGCAGCTTTTTTAAACGTTCATGGAGGCAGCCATTAAAATATCTCATTATCCAGAAATATGTTTTTAGTGTTGTAGTCCGGCAGGAAATAAAAAACACAAAATGGTCAAATATTATAAAAGAACAATTAATCAAAACACGAAAGATTAAAGAAAACACAAAATATTGATGCCACAAAAACCTCTAATAAACAAAACTAATAACATTAATATTATTTTACTCTGGAGTTTTTGTTTCCATTTGAGAATTTGTAGCAAATGGTCGCACGATAAAAAAACGCCTTAAATAAAAAAAAAATTTTGTTTCTTTCAAACCAGTACAACGTATTT
>NC_134476.1:20119472-20129723 GCF_964194025.1 Convolutriloba macropyga | reverse complement strand
CTCCAATAAAATTAATTCGGTCAGTAAAAATGTTCTTCGTATATAAAATTTTTCAACAAGAATATTTTATCATTCTAAGTGTAACTTTCCTGAAATTTGAAACTAAAAAATTGTTTATAAAATTTTTTAACTGATATTAACATGAATTTAATTTTTCATTTTATAGTCCCTATTATCAGCAACAGGTTTCTTTAAAATAATATGACAGAACAAAGTTTTGCAATTCTTGAGAACTGTGGACTATATTTCCCACTTTTTTTACCTAAATTTGTTAGTTTAATTTTTGAACGTCCAGTCCTCATATAGGAAAATTAATTGCAGATTTTTCAAAAAATGTTTCTTCTAAACACACTTTTTATTGTTTGGAAAAATCCAAAAATTCTAAACTAGAGTTTTCTACAATATTCAAAGAAAAACACAGATAGAGTCAGAGTAAATTCAAACCAAAAACAATTGAAGATTTCCTCTTTTTCCTGATGCGGTTGACTTGCAAATATAATTACTGTCGGGATCAAGCCAAATACAAATCTTTATATTTTTTGAATGGTGAGCAAATTGCTCATCATATTCGACGAAGTAGAAGAAAGTAATATAAAATTTTAAACTGATTGGTTTCGTTGTCTCTGTCTTTTCCCCTAATTTTCTGACATTTCTGTTTTCAGTGCAGTAAAAAAACAGTGATCAGACAGTAATCGCAAAATTTTTTAGTTTTTGAAAAGTGAGCAGATTGCTCATCATATTCGATTAAGTAGGATAGTTTATTATAAGTTTACTTTAATAACAATTTTTTCCTATGTTTTGACATTTCTTTTTTCAGTGCAGTAAAGGACAGTGATCAGTTAATGGGAAACTTGATCCAATATCAAAAACGACGATATGTATTTTTCTAGTTGTTTTGCATTGCAAGTGATTCTGCTTTAGTTAATTTTGAGAAAAACATGATGCAGTCTCTCGCAATGCTAATCGCAGTTTCATTGTTTTAGTTTTGATTTTCAGAGCTCATTCTGTTTTTAGATCAGTTGTTACTAAAATTTTGTCTCGCTTACTGACGAATTGAATTAAAGATTGAACACAAAAAAACTACTTGTAATTCCCTTCTTTTTAATTTCATCACATGAAAACGTCAGAGAAGGCACATGAAATGCTGTCAAAAAAAGTGTAATTTCTGCTTTTATTTGTCAACTGGAAGTACGATTTCCCATTTCTCTTGAGATATCAGGGCTCTCTATTAGTCACATATTGCAATTCCTTTAGCACAGCTCTATTTCTTCAGTAATTTTAGCGAAGTTATACAAGCAGAAGTTTATAAAAAGAAAGGATCAAAAGCTGCAAAATAACGTCAACCATAGAAAAAAAGATATACATCAGATGGCAACGAAAATTGTCCACTCGTCTCACACTTTTGTTTTTCAAAATGGTTTTTTGGCATGTTAAAAAACCAAACTTTGAGCTTTTTCTGGGTAATTTTGTTTTTGCTACAAGAGTGTATCCGCGTACTTCATATGATAACACTAATTTTCACTAGAATTTCATCATATTTGCTTTGATTTTCAAGATAAGTCTTTTGAAGCAGTAGGATACAAATAAAGTTGGTGTCTAAAACTAGTGTTAGTTGAAATTATCATTCAAAAATTAGGTATGATGTTTGTGCGTAAGACTAATCTTGTTTCTGCGTAAAACTAATTTTGACGATGCACTATCTCATTGAAACAGCACTGCGCGTCTTGATCTCCTAAAATTCCCTAAAACCTTTTTCCAATTTTTGTTATTACAAATTCCAAACCGATTGATTTTTACAACACAAAGAAATTGTTTTGTTTTGGTGCTCTGTTTTTGTAAGCTGTTTTCACGCACTTTTCAATTACTTCGACCTTCAAAACGGAATAAAAAGCTTGCTCCACACGGAATTCTCATTAAAGCTCCAACAGATGCCCTTTGCTAGCTTTAGCAGTCTATCAAGTGTTTAGAGAGCTGAACGTGCTGATAAGGTTTAAATTCAAGCTGAACGAATTCTATTTGGTAATATTCCAACTCAAAATGGTACAGATTTTACAGTTTAAGCGTAATTTTTGAAGATCTCATTAGTCTCAAACTCACGTTTCAATCTTTCATGGTTTTTAAACCAATTGTTAACTTTTTTGGTAGATGGGTATCAAAATACCATTTTTTAGAATTCTTACAGGTGCATTTCTTTCTCTAATAATTCTCTACATTTGTTTTTTTTTGGCCCTATATAATTATGTAACGGAAAGTCAAACAACCAATGTAATAGTGATTATCATCTTTGTCTTCAAGTTTTTGTCAATTTTGAGGTTTTCGAACTTTTGCGGTCAGAGAGACAGTTCTCCGAGCTTGAGGATGGTCCGTGAAGGGTTTCTAAAGACAATGAGATGAATATTTAAATATCATTAGGGAGAAGGTTAGCAGCGTTGTGATGAAAATTGCAAATCAATTTTTTGTCAATTCCTTTAAAATTTTTTGCCAATCGTAGAAATTTCTTTTTCAACAGGGCCAATGAAGATTTAACGAGCTTAACGCTGGTTTACTGGATAGCTTTTAGAGATAAAAATGCTTTTCGAGATAAATTTTGTTCAGTTTTGTCGATAATTCAAACAGAAGTCAAAGTTTGTTTAGGAAGGAATAAAAAAACGGTCAAGCAAAAAATTTGCATAAGGAAAGACAAAAACGTTCACAATAATTGCCTCTCAATCAAGAGCAAGTAAAAACGCCTGCAATTTTTTTATCAATTTCTTTGAAGTTTTTCGCCGTTTTAAGGTTTTAAATCTTTAAAGACAAATTTTTTAAAGCTTGACGATGGATTGGTGAATAGTTATATTGGCAAGGGAATGTTTTTGTTATGACAATAGTTTATTCAATATTGGAGACTTTTTTTTAAAAAAGGAATTTTTTGCAATTTATTTGAAATGTTATAAAGCCTTCTCTTCGACTGTGGAGTTAAAAGCTATTGAAAGTAAGGATTTTAAATGTAAGAATGCGTAACGTTTGGTGGAATATTTTTTTTAGCTTTGTGAACATCAGCGTCCAAAATTGCAGCAATTTTGGATAGTTTCTGCTAATAAATTCAAATTAAAACTTTTGTAACGCTCTTACTTCTGTTCGCATCTTTTAAGCAGCAAGATCTCTGCTAGCTGGCAAGTGAGCTGCAATATAAATTTTAGCAGGAAACAATTGGATTTGAAGTCATTGTATGTAAAATAAAAGGAGTTTGCGATAATTTTTTTTTAAATTTTGGGAAGGTTTTGTCTTTTTCAAATTTTTGAGCGCAATAGTCAAAAATTTCTGCGCGCGCTGCTGTTTCTATGCAAAAAGTTTAACAATAAAATTTTTGGTTGTTTTTTTGTTGTGTTTGTGTTCATAAAACCATGACAAAAAAATTGATAGTTAATTGAATAATGTTTCTGGTTGAGAACTTTATCCTGAAGTTCGCACACCTCTCATTACACGGAGTTTGCTCTTTTTGACCTTTTACTAATGGAGACAATTTGTTATCTTCCGAAGGCTATGATTTAAAAATGCACATTTTTGAAAAAACTGTTTTGCAAATTTCCAGAAGAATCTGCTCAGAAGGATAATGATATGATAAAAGTTTCCTTAATAAAGCACTATACTCCACAAACGGCTTCAACGGCTCATTGATTTCATGAAAATTTTATTTTTATTTTCACTGTTTGAATGTAAAACACAGTAAACAAAGGAGATTCAAAACGTACTAAAGATTTCATTTGAGTTTTTGAGAAATATTATTCCGATATTTGTTCCCTTTTTGTATAATTTGTACGATGCTTTAAAAACAAAAGGCTGTTGAATCTATTTGTTTTCTGTAGAACGAAACATTGGCTTTGCGACAAATTTACTCAAGCTAAGACTAAAGACTTACAGTAGAGAGTCACTTCTTCGGTTTGGCCTTGATAAACCACGCAAGGACTATCGCCTCCTGTAAGAAACATGGAACCTGTATCGTCCATCACTAGAGCTGTGTGCCCACCCTCTAACTGTGAGTAGAATCGATGCGCTATCTCTCCCTAAAAGTTTCTTCCTTGGTGTTCTGTTTTCAAGCGTGGAGGCTATTTGGGGGGTAAAAGTTATAACTGAGTGCTTAGGGGGTTTCTAGGGTGAAAGCAGGGTAAAATGAGGAAATAAAGGAGGCCCCAGTCATAATCAGACGGTCATTTAAGAAAAACATTCAAAAATTATGCAAGACTGCGTAACATTTTGCAAAATAATCGTTCATATCTTGCAAAAAATTTGCGGGTAAACAAGAACTCTTGAAAAGTAACAGCTCATCCCGCGAAACAGAAGGAAGGTACCCGATCACCTCGCAAAGCTCTTACCAGGTATCCGATCATCTTAGAATGGCAGTCAATACTCTTAAGAATGGCACAGTCAACCATACAAAACTCTTGAACGGTTACGTTTTCTCTTGCGAAACTCGTGCATAATAACACTCCACAAATCAAAACTTTTGGAAGGCAATTGTTCACCTCATAAATTTCAGGCAAGTTAACAGCTTATCTTGCGATACTCTTACAAGGTAGCCGTCTCTCTCGCAGAACACACTACCAAAATATGCGTTCATGTATCATAGTAACATAGTAAATCAGCGCTGAATCATAGCATTTCTCAGTCTGTATTTTTACTATGAACATATTTATGATCAAGTCACTTTTTATTAAAAGTGTTTATTCAGTAAAAAAACGAAGTCTGTTCAGTGTGAAAACAGCACTCAATCCTTATACTTAGCTTAAGCTTAGCTAAAACCTGGTAACCTCACAATATATCTCACAATATCTCACAATATATCGCAAGTAACCGCCATCTTGCATTTTTTGACGCAACCATCACCAAAACAAAATCTTTTCAAAATTTTTGAAATAACAATTTACCACAGAAAAACTTTTATAAGTTAACGGCTGAGCTCGTTAGAATATCGCATGGTATTAACTGCGACTCAATCGGGGTAAATATCCAACTCAAAAATTACGTAAACAAAAAGTTTGTGCAATTAACTGTCATACTGCAAAACTCTGGAAAAATTTACTCTTAGGAAAATGGTTGCACGATAATCTTCCTTGTTGCAATAATCTGAAAAATCTTTGAGCAAATCTTCCTGCTGAAAAAAATAATTGTGTTGCAACAAACTGGCAACTGTCTACTTTAGAAATCGGTTTCAATGTTTCAGCACTCTTCGCAAAACTTTTGCCAGGCAAACGTTCATCTTGCAAAAATCTCGAAAGGAACTCCCTTTTCTTAGGAAAGTCATACAAAGATAACCACCCAATTTTCAAAAACTCAGCAAAGCTGCAAACTGTTCGAAGACAACCGTCCATCATTTTTACACCCGACTATTCAATTTTTTATACAAGATAACTCTCGATCTTGTAAATAATTGCTAAGAAAACGTCCAACGGGCATTTCACAAAGCATCATCAACATTGCAATAACACTGGAAATTCTACTGCAAGGTCACCGTCGATCTTTTGAGTGAATGTCCTGGCTCCCAAACTCATGCAAACTAATCGTCCACCAAAACAATTTCAATACCACCCACGTCGTAAAAGTGTAGGCCATCATCTTATAAATAACCGTCAAGGTCAACTTTTGACTAAAAATTTACGTAACGAAAAATTTTTGCACATAAATGTTCAAACTGCAAAACTCTGGGAGTGTATACATCAAAATCTTTTGCAAAGCAACCATCCAGTTTTTCAATTTGGTTCATGGTATCCACTGGTTTTATTAAAACTCTTGCAAGGCAACTGTTCAACTTGCAAAACTCTTTTCAGGTACCATGCCAATTTGCTAAACTTCCGTTATGATGTAACCATCAATTTCGCTAAACAATGGCAAAATTACATTTCATGTTGCAAAAATCTTCAAAAACATTTGTTCATGTTGCATAATATTTGCGAGACCGCTGTCTAAACAGAAAAAGTCACAAGGTAATCATCCATGTTGCAAAACTCCTGGAAGATAGCCCTCCCAGCTCTAAGCTTGTTGCAAGATATGCAAAAATCTTGCAAAAAAACTCTTCAAAACATTTCTAATTTGCAAAACTCTTGAATTAATTCTCAATTCTTTGCAAAAGTGATCCGTACCTAAAAAAATTTCATGATGGCCAATCACCTTTTAAAACTTAGGCAACAAAAGTGCAAAACGTTTTGAAGGTGACTGTTCAATTTTCAAAACTGTGACAGGACTGTCCACCTCGCAAAACGCTTCGGAAAACAGGATCATGTTTCTTAACACTCGAAAGTTTATTATAAGTCTTTCATAATTCTGGCAGGTAATATTTCGTGTAGCAAAACTCTTACAAAGTAATCATCCACTGCGCAAATTTTGTGCAAGGCAACGATTGACATAGTAAAGTTCTTGCAAAGTATACGCTTATATAATAATTACATTTCAAGGTAACAGTCCACTTTGCAGAAATCTAGCAACTACCTGTTCGTTTCGAATAATATCGGCAAGGTGTACGTCCAACTTGCAACGTTTTTGCGACGTAACCATCGAAAGCCTAAAATTATTGCAAGATATTCTCTGACACTTCCTTTATTTCTGTTCATCGCGCATAACTATTGCATTGTCTTCTTCAATCAAGCAAAACTCATTACCGTCTATGTCGCAAAACCCTTTGCAACATAACTGGTCACCATGTTAGGGTCTTCAGTTGCAACTTGAAAAGCTCGTGTAACGTAACTGTCAATTTGAGAACATATAGCAATTATCACCAATCACTTTGCAAACCTAACACAAGACAACAGTTTGTCTTGAAGATCTCGTGCGACGTAACAATTCACGTTGCAAAAATTTTGCGAGTTTACACTAATCGCAAAATTGTGGCAAAGTCAGATACTATTAACGGTTAATAAGTAAATTATGTTGTCTTCTGCTATAGTTTTTATCTGGATCAGTATGATTAAAACCTAACATTGATTATACCAGATCAAAAAAATTAAAACGTTTGCAAATATTATGATACATGGAAGATTGTTACCCTCTTTGCCAAAAGTTTTTATGTAGTATAAGTAAATGAATAAATACAAACTATTTGAAAAATTCATTTGAATAATTTATGGATTGGCAGTAGATATCCTCATCCTACTATTGCATTTTTTGTACATTTTGGATGTTTGCTCACACTGAATAAAAGGAACTCAAATTTTTTTCTTATATCTAATACTCAGCAATTTGGTTACTAAATTGATCTTTAAAGTTGATTTTTTGAATTTAACATTTTCTTTTTTGTTCAAGAATCTGTGTAAAATAAAGTTTTAAAACATTGTTCATGATTTCAAAAATGACGTTCTTAGCAAACTTTCATTTCTGAAATCAAACCAGAAGTTATTTACTGTGTTTGATTTACACGTGAAAGAAGTTCAACGGATGAATGAAAAAGTACAGAAATTAAAAATCCATTTGTTGCACGCTAATAAAATTGAATGCAATTAGAAAAGCAATAAATCTCACTTTGATTTCTAGGCGAAAGATCATTTTTCGAAATTTAAGAATTAAGGATTTAAAAATTAGTACAAAAATAAAGTACAAAGAGTTGGGGGTTTTCTCATTATAGCCCCCTTATCAAACTCAAGCAGAACTCAAAATGGTATGCTTATCATAATTAGAGGAGGGAGTTTTTGAACGTTATTTGACTGGAAGACTGATAGTTTGATGAAGAACCAAATGACTATTATGCAAAAGACGCACAATTGAAAACACTAACGGCTTGACTAGCATTTTTTTTACAGAAAAAGACATCGATGGTCAACGATACAGATACTTCTATAAACAAAAAAAATAATTGAAAGAGCCCAACTAACACTTCGAAAGAATCCTGATTGTAGAAAACTGAGGGTATGGAAACGTTCAAAAACATTAAAAATGTCTGAAAATCCTACGCACTATATTTTTTTTTCGTAAAATTTAAGATTGCAAAATACTAATCAGATATAAAAAATATAAGCATATTATAACTGAATTACTTGACAGATAATGGATTTGTGAAAAATCGAAGCATCTGTCTCTATCTGTATCTATAACATTGAAGACCTTGCTAAAAAAACTAAGCGCCTAAATGAATAGAAAATCTGGTGCCTTATAAAGATGGTGAGACTTGTTATTACTGACACTAGGACAACAAAACTATAAAAAAACAAGAAAAAGTGAAAAATTGAAAACAGATAGCATCAAAATTGGAAAAAATGCTATCAAGCGAAAGCATACGGTAAGTTCATTTCGAAATGTTTTGCCAAAAAATTATTTTGGAAATAGTGAGACTGAAAACAAAAAAAAACAACTAAAACGGGCAAAACTCAATGAGGATATTTTTTTCGATTACGATAAAACCTTTAGCTGTCATTGATGATAAATATTAATTCTTCCTGTTCAAAAATTTTTAAAAATGATATGACCAAACAAAATGTCGGAGTAGAACTTTTTTTTAACTATCAGCTTAAAATTTTTTTAAAATGAAAATTGGCTTAATTACAAAACCAATTAGGCTTGTATTCAATAACACAAGAGGCCATGAGAACAACAAAGACATCAAATATCGGTAAAACACAAAAGTTCTCTTATATTCACAAAAAGTGTTACTGAAACAAACAACAAAAATAGTGTAGATGTCGAATGAAGGATTCACACAACTCCAAATATATACTAGTAGAACATATTTATTACGTGTAGCACATTTCATTAAAAAATATAGATTAAATCGCTGCACGTGAACATCAATATTCTGAAAGACTTATACTTAACTTTAAAATCACATTAAGAACCTTCACGCCTTAACTCTAATTCTTTTTGCTCCCCTTGCTACTTCGTTGTGACTAAAACCACTTCCCCAATTTGACTACACTCGATTACAAATCAAAGGTTTCAACAGTTCTTTGGATTGTGACAAAACCACAATGAGACCAATAATAGCCTCGCTATCGCTTCGTGGCTATTAATTGAATCTTCATTCAATCGTTTATGGTGACTAATTCTGATGCTTTGTATAGCACATAAAGCATATCGTCCTCGGAGAATAAAACTGAAAGATTGGTCACAGCTTTTTGAATAAAGTTTTTTGGTAGTTCAATGATTGCAGGTAGCTCACATAACATACTTACTTCTGAGCTGATTTGACGTAATGTTTTTTCATACTTTAACCAGCGGCCACTGAAAACTCCGATACCTTAGGTCGCATAAGCAAGACAACTCATCAAACAGACTGAGTGGAAAGTAAGTAAATCAAAAGCAGCTGCTTCAACCATGGCTACTTACGTATCCGCCCGGATAATCCCGATACATCTCCAAATATCCATCAGTTGTCAATCGGATCCCGTCATACAGAAAAGCAGTACTCCTTACGTACATATTTATCTGTGTACTGTACATTGCAAGTCCAGTAGTTGCCATCTGAGAAAAATCCACAAAATACGTCGAAGTTTTGTCTTTAACAACGCCGGATGTTCTGAAAGAGCCTAAACCATGCAACACCAGTCCTGCGACACAGATCTCTAATTCTTCGGGTTCTCTTGGATTCAAGAAATCGTTCAGGCAGCTATTCTCGAAAGTAGTTGTTAGGGTTAATGTTTCACTGACTGGATCTGCGCTTGAGAACTCCATAACGTAGGTGGTTGAATTCGAGGGTAGGGGTGTAGCTGCTAAAAAGGAACATTTAAACGAATTTCCAGAAAAAAAACGAAAATGGAATAATCTAAAAGTAGTTTTTATTAATTTCCCAATTCGAGGTGTAAGCGCCCCTGAAGGGCTTTAACTTTTAAGAAGTGCGCAGAATGTGCTTCAAATTTTATGTTACAAATGGACTTTCAAATAAAATTCATCTCTGAAACTTTCAAATAAAATTCTTCACTGAAATTCGCTGAAACTATTTAAGAAATGCGCTCAATTTTCATCGCATTTTTTATAAGAACTCAGCGCATTTCATATATAATTTCAGCCCAGTCCAATGATTCTCAGCACCGGTTACTGAAAATTTTACCAATTATTTTGGTCTTATATTAAAAAATCGTTTTGAAAACAAGTTTGTAATCCAAATGAGCAGATTTTTTTTTGAAAAATCTGCGGATTGCACCACTTTCTTTACAAAGTTTTGGTGGATTCATGAATTTTTTATACATAATTTATTGAAATATTCGTTGACTCGGGATAAACATCTTAATAATAGAGTGTATGATGACATGCACAAACTTGTTTCTGTGTGATTGAATTATTAGGCTTCGTTTC
>NC_134476.1:19801972-20116972 GCF_964194025.1 Convolutriloba macropyga | reverse complement strand
AGACATCAGACCCAAGTTTCTAACCCGATTTATTAAAAGACTAAATTTCTAGAAAGGATGCCAATTCCAAGCTGAGGGCCAGACGCAAACTGATATGCCCAGACCGTCCCAGACGGAAATTTTCTATGTCCAGACCGTGCCAAATCATTTGTCCAGATTCCGTGCGTTCACCAGACTTCCGTGCGTTCCGTGCTATTCGTAAATCTTTTATCGCCATTCGTACATCAGACGGTTCAGATCAACTACATCAGACCCAAGTCTCTAAATCGATTTGTTAAAACAATAAATTTCTAGAAAGGATGTCAATTCCAGGCTGAGGGGCCAGACGGAAACTTTCGATGTCCAGACCGTCCCAAATCATCTGTCTAGATTGTCAAGCTTTCACTGGACCTTCGTGCGTTCATCAAACGTTCGTGCGTTCAACAGACTTTGTAGCGTTCACCAGACTTCCGAGCGCTAACTAGACTTTCGTACGTTCAGCAGACATTCATGTGCAGAGGTTGCGTATGCCGAGATAGTAAAAAAAAGATTAGGTTAATTCTATTAACCTGCAGATCTCTCAGGGTTATGGATGAGATGTACGGCTTTTTAGCTATTATAATTATGGAGCATTCAGTTGAAGCAAATATTGTTATTCCGGTCAGTTATGTGTTTTTTTTCGACAAATTTTTACAGTAATTTAAGCAGTGTTAAAAATTATAGGTCTAGTAAATATGCATTCCAAGGCAAATTTCGTCTAGGGCCTCAACCTGGAATAGTGGCTAAGATTATACGTTTTAGCAGCCATTCGTTTTATATTTGAACTAAGCTTTTCCCATATGTTGAGTAAAGATGTTTTCATGAATCGCGTTTATTCGATTAATAGTATGAAATTTTCAATTTTACTTGTGGTTTTTCGATGCAACAATGCAACATGCAATTGGTGGCAATGCACCAAACAATCCAGCATCAAACCTGTTGTCAAAATTCCAACCGGCAAAAAACTTCAGAAATGGCCGTTAGAGTTAATAGTGCTTGATGTCAGGGTGGCAAACTGGTTTGACGGAATGGAAACATTCAGCAGTTAAATGCCTAAAATTTTGATGCCATCGAAGAGTTAATTTTTCAAGTTACATTTTTAGAGAAAAGCACATACAAATAAATAAAACTTTAGAAAACTTGACAAGATTTGTTTATTTTGTGATTTTTCAGAAGTAAATCTAATGGTAGAAATTGATGAAAAAGATTATATAAGTTGAGATAGGTGTTATATTTATAAACAAACCCGACAGATTGCCGGAAAATAGCCGCCGTTGACTCCCATAACTCTATTGGGATTGAAAGAAAAGAAAATATCAACAAAAGTTGACTTTTGATTAAAAACATTTACAAGTGCTTTTCATTTTGAGGTCATTTCGTAATTGAATACACTCCTGTCTCTCACTGAGAGGCTACAGGGTCTAGTATCAATACCAGTAAGCATTATAGATAGTAACTAAAACATGTGAGAAGAAAATTCAAGTACCGCCCGGGTCGAGACCGAATGGTTAACTTGTAAGAACTTGCAAGTTTCTTGTAAAAGATGGTTAACTTGTAAGATTTTGCAAGTTTCTTGCAAAAGAGGGTTAACTTGTAAGAACTTGCAAGTCGAATGGTTAACTTGTAAGAACTTGTAAGTAGAATGGTTAACTTGTAAGAACTTGCAAGGCGAATGGCTAACTTGTAAGTTTCTTGCAAGTTCGTTCCGGTCGAGCACAACTCTTATTGGTTACTTCAATATAAAATTCAGTCATTTACCGTAGAAAGCGCGTGGGAGTTAGTTGCTCAGTTTGGATAACATAATAAAATTTGACATAAGTAGACAAATTGGTTACTTTTTGAATTTTATCAATTCAAGAGAATTTTGAACTTTTGCAATTCCATTAAAAAAACTGTAGATCTCAATTAGCTTCATCGCGTTCTCAAAAATGTTCCCAAAATATTGACTTTGATTGAATTTTCAAATTCATATGTCAGTATTTTCAAAATAATTTAGTGGCCCTTCATTATTATTTACATCCATTTACATTTATGTCTTGCAACATTTTATTTACGGTTTCAGGCGTATGTGTGTATGTGTGTGTGTGTGTGTGTGTGTGTGTGTGTGTGTGCGTGTGTATGTGTGTATGTGCGTATGTGTGTGTGTGAGAGAGAGAGAGAGCGTGTATGTGTGTGTGCGCGCATGTGTGTGCGTGCGTGGTGTGTGTGTGGGGGTGTGTGTGTGCAAATGGTTAACTTGTAAGTAACTTGTAAGTCGAATGGTTAACTTGTAAGAGCCTTGTACGTCGAATGGTTAACTTGTAAGAACTTGCAAGTCGAAGGGTTATCTTGTAAGAACTTGCAAGTTTTTGGAAGAAAAACTTGCAAGGCGATGCATCGCCTTGTAAGTTTCTGCCAGAAACTTGCAAGTTCTTACAAGATAACCATTCGGCCTCGACCCGGGCGGGCATCTAAAAATGGGCTTTATGGGTTTATCCCGTTTCTATTTCTGACTTTGATTTTTTTATACTGACTCTCTTCATTTTGATTTGCTTTGCTGAGCAGCTGCTGTTTATAAGTACTTTGAGCAGAATGGCAGAAGAGTGAAACTAGCCTAGAGAAGTCAAAAAGATTTCACGCAGATTGTCGAATAAGCGGCAAAATTGGTAAAGCGAAAAGAAAATTTCGACGAAGTAAAAAACATAGCAGGACACGTCCTGACGTACAATTCAAAGAATTTTCATTGACTAAACAGAAATCTAGACTTAGAACGGACTATGAATGGATTAGAAAAAAAAATAGAAAAATCCGACCAAAAAATCAGTAAAAATCAAAGTGAAATTGCCGCATGTGAACGAAAAACCACTAGCGAGAAAGCGAATTTTTGTTCAAACACCGTTTTCTCACTCTACTTTAAATTTAGAGCGAAAAGATTTCACGCCGCAAAACCGCTCACTTTTTTGCTCTACTTCCTGTTTCGGCGTGACCAAAATCACTACTCCAATTTGACTTCAATAATCATGAAAATGTTTGAACAGATCTTGAAAAAAAGACAGCGCCCCAATACAATTCAAATTCTTTGAATTGTAGAAAAAAATATATGTCTTTACAAGAAGTATCGCCGTTTTTTTTGTATTGTAGAAATTTCAATTTATTTACGACGAAATTGTTCAACGAAATTTTTCTAAAGGTAAATGTCAGCTAATTGTTCAAATTCATACTGGATTTGAAATACAAAACAGTGCTTTTTGCTAATTATAACAAATGCATCTAAACCATTTTTTAGCTAGATCCCTTGTCAATCAACAGCTCAACTTCGGAAGCTTGAATGGGCGAATTTGAAGCGCAAGGTTCAATTGCCACATACTCTTCATATGCTGCTCCATCAGATCCAGAGTAATACGGAATCACTTTCACATGAACCAATTTACCACAATAGACTTTGTCCAGAACTACATCAACACCCTTCGCAAAATCTCTATCACCTGGATCTGGATCTGGATCAAGTTCAAATCTGACCCCGGAATAAGTCTCACTTGTCATTACATAAGATACTTGGAGTCCTGGTGCAACCTTTGTGAACGTTACCGAATCCACGCTTGCAAGTCCGATTCCGATTTCCATAAAATTTCCGTCTTCAGTTCCACTGATGGCTTTGGTTCTTAGGATCATTCCGAAATATTGGGGAGCAATTGTCAGCGATAGAGTTTGTTGAAAATCGAGGGTTACGTGCGGCAATTGCATTGTGCCTGACGAGTCAACAATTTCATAATAAATTGAACTGCCTGTTCCGTCAAATTGAAGCATTAAGGTGGTCGATTGATCACCGTGAAGTTCAGACGAAATGAGATTCGCATCTGCAGGGAAAGTCACAACTGTCTTTTCAATAACTTTCCTATCCGAGCCCGCCTTCATTGCAATTTCGAAGTTATATGTCTGACCAGGAGTTAAATTTTGGAAAGTATAAGTTGTAAGAGCCGGAAATGGGAATGTATCTGGGTAGGTTTGAGGAACATCCTCGAATTCAGAGCTGATGGTCGCGTTTAAGAATCCAAATCGTCCCGTAATTATGAGTGAAAAACTGACTGATACGGAGTCAATTGTAAAGACATCAAACGAGGGTTCTGCTAGTAACGTTATCACGGTCACGACCTCAGGGATACCAATGTTGAGTCCGAAGAAAGGTTGAAACTCGACATTGTATTGCGCTCCTGCAATGAAAATACATTTCCATAAAGTTTTCTGAAGTATTATTTTTGCAAAATACACGCACCACCCAAAAAACTCTGTTCACTGTGCTTAAAGTCTTAAGTTTTGAATAATTTATCTGCAGTTTTTTTGGCAAAACACAGTAAGCGTTCAAATACTCGATATAAATTATTTAAAGTTTGCGCTGATTTTACCAGCTGGCTGATTGATATATTTTGCAACGTTTCTTGGCGTAGCAGGCTTTTGTTGAAACCCGGGTGAAGACGCCAGACCCAAACGATCCTTGTTCAGACCCAAGTAAGAAGGCAGTTTTCTTGCGACGATTTTCTTGCAATTTTCTTGCCCCGGTCATTTTCTAAAATCGGTTGTTTTGTTAGTAACTTCTGACTGATTTCAATCATTCATATTTCACTCAGTTTCGATCAACAGTACTGAAATTAGATTTAAACAGATTATACGTGTTTGTCAGTTGGAAGATGAAAAAGTTTGAGAAAACATTTCCAAAATGTTATACGAAGTATCTTCGACTTAGTTTTTTAACCAGCAAGACAGTATAAAAAGCAACCATATAACCCGGTTCGAGGTTTGGTGGTGAATTTTCGTAAGAAATGCGGTGAAATGCGGAATAATTTTCACCGCGTATTTCTTACATCTTACTTTCACCGCGTTCTCAGCATTCCTGCAAAAAGGATTCGTCCCCACACGGTTTCGAACCTCTGACCTCCTTCATCTCTTCATCTCCGTATTCCTCTGCACCAACTGTTACTTACATCGTGGAAATTTCTTGTGAATTCAAAGATCAGATTGAGTAAACTTTGGAAATCATATGCGGTGAATTTATGTAAGAAATGCGGTGAATTTCGCAGTGAGTTTGTGTTAGAAATGCGGTGAAATGTGGTGAATTTTTTTCACCGCATTCACCGCTTTCACCGCATTTCTTACATTAATTTGCCACAGAAGTCGATGCGGTGAATTTTTGTAAGAAATGCGGTGAATTTGGCGGCGATTTTTTGCAAGAAATGCGGTGAAATAATTATTTTCACCGCATTCACCGCAATCACCGCATTCATCGCATTTCTTTCAAAAAATTACCCAAAAACCTCGACCCGGGAAGAGATAGGTCAACTGAAAGTGTTCACTTTTTCTCTGCAATCAAATTTTCTTTAAAATTTACGATCAGTCTATATCTAGATCAGTCTATATCTCATTTCAAATTTTGCAATATCATGATCCAGATTATCTCATCACATCGTTCCGGTCCCAAACTGCTCCTCATAAAACTTTTCTTCAACCATACAAATTTCCAAACCCTGCAACTTATGTCAGATTAAACCCCCTTTGTTCGAACAAAGTATCAGAATCGGGAGTCATCTGGGTCTGACACTTCAACTAAGGCGGAGTTCCAACGCCACCACTGTCAATATTAATAAGGATGAAACTAACCACAACCAGGACTTGTAAGGTTGCGAGCAAAACACCACAAAAGGCTTGATGCGCTATGGCTAAATTCAAAATTTATAAAAACTGGACGAGTTTTTAAGTAACACCTGTAATGTCCCAAACAATGCATGTTTGAAGACTTTTTCAGTAGAAAAACTTCCATGGCAGTATTCCAAGACCAAAGGGTAAAAACTGGAGTTCTGACACAGAACTAACACATGATGAAGCTTTTTTTTTGATACACAGAGACTAAAAATTAACGTGGAAAAATTTAAGCTTACAAAAAATACAGAAACACGGAGAAGCAAGAATTTTGCAGGATTTCGAACCTGTTTTCCTCCAATTTTTTGATTTCAGGTACAATTTTTTTTTCGAAAAATGTGAATTGTTTTTAATAATAAAGAAAAATGAACCAATTGTTGCAATTTTTCAACAGTCCCAGAAAAACTCACTTGACTCACGGAAACAGTTCTAGCTTTGATGCTCTCGGCCAGAATTTTTCTATTTACGTCATTGTAGTGTATACATAACAAGTCTTCAAGTTAAATATTTAATTTAATGATTCCATAACAAGTGTGCTTCTTAAGTCATGGTTTTCTTTCAAATAATTACAAAAAACTTGATTCGACTTGATCAAGATTTGGTGCTACAACTGATAAGAAGTAGGAGTCATTGTCTAAGCTGCGTAGTTATTGTCTGAACAATTTTGCTATTGATTACTCACTCGGAGGTGATTTATAACCTCGTTTCTTAAAAAAATACACTATCTGAGTTAGCAAGCAAACTTTTTCGATTTAAAAACAATTCAAAACAAAACAATCCATTTTAATCATAAACTCTATAAACAAAACTTAGACAAATTTGCCGTAAGTCAGAAAAATAAGCACGGCGATGACAAAACTCCCAAAAATTCCTTTCTCTTAACAATGAGAAGAGTAATAAAACCAAGAGAAGAAAGAAAAATTGATGAGAAAAACCATATTCAATAGGCAGCAGTAATTCAAATTTAGATGCTATGAGTAAAGCAACTATAGTTGTTAGAGACTTCGCTTTTCTGTTTACTTTTAGTGAACAATTTCTTTATTACAGGTAGTACATGTAGTGTACCTGTATCAATTGCTCACAAGTTTTTTCAAAGCAAGGCATTATCATACATTTTAACTGCTAAAAACTTGCAAGATCCAACAAGTTTCTCTTTCAAAAAAAATTGCAAGAAGAAAAAGAAAACTATTTAGCTGAATTATACTTGCAACTTCGAACAAAATAAAAGTATTTTGTTGGATATAAAAGAGCGTCACGCCAATTTTCTACCTGTAATAGGATTCTTAGATTCAATCTATGAAAACTGTGTCTTCCGAAAGTGGCTGAAAAACCTACGATATTGATAGTTCATTTGGTGGCTTGCAAACTGAACAAGGGATCAAACAATGAACTGGTATGAACCGCAAAAAAAACAACAAACAACAAACTGTAATGAACTGGTATTACTTTTTGCCTCAATAACTCAAGATTTTCTGTCCGATAATTTGTGATGTTTCAAGAGAACAACTCTCGTCATAGAGTCTTAAAAAGTATTCTGGAACTATATTATCTTTTTTTCTGCAAAATATAAACAATTACTTCATCGTTTTTACGAGAAGAAAAACTGGGCCTCCAAAGATACACTAACGTTTAAGCATAAAACCGGCAAATGATGACAAAAACTGATATTTTGGCCCGAGACGTGGTAAAACATTAATCATCAAACAAATTGTAACAAAATAGCGTTTGAAAGCTCTTAACCAAGGCAAAGGCACACATAAAAATTAAGATTTTGAGTAGAGCACGTCGGAATAGGCAAATTTTTAAAATAGAAGTCAGTTCAAACAGTCAATATTGGCGGCCTTGCTGTAATTCATTATGTCCCACGGAACTCAGTTCAATCAAATCTATTCCTCAACATCTGTTTAGTTGAAAACATTTCTAAATTTCTATCTTGTTCGTATAATTTCTCATTTATATGGATACCTTTCCCTACTTTTTACTCAAAACTTTAATTAGATTATTTGACAAAATCTATGAGCCATGCGGAAGCTCAACTCTTCCAATTCCTCTGTTTTAATTACCTGAATAAACGAGGAATATCCAGACAGAAATGTAGTTTGCCTCCGTAGATTTTAAAAGATTGCGCTTGGAAAACATTCTTTATCTGATGCTTTTTCCAAACATCTTGAAATTATCACAAGACGATTTTTCTGACATCCTATCTGAATGCTAGTCCCATGACCTTCAGAATTGAGTCTTTACATTCGAAAAAAGTTGGAGAACTAACTCATTGAATCAATACATATGGAAGCTGACAAAAATACAGGAACTGGCAAAGTCAAGATTTTTGCATGGTTTCGAACCTATTTTCTTCCAATTGTTTAATTTCAGGTAGCTTTTTTTAAAAAAAAACATGTGAATTGTTTTCAATACTCACAAAAACATGAACCCAGTTGCTCCGATCGTTCAACAGTTCCAGAAAAACTCACTTGACTCACGGAAAGAGTTTTGATTTTGGGGCTCACGATCAGAATGCTTCTATTTACGTCATTGTATTGTATTCATAAAAAGTCTTCAGTTTGAAACTTAAGTTTAGTGATTCTATAACAAATTTGCTTTCTAAGTCATGTTTTTTCCCAAATGATTGCAATGATTCGACTAGATAAGATGTGATCAAGATTTGGTGCCACTCATGATAGAAAGTCGGAGACACTGTCCAAGCTGAGAAGCAACCATGAACAATTTCGCTATTGAGCAATTAGTAGGGGCTCATTTATAATTTGTTTTCTTAAAAAAATAAACTGAATGATTTAAAAACAAATCTTTTTTGATTTCAAACACAATTTTTGGGAAGCAATTCAGAACAAAACGATCCAATTGAATCATATACTCTACAAACAAAAATTTAGCCAAATTGGCCGTAACATCAAAGTCAAAGTAATAAGCACAGCTATTAAATAACTCACAAAAAATCTCTCCTTTTAATAAAGAACAAATTTAAAAAAACAGAGCAGAAAAGAAAAATTATGAGCAGAAGCATATTCTTCAGGCAGCAATAATCAAAACTTATATGCTATTTGTAAAACAATATAGTAATGGGAGACTTAGTTCTTTTTTGTTTACTTTGATTGAACATTTTTTTGTTACAGTTAGTGTGCCTGTATATATTGATCACAAGGTTCTCGAAACACGCCATTATCATATCTTTTATCTGCAGAAAACTTGCAAGATCTGTCAAGTAACTCTTTCAAAAATACAACAAGCAGCGACACACTTTTGTGAGCGATAGTGTTTGAAAGCTCTTAACTAAGGCAAAGGTACACATAACTATTATCATCTTGAAAAGTGCACATCAGAATAAGCGAGATTCATTTTTTAAAAGAATTCTGTTCAAACAGATAATTTTGGAGGCATTCCAATAATTCATCATGTCTCCCGGAAATCAGTTCATTCAGCTCAACTCATAGACATCAACAAAATTGTGCTGTGCTCAAAAAGGGAGACAGTTATGTATCTAATGCGCTGAATTAATGAAGCATGTTTTATTAGGAAGGCACGCTCAAGCAGTGAGGTAACAAAGATTGAGAAAGGAATGCGTTGAAAAAAATTTAAGATAGGCGCTGAAATTGTGTACGGAAAGCGTTGAAAAAATGTTAAATAGCTGCTAAAATTGTGTACGGAAATCGTTGAAAAAATGTAATATAGGTGCTGAAATTGTGCACGGAAAGTGTTGAAAAAATGTAATATAGGTGCTGAAAATGTGTACGGAAAGCGTTGAAAAAATGTAATATAGGTGCTGAAATTGTGTACGGAAAGCGTTGAAACAAATGTTATATAGGTGCTGAAATTGTGTACGTAAAGCGATGAAAAAATGTATTGTAGGTGCTGAAATTGTGTACGGAAAGCGTTGAAAAAGTGTAATATAGGTGCTGAAATTTCGTACGGAAAGCGTTGAAAAAATGTAATATAGGTGCTGAAAATGTGTACAGAAAGCGTTGAAAAAAATAATATAGGTGCTGAAAATGTGTACGGAAAGCGCTGAAAAAATGTAATATATGTGCTGAAATTGTGTACGGAAAGTTTTGAAAAAATGTAATATAGGTGCTGAAAATGTGTACGGAAAGCGCTGAAAAAAGCGCTGTGTACGGAAAGCGCTGATAAGCGAGATTCATTTTTCAAAAGAATTCTGTTCAAACAGATAATTTTGGAGGCATTCCAATAATTCATCATGTCTCCCGGAAATCAGTTCATTCAGCTCAACTCATAGACATCAACAAAATTGTGCGGTGCTCAAAAAGGGAGACAGTTATGTATCTAATGCGCTGAATTAATGAAGCATGTTTTATTAGGAAGGCACGCTCAAGCAGTGAGGTAACAAAGATTGAGAAAGGAATGCGTTGAAAAAAATTTAAGATAGGTGCTGAAATTGTGTACGGAAAGCGTTGAAAAAATGTTAAATAGCTGCTAAAATTGTGTACGGAAATCGTTGAAAAAATGTAATATAGGTGCTGAAATTGTGCACGGAAAGTGTTGAAAAAATGTAATATAGGTGCTGAAAATGTGTACGGAAAGCGTTGAAAAAGTGTAATATAGGTGCTGAAATTGTGTACGGAAAGCGTTGAAACAAATGTTATATAGGTGCTGAAATTGTGTACGTAAAGCGATGAAAAAATGTATTGTAGGTGCTGAAATTGTGTACGGAAAGCGTTGAAAAAGTGTAATATAGGTGCTGAAATTTCGTACGGAAAGCGTTGAAAAAATGTAATATAGGTGCTGAAAATGTGTACAGAAAGCGTTGAAAAAAATAATATAGGTGCTGAAAATGTGTACGGAAAGCGCTGAAAAAATGTAATATATGTGCTGAAATTGTGTACGGAAAGTTTTGAAAAAATGTAATATAGGTGCTGAAAATGTGTACGGAAAGCGCTGAAAAAATGTAATATATGTGCTGAAATTGTGTACGGAAAGTTTTGAAAAAATGTAATATAGATGCTGAAATTGTGTACGGAAAGCGTTGAAAAATGTAATATAGGTGCTTAAAATGTGTACGGAAAGCGTTGCAAAATGTAATATAGGTGCTGAAATTGTGTACAGAAAGCGTTGCAAAAAATGTAATATAGGTGCTGAAATTGTGTACGGAAAGCGTTGACAAAATGTAAAATAGGTGCTGAAATTGTGTAGGGAAGGCGTTGACAAAATGTAATATAGGTGCTGAAATTGTGTACGGAAAGCGTTAAAAAAATGTAATGTAGGTGCTGAAAATGAGTACGGAAAGCGTTGAAACAATGTAATATAGTTGCTGCTATTGTATATGGAAAGCGTTGAAAAAATGTAAAATAGGTGCTGGAAATGTGTACGGAAAGCGCTGAAAAAAAGTAATATAGGTGCTGAAATTGTGTACGGAAAGCATTGAAAAATGTAATATAGGTGCTGAAATTGTGTACAAAAAGCGTTGAAAAAATTTAATATAGTTGCTGAAATTGTGTACGGAAAGTTTTGAAAAAATGTAATATAGGCGCTGAAATTGTGTACGGAAAGCGTTGAAAAAAATGTAATATTGGTGCTGAAATTGTGTTCAAAAAGCGTTGAAAAAATGTAATATAGCTGCTGAAATTGTGTACGGAAAGCTTTGAAAAAATGTAATATAGGTGCTGAAATTGTGTACGGAAAGCGTTGAAAAAATGTAATGTAGGTGCTGAAAATGTGTACGGAAAGCGTTGAAACAATGTAATATAAGTGCTGTAATTGTGTATGGAAAGCGTTGAAAAATTGTAATATAGGTGCTGAAAATGTGTACGGAAAGCGTTGAAAAGATGTAATATAGGTGCTGAAATTGTGTACGGAAAGCGTTGAAAAAATGTATCATAGGTGCTGAAATTGTGTACGGAAAGCGTTGAAAAAATGTAATATAGGTGTCGAAATTGTGTACGGAAAGCGTTGAAAAAATGTAATATAGGTGCTGAATTTGTGTACGGAAAGCGTTGAAAAAATGTAATATAAGTGCTGAAAATGTGTACGGAAAATGTTGAAAATATGTAAGATGAGCAGTGAAGAACCTAAGATATATGTAAGAATTGCGCTTTCATAATTATCCGCTTAATGTGTTGACACGTGCTGAAATTGTGTAAGGAATGTGTTTAAAATTCAAAACATTAAGAGGATAGTTATGTAAGATTTATCCGCTAAACATTTTTTTTCAGCGCTTGTCAGCTCATTTCTTACATTAATTTTGTGTGAAAAATTCCGACCCGGGCAACCGGATCATCTTTCAAGAGGATCTATTAGTCCTCGATCTTCTGCTTCGACTTCCACCCGGATCTGTTCCGGGGGTGGGGGGTGACAAACTAAAACTGGGAGCAAAAACCAACAGAATGCTCTTTAACAACAACCCGTCGATATATAATGCCCCGATCTCTTGCCCCCTATATCAAGCCTGTTTCAAGCATCTACCCCCCTCCTCTCAGTGGGTTTTTAACTTTTACTCCCAATACATTCAAGACGTTATTTTAACCGCCACAAAGACGAGAACTAAATACGGCGATGTTTTCCACAAAGAGGCCCGGGCCGAGATGTCAACGCTAAAAAACGCAAAATTATGTAAGATTGGCGTTGAATGCGTTGAATTTATGTAAGATCTACGCTTGAGCGTAGATCTTACATAAATTCAACGCATTCAACGCCAATCTTATATAATTTTGCGTTGAATTTTGGCGTAGATCTTACACATTTAGCGTTGAACTTTAGCGAAGGTCTTACATATTTAGCATCGAATTTAGCGTAGATCTTAAATAAATTCAACGCACTCAACGCCAATCTTACATATTTTGCGTTGAAAATTGGCGTAGATCTTACATTTTTAGCGTTGAATTTTAGCGTAGATCTTACATATTTAGCGTTGAATTTAGCGCAGATCTTACATAAATTCAACGAATTCAACGCCAATCTTACATATTTTGCGTTGAAATTTGGCGTAGATCGTACATTTTTAGCGTTGAATTTTAGCGTAGATCTTACATATTTAGCGTTGAATTTTAGCGTAGATCTTACGTATTTAGCGTTGAATTTAGCGTAGATTTTACATAAATTCAACGCATTCAACGCCAATCTTACATATTTTGCATTAAAATTTGGCGCAGATCTTACATATTTAGCGTAGAATTTTAGCGTAGATCTTACATATTTAGCGTTGCATTTAGCGTAGATCTTACATCAATTCAACGCATTCAACGCCAATCTTACATAATTTTGCGTTGAATTTTGGCGTAGATCTTACATATTTAGAGTTGAATTTTAGCGTAGATCTTACATATTTAGCGTTAAATTTAGCGTAGATCTTACATAAATTCATCGCATTCAACGCCAATCTTACATATTTTGCATTGCAGTGTGGCGTATATCTGACATATTTAGCGTTGAATTGTAGCGTACATCTTACATATTTAGCGTTGAATTTAGCGTAGATCTTACATAAATTCAACGCTTTCAACACCAATTTTACATATTTTGCGTAGAATTTTGGCAGAGATCTTACAAATTTAAGGTTGAATTTTTTGAATTCCATTTCAGACCACTTTATGATTTAAAAAGTTTTTCAAGTGTTTTTTTTTCAAAAAGTCTTTTTTCAAAAATTTTTTCACTGTTTCGACCCCTTTGCTTCACAGGTGAGAAAAGCAGAAAAGCGAAGTCAGCAAAAAACCACTTTTTAGTGCTCTTTTATAGTGCAAAATCCATTTGAGACCATTTTACAATTTCAAAACTTTTCCAAATTTTTTTTTCGAAAAATCAATTTCACTGTTTCGACCCCTATGCTGCAAAGGTGAGAAATGTGAAGTCAGAGAAAACTCTTTTTTAGTGCTCTTTTATAGTGCAAAATCCAATTGACAACATTTTACGGTTTCAAATTTTTCAAGTTTTTTTTCAAAAAGTTAATTTTTTAACTGTTTCAACCCTATACTGCACAGGTAAGAAAAATAACTTTTTAGTGCTCTTTTTTAGTGCAAAATCCGTTTCAGACCATTTTACGATTTCAAAACTTTTTCAAGTTTTTTTTTCGAAAATTTAATTTTTTCACTATTTCGAACCCTATACTCCAGAGGTGAGTAACAAGAAGTCAGAAAAAATCTTTTTTAGTGCTCTTTTATAGTGCAAAATCTAATTCAGACCATTTGAAGATTTCAAATTTTTCAAGTTTTTTTTCGAAAAATTAATTTTTTTACTGTTTCGACTCCTATACTGCACAATTGAGAAAAACGAAGTCAGCAAAAATAACCATTTGGTCTCTTACGGTGCAAAAACCATTTCAGACCATTTTAGGAATTCAAATTTTTTCAAAACTTAAAAAAATTTTTAAATTTTCCCCAGTACTTCTCACATGATAAATGCGTTGAATACGTTGAAATTATGTAAGATCTCGGCTAAATTCAACGAAAAATATGTAAAATCTAGGCTAAATTCAACGAAATATATGCAAGTTCAACGCTAAATTCAATGCAAAATATGTAAGGTCTACGCTAAAATCAACGCAAAATATGTAAGATCTACGCTAAATTCAACGCAAAATATGTAAGATCTACGCTTTATAAGGATTTCCGCTCTTAAGGAAACCAAGGTACGGTGGCGCAATGGTAGAAGAGGCGACAAGTAAAGAGGAGGTCAGTGGTTCGAGTCCCATACCCAGAGTTCTACGCGTTGATTTTTGTAAGATCAACGCTAAATTCAACGCAAAAATATATAAGATCTACGCTAAATTCAACGCTAAATATGTAAGATCTACGCTAAATTCAACGCTAAATATGTAAGATCAGCGGCAACTATCGTTGACAAGTTGGAAAATTCACCGCCATTTCTTACATAATTTTGCGCTGAATGCGTTGAATTTTGTCTCTAAAATCAACGCATTCAACGCAAAATTATGTAAGAGAATTGCGGTGAATTTTCCGACTGGTCAACGCTAGTTGCCGCTGATCTTACATAATTTTGGTCAAAGTCCTCGGCCCGGGGGGGAAACAGTTCAAAGAAAATGATCCTGAAAGATCAACAATAATTTCAAAAATTGAGTTTTTGAAAAGCTCCTTCTTTAAAGCCATATAACATTACCGCCTCAAAGGGCAAATGGCTCTCAAACCACCGGGGAGCGGTTTGCTTTTTCAGTAGCTAGCCACGGTTTAAGAGACTAGCTTTAGCATAATTGAAGAGGCGTGAAGTGAGCGCAGCGGGGGGGGATTTGGCAGCACGCGGCCCGTACGGCCTGAGCCAGGTGCATGGCTAGGGATTGGGGGCTGATGTCCGGGAGGGGTTGGGTTGGGGTGGGGTGGGGTTGTGGGATCAATTCCTAAGAATCGCCATTCACAACCTAAGTGTAGGTCTCCAAAACAGTTTCTGTGATTCGCAAACTGGGACAGTAGGGAGCTGAAAGGCTCTAAGAGACCTTAATGCCCACTGGGTGCTTTTTCTTTATCCCGCTTCTGAAGAGGAAAATTCAAATTGGTCGGACGAAGCGAACAATTGCATAACAAAGACCAACAGATATAAAATTAATGCTAGAAATTTCTTTTGAGCGCAATTAAAAATGATTTCCTAGAAAAATGCTAGTTAGTTCATTGTTGACAAAAAATTATTTTTATTATATTTCTACTATAAGACAGCGTTAATGAGAGTAATAGTTGATGACATCACGGCACATAACAGCGGCTGAAGTGCAGCATCAACAAAGGAGTTGGAGAGATAGAGAGAAACATTTTCAGATTTAGCTGTGAAAAAAAATCCAAACAATTTCTGTTGTCTCTGGAGTTCCGTCATGTAACCGATCGTTAAAACTTCTGAAGTTTTGTCGGTCAGTAAGAATCGTTAAACGAAGGAAAAGACAAAAAAATATCAAAAAAATTAAAAACAATTACAAAAATGAAACAAACGTAGCTATAATTTGTTACATTGATGTCTTCAGGAGCATTTTATTCTGTCAAGAGACTATGCAGAATCCTTAGATCAAGTCTTAATTAGTTTCAAGGGTTCAAAAAGATCCCGAAACTTGGAGCATGCAATTAGAAAATTTAAAAAAATTAAATTTCATCAAAATATTGCAAAAACTTGCCATATTAAAATATTGATAACCATTCCATTAACTTCCAGAAACCAAGCAGCAAGTTTTTATCAAACTTGGAAAAGGTACCTGGTCTCTTCTGAAAACTTGCAAAATTTGCAAATCCTAAAAAAAATTAATCGGATTCGTGATATTAAAATCTTGAAAAACAAATTATTTTATTCAGAATAAATGTAGTAGCCTATGATCAAACTGTAGAGGAGGTAACATAGCTCTTGAGGCTGGAGAAACCTGAAAAATGTCCAATTTTTCAAAAAACATTAAAATTGCAGATTTTGTCAAAAAATTTTAAAAATTGTTCCGTTAGAAAGTAGAAATCCATTCCAGGGCCATTCAAAATTTTTAACAACTTATTATCAAACCCTAAAGGAGGTTTTCTGGCCCCACGGGCCCGAACAAAATCTAAATATTGAAATAAAATTCAAAAATGTTTGAATAAATTGCAAAATTTGTCTAAATATTGCTAAAATTCTTGATTTTAAAATCTTGAAAAACATTTCATTAGATCTAGAAACTATGCTCTAGTCTACTATAAATTGCACCTAAAATGGTCATAAAAAGTACTAACGTCTCGCATAGGCCACTATCAGTTTCATCCAGCCTACATTTTAGGCTCGCCTAACAAAAAAAATGGAAGAAAAGACTCAAAAAATGCAACAATTTGTTCTCAAAATCTCCTGAAAATGACCTTTTAAGCCTAAAATAAGGCCTTCTCAGTAGCTTCACAGCACCAATAACTTTAGGGACTACTAAACGCGGTCTAATGAAACCTAACGCCCACTGGGTGCTACCTGTTTATCTTGTTTTTAAGGACGAAAAGTCAAATGGGTCAGACCAAAAATCGGTCAAGCGAATATTATATGAAGAAAGACCAACAGGACTAATATAATGGCTGCAATATTTGTTTGAGAGCAAAAAAAGATATCAACTATCTTCATATTAAAACCATTTTTGTCTACTTGATTGCTGCCTAAGTCGGATATTGCTCAGAGGATTCACGCACGTGAAAATATTATAATAAGATTCATACTATTTTAGGCGTGATTTGACATCAACAGCAGGAAACCATGAAATTTGAATATGATCTGTCATGATTACTAAAAACAAGTCACCATTTCAATTATTTACTGAAGGAAAACATATGAAATATATTTTAAGCTCAATCACATTTGGCAGAGTTGTATGCTTTTGAAGCACAAAATTTGTTTCTGGTAGATTAGGTTTTACTGTTTTAAATAAAGACTTACGCAAATGCGAAATACTGATTCTGCGAAAAGTTACATAATTAACTCTTTATCATCTGCTGGAACCAATAATTTCTATAATGTTAACACTATAATTTGTTCTCTGATAATTCCAATCTTGTGAGCCGAGAAGTAAGGTTTGTGATTCAAGTTTTGTGATTCTTTTACTTAACCATAGTTTCAGGTTGACCATAGCCTGACAAATGTTGGCGGCAATGGGGATACCATGGGAAAAAATCAGCCAAAAAAATATGGCCGAAGTCAACAAAAAAGAGCGATGCTGCTCATAAAAAGAACAGTCTGAAATGTGGGGGAAAAAAACGAGAAAATTGGTAGTTGATAACAGGTCTCTCCTCGCAGGAGCCATAATTTTTGTTAATATTAATAAGAACGATTGCTGTCTTTTATAAAATTTAGGGTTTGACACAATTTTCGAGTCCTCTGCAATGATAAAAAACAATTTTAATATTTTTCTATAAATAAAATGCTTAGGATTAGTCTTCGGAAGAACTGGTTGTCCGTAGAAGATCAGGTTTTTTTTATTTAGGCACAGAAATCAGAAATTAAATAAGCGTATAATGATGAAAGTTTCTAATTTGATGTCTCAAAAAATATTTTGTATTATTGCCTCTCAAGAATTTGCGGTTTTTTATGAGCTCATCACAACGTAGGATGTATATATAAAACTTAGTCATAGAATTTAATGTGTACAATTTTACGCAGCTTTCGAAACGAATTTCAATGTGTCTTTTAAAACCAACGCACCAGTTGAAAGTTTGAAAATTATAGTTCGCCTCCCGGTTCGATACCTCAGCGCCGTTTAAGCGCATTATTTTGTAAGAAGTGCGCTGAATGTGCTAAAATTATGCAAGAAATGAGTTGAATGCGCTGAAATGGGCTAAAACGCGCTGATTTTTTTAAAAAAATTTCAGCGCAAAAACCTTACATACTTTTGCTCTGAAATTTTGTCAGAAATTTTTTCGAAAATCAGCGCATTTCTTAAAATTATTTAGTGGAATTAAAAGTCTTTTGACACCGACTCCGTAAATTCTAACGATTTAGTTTTCATCTTTGTTTAACGGCTAATTTTTGTCTTAAAGAATGCGCGGAAAAGCGCTGAAAATATGTTAGAACTGCGCTGAAAACTCAGCTCATTTCTTATATAATTTCAGCGCATTTATTCCTAATCTGTCTATTGCTATAAAAACAAACTAAATAGGAAGACTCTCCGGTTTGAATGGCGCAGTGGATTGCGTGAAAGCTACCGCACAGGAGAGAAGGGTTCGATTCTCAGTGATAGCTAGTTTTCAAAAGTTTAGTGATATTCAGCGCGTTTCCTGCAACGTTTCAGCGCATTTCAGCACAATTTAGAGCGCTTTTAAGTAAGGTTTTTGCGCTGAAATTTTTTTGAAAAATCAGCACTTTTCAGTGCACTTCTCAACCCGGGTATTGAATTTCCACATTATAGTAATCGGATTCTATGTTTTACAATATTTTGTATGTAATAGAGTAATTAATGCGGTAAATACGTTGAATTGATATAAGAGCATTCTGAAAACAGTCCAGGCTGTGGTGTGCGCTCGAAATTGTCCTAATCAGACCAATCGAGACCAAAAATGTCTCTGATCAGACTTCACCGCGCTTGACAGTCAATTCTATTTCTAGTGCATTGGCAAACAAAACTTCAAAAAAATCATATTATTTTAGGCGTGATTTGACATCAACAGCAGAAAATCATAAAATATAAACATGATCCATCATGATTTATTAAGAAAAGTCACCACTTCAATAAATTACAGAAAGAAAACACATGAAATATCTTTTAAGCTCAATCACATTAGTTGTATGTATTTTTAAGCACAAAATTTGTTTCTGGTAGATTAGGTTTTAATGTTTTAATTATAAAGAAGTACGTAAATGCGAAATACTGATTCTGCGAATAGTTACATAATTAACTCTTCATCTTCTGCTGGAACCAATAATTTCATGAATGTTAACACTATAATTTGTTTTCTGATAATTCCAATCTTGTGGCGTGATAGCTGAGAGGTAAGGTTTGTGATTCAAGGTTTGTGTTTTTCTTACTTAACCATAGCTTCAGGTTGACCATAGCATGACAAATGTTTGCGGCAATGTTTTTTCACCAAAAAAGCGATGCTGCTCATAAAAACAACAGTCTGAAATGTGGGGAAAAACAAAAAAGTTAGCAACTGAGAAGAAAAACCGCTTCTCGTAGGAACCACAATTTATGTTAATACTGATAATAATGATTGCTGTCTTTTTATAAACCTTAGGATTTGGCACAATTTTCGAGTCCTCTGCAATGATAAAAAATACTTTTAATATTTTTCTATAAATAAAATGCCTAGGATTAGTCTTCGGAAGAATTGGATGTCCGTAGAAGAGCAGGTTTTTAAATTCAGGCAGTGAAATCGGAAACTAAATAAGCGTATAATGATGTAAAATTCTATTTTGATGTCTCGATGATTGTTTTGTATATTTGCCTTTCAAGTATTTGCGGTTTTCCCATCGTGCAAAATTGCGATCGGTCGGTATAAATTTGTATCAAAACCCAAATATATTTTTATGAGCTCATCACAAAGTAGGATGTATAAATAAAACTTAGGCATATAATTTGATGTGTTAAACTTTATGCAGCTTTCGAAACAAATTTCCAGTTGTCTTTTAAAACCAGCGCACCGTTTGAAAGTTTGAAAAGTATAGTTTGCTTCCCTGGTCGAGATGTCAGCGCCGTTTCAGCGCATTATTTCGAAAGAAGTGCGATGAATGTGCTAAAATTATGGAAAAAATGAGTTGAATGCGCTGAAATGAAATAAAAAGCGCTGATTTTTTTCAATTTTCAGAGCAAAAACCTTACAAAATATTGCGCTGCAAATTTGTAAGAAATTTATTTGAAATTCAGCGCGTTTCTTAATTTTACTTAGTGGATTTAAACGGTTTTTGACACCGGTTCCCTAATTTTGAACCATTTAGTTTTCATCCTTGTTTAACGAATAACTTTCGTCTTAAAAAATGCGCTAAAATCGCCAAAAAAAATGCAAGAAATGCATTGAAAACTCACCACATTTCTTAAATAATTTCAGCGCATTTATTCGTAAACTGTCTATTGCTATAAAATCAAACTAAGTAGGAAGAATTTTAGGTATGAATGGCGCAGTGGATTGGGTGAAGGCTGCGGCACCGGAGAGAAGGGTGTGATTCTCAGTGATAGCTAGTTTTCAAAAGTTTAGCGGTTTTCAGCGCATTTCTTGCAAGATTTCAGCGCATTTCAGCACAAATCAGCGCATTTTTTTGTAAGGTTTTTCCGCTGAATTTTTTTTTGATTAATCAGTGCATTTCAGTGCACTTCTTACTTAGTTCTTCTCGACCCGGGTCTTGAATTTCCACATTACAGTGTGTACTAGAGTAATTAATGCGGTTAATACGTAGAATTGATATAAGAATATTCTGAAAACAGCCCAGGCTGTGGTTTGCTCTTGAAATTGTCCTGATCAGACCAATCCAGAGCCAAATTGTCTCCGATCAGACTCAACCGCGCTTGACAGTCAATTCTATTACTAGTGCATTGACAAGCAAAACTTCAAAAAATGAATCATATTTTTTAGGCGTGATTTGACATCAACAGCAGGAAACCTTGAAATTTGAATATGATCTATCATGATTACTAAAGGCAAGTCACCATTTCAATTAATTACAGAAAGAAAACACATGAAATATCTTTTAAGCTCAATCGCATTTGGCAGAGTTGTATGTTTTTGAAGCACAAAAATTGTATCTGGTAGATTAGGTTTTAATGTTTTTAATTATAAAGACGTACGTAAATGCGAAATACTGATTCTGCGAATAGTTACATAATTAACTCTTTATCATCGGCTGGAACAAATAATTTCTTGAATGTTAACACATCAAAACCTAAAATA
This sequence comes from Convolutriloba macropyga, assembly GCF_964194025.1. Classification (NCBI taxonomy): domain Eukaryota; kingdom Metazoa; phylum Xenacoelomorpha; order Acoela; family Convolutidae; genus Convolutriloba; species Convolutriloba macropyga. The sequence continues at coordinate 20,096,018 of NC_134476.1, read as the reverse complement.
TATTTTTATGAGCTCATCACAACGTAGGATGTATAAAACCAACGCACCGGTGGAAAGTTTGAAAAGTATAGTTTGCTTACATTTGTATCAATCGTTGTATCATCAAAAAATATATATTCAATCGAACTAATCGATATTCAGAAATGTTTAGAAAGCACATTTAAAAACAATTGTCTTTCCTGGTTTAAGTCCGCTGAATTCGCGAGATCCGGTGACATCTGAGTTGTGCTGAACTGTTGTAGTAGGTACAGCAGGGTCGTACGGGCTCAATGTGACAGTTGTTGAGGCTCCTAAGACGTTGACAAACCACGACACCCACACCGATGTGGGAGAAAGTGCTCGAGCATTGGCAGATACTTGAACCGCAATCTTTCCTGGTGAGCAAGAGAGCAATGATTACAAAGTTAAGTTCCTGCTGGTATTACCAAACCTATCAAATTTTGGATTTATTGCTAATACAATTTGAAAACGCTCAACACCGCGGAAACTCCCCCAAACAAAAGTAATGTGTATATGGCTACCCCCGGAACGAGGAGAAAAAGTAGTAAAAAAATAAAATTTTTAAAATGTTGCCAATTGTCAATTTTTATTAAAAAAAAAGAAAATTTACTAGTTCATACACGTTTTCTTGTTTTATTACTAAAAAAGAACTAACTGCCAGGAAATTTAAATGATCCAATAAACTCTAATACTTTTATGTTCTGTTGTTTCTACTTGATGTTTCTTACTATCAATTGTACAATTAGTTACATATTTACCTTTAAATTTGTTTATAGCAATTTTAATAATGTTCCATAGTTATTTGATTTGGAGTAGTAGCTATAGTTCTTCACTTTTTCTCTTCTTCGTCATTAACTGTTTTATAACACTTTTCTTTACCTTTGAGGAAATAGGCTTATGCGATTGTGTCATTAGATTTTTAATCTTTCATCTCACCTGGTTCACTGTTACCTATTATATATTTTAGTTTATTAAATTCTCTTGATTAAAGTCTAAACCAATAGGAACAATGCAATAATATAAACGTAAAATTTGTATCTGTATAACGATAGCGTCAATATAAGTAGTTCTCAGTTTTCATATATTGCTTTATAAATAAATAGTTTAGCTTTTTGTAATAAAACAATTCTAATATAATTAAACTTATCTAAATTACTTCTTGTTTTATGTACAGCAGCCAGGTCAACATCAAACTCCACTGCAGATTGAAAACTAATTTTTTCCACTAATTTGATATATCTATCCATATCATTAACAAACTAACATTGTCTCTATATTTTGTTTTTTCTATTGTCTTTCCGTGGAGTGCGTCACTCATTAACTTGAAGAACACATCATCAAGTTCATCACTTCTAGCTTCAGCATCGTTTCTCTGCTGAAATTTGTACTCTATTTAGGATATTAAACTTTCACACTTACTTTTTTCAACCTTTTCCTTTGTTATAATATCTTGTAACCTTTCTCAATTAGTTGAAAAGCAATCCAACAGTTAACTTTAAGTTTTTTAGTTTTAAAATATTTCTTCATATTCTCATTTTGCCAAAAAATAAACTGTCTAATTATCTTATTTTGTCTTTTTAGGAAGAAATGGATACTGTTTTGTTTTTTTTAACTCTTCACTATACATAACGACAATACTATATATATAAACTTTTTTGTTAGTAATTACTTCGTATTTATTATTGTCATAAACCCCAAACCCACCAGTAGGTAAAACAGATGCATACAATAAATTTTATTCTAAGTGTTTTAATTTTTTTTGCGAGAATAGTTATGGTGTATTTGTTAATTACGACCTTTAACATGAAGATGACCCAAAACTGAAGCTACCTCTAATAGTAAAACTGTATTGAATCATAAATTTTTACTGTTTCTTCTTTACAATAATTAAGTCTAACATCAGTGTATTTCAATCCACATAACCAAGTTAAATCTGAAGACGAAAATGTATAACAAGGATATATCTAATAATTTTCTGAACATATCTCTAAATATTTCAAGCAATTCTGCTGATAAAAGAACATCTGTTTTAGGACAGATTAACATGAACTCTTTTATTGTTTTGCATTTCGTATCTTAACAAAAAGTTATTGTCTAACTGTTTTCTTCATCAGTAATTCCTTTCTGCTTTAGCTTCGAATAAATTGGTCTTCAGGAGGTAATTCTGATTTATGAAATTTATCTATACTATCCATCCATTCAAATGAAAAAAAAATTCTTCCCTCTAACTTAAATTGATTCGTTTTCACACACTCCTAATTACTTGATGTTTTACTAATCGAATCTAAACTGCAGGTATGATATTATCTATTCTAATTAAATACAATGCTTTAGTATAAGCCAGATCAAAGTTAATATAGTTCTAAACTGTATTAGCCTGCCTATACTTCCATCCTTTTTCTCTTCGCTAGTTTTGCTATGAATAAATGGTTGTCACAATAGGATGAATTGTAAACAGATAAGGGTAAAAATGTCATGCCACCGTCCACAGTTTCGTCTTAAGGCGGTATGTCCATTTAAATATATTTCCAATCAAGGTATTATGATTATCAACTCTGTCTATAAACCATGGAACTACATTCTCAACACAGTAAAAAGCTTTCCAGTATATCTGAATAAAGATTTTTATTATGAATGCCAAGGAAATTGGGATATGTCTTTATAAACTCAAAATCATATACTTGAAGGAAAGGTACTCTGTTTTTATACTAAAACCTAACAAACTTTAGATAGTATATATATATATATATGGATCTTTTCATGGATCTAAATGTTTATTTAATGCATCTTTAGTTTGAACTAACTCACAACATCTTAAAAATGGGTTACATTTATGATTCAGTAATTTTCTTAAGAAACATGAAATACATGAGCACTTAAATTTTTAGTTCATTAGAAAAAAATATTTTTCAACCTTAGAGATCACTAAGACCGGTTGTAACCGGGTGAACAGATTTAATTTTATTTGGACTAAACACAATAAGTTTAATCCATTTTTTTAAGTTCCCGTATCTTTTTTAACACACAACGATGAGGGAAAGCAGGCAATTGTATCTCAATAGAAAACTCTGGTTTCTTAAAATTACTAACACTATGGCATATATTCGTAGCAGTATGTATATAGGACACTAGATTCCACAAAAAACAAAGATCTCTATCACTCTATTTAATCAATATTAGATTAGATAAAAATCTGTATGATAGCCACCAGTCAGATAAAATTCACGTATGAACTTTGTTCTTAGTTTAAACTTTTGCAAACTCAATCCAGAATGAATCATCTCTTTCACTGCATTCTAGCTTGCATTTCACTTTTAGATCAACTAGAGCATGTGGATAATTATACTGTCTAGTCAAAAAAGAGAATTTAAAATTATGTTCCTCTATTTTGTGAACAGGTTGTTTGCATACTTTGCTACATCAAAGGTGTCGAGTTTAGACATCTAGATGAAAATCATGTAATGTTTTTTATGTAATTACAAACATGGAATCATTGTAATTGCAACTAGCCAGCGTTACTTGATTAATCCTCATATTGTGTTTTTAACCATTTTCATTCTTTTATATTCAGTTTCCACTCTCCTCATTTGACCTTTTTTCGCTGGTATTTTTTTATTGAGTAGGATAATGAAGTTTATCTTTTTTTAGACACATTTTGCTTTACACATATTACAATAACAACGAGGCTTAACTTTAGATTCAATTTTCTCTTTAAATTAATCATTAATTTCAATTTTAGCCATAACCTTGCCAATGCCGGTAATTTTATATCAATGTTTCTTTTTTTTGAAATTATTGTGAACACTATATGAATTTGGAGATGGTTCAAATGTTAGACATTCATATCTTTCTTTAGAATTTATTCATTATTTTGCCTTTACAAGTTCCCCATTAAAAGTCCCGAAAGGTTAATTTTGAGTTTTAATGCACCAAATGATCACTAATTTCACCCTCTCTATTTAAATATATAGTACTGCTATCACAAAAAAATCCCCTCAAAACAGAAAACTGCTCATCATTTTGTTCATGAAAGTACCTACCACAATATAGACCCGTTTCAGTGAAATCTTTTATGCTAACATTTTTAACAGACAAACTTAAACTCTTCTTGTGTTCAATTGTTTCATAATGTCTTTGAATAGTTTCCACTAACTTCTGTTCTTTACAAAAATCACACCACCCCCTTCCCTTGTTTTTTTTACTATCATCATCGGCAAAGGCGTTTTGCGGATCCTCATCATTTACTGGTTGCAACTAAACAGCAACGCCACCAAAATGCTTTTCAACTCTATCATTACCAAGTTTTCTTTTAATCAAAAACACTAATATTTCTAGACAAATTGTTAAAAATATTTTTTGGAAAAACTTTTTGAATCTAAAAGAATTTTAAGTGCAATAAAAGTAAAGATAAATCATATTGTAGGAGTCGTGATGAAGGTCAAATTAAACCATTCAAAACGTTTCATTTAAAATGAAATTATAAAACGTAGAGCTGGATTTTGTCAATTTAATTTTCAATGTAATGACCCTAATCAGTTTCTAACATGCAGAATGTGTACAATGAATGAACTTATTTCTCACTTATGATTTGAAAGTTACAGATGTAGATTAATCGTTCGTATTCAGGGACATAGGTTTGAACACACTATAGACCAAATCAACGGTTAAGCCGAGATTATACCGAGATCTCGATATTATAATTTGATATATACACAATGGGTAAATTAGAAACATAACTAGAACTAAATTGACTTTAAATATTAAACAGAAGGAATAGATTAGAATGAAAACTGAGAAAGCAAATTTAGTTTGTAAAAAAGAAGAGTTTTCAGATTTTGCTAATTATGAAGAGATTTTAGCATTGGCCAAACAGACTTTAAGGACATTAAATTGGCAAAATTGAGAAATAGATAAACAAACTAGGGCAGTGAGAAAAAATGCTTCGCAGATTGGTGACTTGGCGTCTCAGATCAGCAACGCTGCTACTCAGTGATTTAGCGAATCTGTTTCACACATTGAAGAAAAGGCCTCAACGCTAAAGGAACTAGAAACTCAAACAATGATATCTGATCGGTGAAGTCGTTTCACGTATGAAATTGAGCATGATGTAAAAACAGTTGACAATGATATGTCTAACACTCTTCAAATAATGGGCGCTAAATCTAATCCTCGATTACGTTTACTTCAGAGACTTAGCTACAAGGGTATGTAAAAAACGGTTTTGCTGTAACACTAGAGCAGGATGGTTTTTCTAGGATGGAAATTTATATGAATTTTCAGGTGGGTTCATTTTTTTTACTGATCCAGATTGTAAATATGGGGGCATCGAGGATGAAGATGAACAAAAAGTAGGACTTTTCAGTAAATAAGACATGATATATTGAAAGATGCCCAAAAAAGCAATTGATTTGAAAAACAAAATGCTTAATTGAGATTATAAGAGAGAACGTTCTTAGTAGAGCTCTTACTGAGGTCAACCCCAACAATTTCGCAAAAAATTAGATTTAATTGAACTAGAAACAAAAGCATGTCATGATGGATTATATGATGAAATGATAAAAAAATTTTTTTAGTTACGGTAATTAGGCTAATTCAGAACTACAATGATTGACAAAATTTAAACAACTAGAACACCTATTGGCTAAGCAAATGTCTAGTCCAATAATAGCAAAATTTGAAATAGAAAAAATACCTTTACTCACATATAAAACATGGTATGCCGATTTGATTGGCAAGCCGTCTTTAAGTAAAAATAATAATTAAAGTATGCATCTCTTAATTTTTTTAGATATGCTTATCAAATATGCCTGGGCTATAACACTAATTAATAAATCTGGCATACCCATGCTTATTGCTTTCAAAAACAATTCTTAAAGAGGGTAGGGCAACAGAAAAATTATGGGTTGATAGATGTAGTGAGTCCTACTATAACACTTTTAAACCTTTGCTTAAAGCAGAAAAGAAATAAATGTTCTATAAAAACAGGGCATTTTTAGTCTGCATTTAAAGCAAGGTTGAATAGAACTAAATTTGTTAGAAGACGCAGAAAATAACATAATATAATAAAAAACATTCAGCAATCAATATGACAACCGTTGACGCATCAAACAATCTTGAAAAGATTAGATGGAGTATCATGGTCCAATTCCCACAAAAAAAAAGTGTGAATAAACTTAAACCAAAACTCGAAGTTCGTGATTAAGTTAGAAAAGCTGATAAACAAAAGAATTTTGCTAAAAGATATACATCCGATTGGATTAGGGAAATATTTTAAGTTAATGTAGTTCAAAAAACAGGACCCCAACATATTAAAATAGAAGATATCGATGGCGAAATAATAGAAAGTAAAAACTATAAACAAGAATTATTAAATTTTGATTTGGATTTTGAATCCACTACTAAGGTATTGGAATAACAAACCATAGACATTCGGTCACCGGTGAATCAGTTACCCTGAATATTAAGCAAGCTGAATACAATTCTGATTGTAAACAAGTAAAAAAATGACAAGAAACAGAATCAATCAAGTATATAGAGTCTATAAACAAGTATGGCTAACTAATTGTTCATGAAAGATAAAGATAAAAATAACTTTGACATGAGATACACCTATGAATTAAGAATTTACACACTCACACAAAAATGAAAGACGCTAAAAATGAAGGGTACTAAGATGACAATTTTTTGTCCTCCTCCAAAAAATAAGACATTATAGTTAAAAATATAACTGAGCTAAGAAGAAGCAAGTTTGATAAAATGACAACTAAATCCTTGATAACTAAATGATAACTAAAAAAACAGAATTTTATTAAATCAGCAAAAAGTGTTAGAAATACTGTTAACTCTTGTAATGAAGTTGCTAGTGGCGCTATCTCTAAATAAAATAAATTTTGAACTTAGAATTAAAAATTAGAAAAGTAAGAACTTACAATTAGTTGATATGTTCAATTTCGATCCAAAAGTTTGAAACAGATAACAGTTCTCTTAGAAATAAAATAGCTGAAAACATAATAGCAGAGTTCTTGGAATGCAGACTGATCGACAACAACGAACAGGCAAGGCTTGAAGGGCAGTGTGAATTTAATCACGAAGATAAAATGAAAGAAACTGAAGATTGTTTTTGTAGTTAAAATGGAAGAAACTAGACGCAGTGCACTCTGACTTTACCCGAACCAACACTTTTCATTATCAAATTTATAGCACTTTTCGAAAAAAAATAAAAGTACATGTTAACAATGTTTCGCAGAAAAAATTAGTTTTACATTTTGTTCTTCACAATATTTTAAAGATAGCCTTACAACACAAGCTAAAGAGATGCATGGAGCATATTTAATAACGCTGAACAATGTATGAAGATTTCAAGAATTTTAAAAATTTTTTGATGATGGTAACATAAGAAACTAATGGATAGTGGTAATAATATTGATCAATTATTTTTAACTGAGAGATATATAAAAGAAAAATGATACATTTTATGGTAAAATGTTTTGGTAAATTATCCTCATTTAGACCTAACAAAAATTTTGATGATAAAATTTGATGATAAAGGTATTAGAGTTTCTAATGGATTACCTTACTTCTACGGCAGTTAGTTCATTAGTTGTAAAAAAACATAAGAAGGTTTGTAAGAATAAGTAAACTTCCTTTATTTTTAAATCAAAACTCGAAAAAATGGCAGAATTAAAAAAATTCAAACAAGAACATAAAGAAAAACAAGAAAGTTTCAGTTATTAAACTAGTTTTGCACACGAGCAAAAGAAGAATTTTCATAAAAATTTCCATCCTTCAGAGCTTTTCTCCTGAAGTTCATTTCAATTTCCTGCATAGAGAAAGCAATCAAAACCAATGAAAAAAACATAAACAAAGAACACAATCTATCCGTTGAAAAAAAAGCCGACGTATCATGCAGATTGTTTTCTACGTTTAAGAATCGAGTATACCTAAGTTTTCGGAACCAAAAACTTAATGAAGAGTTCATTCGTTCAATACTGAACAAATTATATGCTCCGAACTAAGAAAATGTTCCGAACAAACAAAGCATACCGTCGATTCCTTTGTTCTGTTATCTGAACAAGTGAATCTGCTCTTAAAAGATTTTGTTTTTGTTCCGCTGTTTTCAAAGTTTCTTAGCAAACAATTGTGACTTACCAAAAGCTTTCATTTACAATCTTTGACATTTTTCAACGACAGACACTCATTTTGAATGATTTCACCTACTTCGTTCTTTTTTTTTCAAACTAAAGATCTGGCCCGGGTTGAGGTGTCACCGCCATTCAACGCAAAAATGTAAGATATGAGTTTAAATGTAAGATATGAGTTTATGAGTTTTGTAAGATATGAGTTTAAATGTAAGATATGAGTTTAAATGTAAGATATGAATTATGTAAGATATGAGGTGAAGGCGGAAAACTTTGTAAGATAACCGGTGAATGCGGTGAAATTACTTAAATCAGGCGTTGAATGCGGTGAAAAAAACATTTATCGCCTGGTAGCGGTGAAATTACAAAAATTCACTGCTCAATTTAGTGATGATCTTACATAAATTCACAGCTCAGAAGACGCCTCGATTTCTTTGTTTTGTTCAACAAAATAAAACACAATTAAAAAAAATTACCTACAAATAATCACATCTTTTTTAAACTTTTTGAAGCGGTGAATTTATGTAAGTTCACCACTAGATTAGGCAGGGAATTTACAAAGAATCACAACATTTCACTGCTAATCTTACAAAAGTTCAACGCGTAATTTTTACAAAAAGTCGATTAAATTTGATTTAAATTCAAAACAAATATGCTATATTTTAGTGAGACATTGCGCAGAGGAAGAAGTGGTTGAGGTACGAGGTTCGTCTCCGTGCAACTAGGGTACCCTGTAGTAAGCGGTGAAATGCGATGAATTTTTGTAAGTTCAACACTTACTCTAGCGGTGAACTTACATAATTTAACCGCATTTACCGCATTTCTGCGCAAAATTAAGTTCGGAATTTGCGGTGAAAAAAAAACAACTTTTGATATCTTATCATAAGTATAATCCGCTTTTTTCTCAAGCCGGGGGAAAAATAATCGTGAGCAGCCGTTTTTTAAGTGATACACTAGTGTGTTCGGTTGTAACCGAATGAACAATGATTGCATCTAAAAGATAATCATAGGAAAGTTAAACATCTTTTTGTCCGGCAATTATTTGGTAAAAAGCATTTAAGTTGCATAAACTCAAATTTTTGCATTTCATTTTTTTCTAAATTTGAGAAGTAAGGATCAAAAAAATTGACTCGATTCAAAAATTGTCTTTAAAATTGCATCCCTCTCGACTTTTACTAACGAAAACAAAACAATGAACAATTTTACTAACGAAAACAAAATTAGCTGCGTTAGCAATTGACTAATTGAGTCAGCACTTACAGGATTACCAAAACTTAATTCAAATGCTAGATCAAAAAAATAACTGTCTTCATTGAAAACTATCCACCAATTAGTGATTTAAAATTTTCCAATTTTAACTCGGTGATTTCACAGAAACTTTAAGTTGACTTGAGTCACTCTAGAAGCTCATAAGAGTTGATTGGTTTGTGTTGTTAGAAAAAAATTGATCCAAAAAAATTGTCACCTATCTTTGAGATTTTTTTGAAAGAAATTGTTTGTTAACTGTCTGCTCAGCCCTAAAAAAATCCGTTATGTTTTTCCGACTAAATCTATAACTGTTTGATTAAGATCATCTAAAATTTTTGCAAGAAAAAGATACCCAGCAGAAAAATCTTGGATAATTTTGTCAAAAAGGAGACTTATTTGAAAGTGATTCCAGTGAAAACTCGCTTGAGGATTGAAACAGAAGAAAAACTGTCTGAGTTTTCACCACCGAGACTGTAATATTTTTCTTTTGCTTTTCTTTCGGGGAGGACAGTACCAGGTTCAAATAGAGCTGTTAGTATTACATGTCATTATCAGGTCTGAGATAGCACATTTATTAGGCAATAAGAGAGCATAGGACAGACCACATCAGACAATAATTCACTTATAACTTTGCTTTTGTAAACTTTGGCAAATTATTACTATGTATGGGGATCGAAAAAAATCTTTCCATTAAATCTACAGTCGATGAGTGATAAACGCAATTAGAGAAAAAAAAAGATTTTGGATAAGCGAGAAAAGATATTCTTTAAAAGCTGATTCAATTCTAATAAGGATGCGCATCTAAAATTGCCATTTGCAAATTTAAATGGTCATGTTCAAAAGACTTGTGAAATTTTCATGATCCTCATTTTGAACAGAAAAAGTGAAAGCAAGCGTTTTAGTGCGAAATGCACAGAGTCCGAAATTAGAGTTAGTGCAATTTGATCAATCTAACAATTTCAATAACTTTTTCCATCAATAACTCATGTATATAGAGGCTCTATTAATGAGAACTAAGTTCACAATTTTTTTGAAAGAAGTTATTGTACGGATATCTTTCATGCATTCAAATTTCACTTCAGATTCAATTCTTTTCATGAAAATTGTCAATAGACTGACAAATTATCGATAACGGTCTTAAAAAGCTCCTTAGATTCCTGAGGTCCAATTTCTAAGAAAAAGTTTATAATCACAATTAACAAAATTTCATTTTTTTCAGATTATTTCGAGACTGACGCTTGAAACTATAGGTTTAAGCGTCAGCCCTGGAATGGTTTGAAAAAAAGAAAGATTTGTAAATTGTGAATTTCTTCTACGAATTTTGCAGTCACCTGGAGCAGCTATCAAATTGTGGGTTTTTCCAAGTACAGGTGTTCCTCTCAAAGAGGAATGAACGATTTTTTTTAAATTTCAACGCGTAGAGCAAACGAAAAAACAAAATAGAGTAATCCCGGGGTCGAAGTTTCACCGCCATTCAACCCAAAATTATGTAAGATAAGCGGTGAATGCGGATAATTTGGTAAGACATGCGGTGAATGCGGTGAAGTTATATAAATCAGGTTGTGAATGAGGTGGAAAAAACTTTACCGCCAGATAGCAGTGAATTTACATAATTTAACCGCTGAATTTAGCTGTGAAGTTACAAAAATTCACCGCTTTGAAAAAATGTTAAAGTTGTGTGAGATCAGCAGTCAAAGCGATGAAATTACACAATTTCACCGATTAACTTAGTGGTGAAACAACACAAATTTACCGCTTAGAAAACGTTTCGAATTTTCTTTTGTTCAACAAAGTTAAGATAAATTTTTAAACGACGCACGGAAAATTTACCCACGAATAATCATACATCTTTTTGAAACTTTTTTAAGCGGTGAATTTATGTAATTTCACCACTGGAGTAAGCGCCGGACTTACAAAATTTCACCGCATGTACCACATTTGAATGCTCAACTTTGTAATTTCATCGCTTATCTTACAAAAATTCATCGCGTATGATTTACATAAAGGAGAGTGAATTTGATATAATTTCAAACCAAATATTAAAGATTAGCGTGGGAAATGGCGCAGTGGAAGAAGAAGTTGCTGCCATGCAAGAGGTGCGAGGTTCGCATCCACACAAGGACGGTAACTTGCAGTAAGCGGTGAAAGGGCGGCATTTTTGTAAATTCACGGCTTACTCTAGCGGTGAACTTACATAATTTTACCGCATTCACCGCATTTCATCGCAAGTTTATGTACAAAATTTGCGGTGAAAAAACCAACTTTTCATCGCTTATCTTACTTATTTTTCCGATTTTCTCTCGATGCAATCTGAAGCAATAGGTAGCAAAATTTGGCACAAAAATGTGAGAAAATAGCTTTGGGAGTCCTTCTGCAAATTGAGCTCAGCCTAGGTCGCGAAAGCGTTCAAGCTGTAAAGGGCTGAAGCATCCCACATATATGGAAATGGTATACCATTTTCCCACATATATTAATGGTTAAACTGTTCAGAAATCTGGCAGTATAAGATCACACAAACACTTTCAAAAAAGTCAGAGGAGATTCAAATAAGTTAGACAAAAAATTGAATACACGAAAAATGACCTTTGCAAAAAAAAGACGCGGAAAAAATGATTTGGATACAAAGTTGTGTGAGATCAATATGTAGACTTACTTTCAAAAACGTCAATCCCACATATATAGAGATCTTCTGTAATTCGACGGTGACCTGTGTTTGGAGATATTTTAACACTTGTTGCAGCTTTCAGGTCATCATTTGATCCGCCCACACACATCGTGGATATCCAGGCACCTTTGAATGCACCATCCAGGGTACCACACACACTGCAGGTGGAGTCCAGGAAACACTGGGAAGTCTGCAAGGCACCCATGGACGTGACTAAAGATCAAATAAAGTCATTTTATTTGTCCGAAAGATAGGACAATTTTTTATATGAACTAGAAGCAAAAGAAAAAATGGGTTTAGATTAGAGAAACCGCGGTGAGATTTGGTTGCGTTTTGTTTTGACTCCTTAGACTAGTAGCAAATTTTAGTATTTTTGGGTTTGAAACAGAGATGGGAAAAGATAGACGTTTTTGCCAAACATCAAACTCGGTTGCAAAAGAATTACTTTGATTTCATTCATTGGCGCTTGCTGGTTCAAAATTGAATATAACTATTAATTAACTGAAAGTAAATAAAGTTATTTTAAATTAACTGCATAGCGTGGGGAAGCACTTGAATAGGGAAAACAGAGTTGTATCCTGCCACTATTAATATGAGTAGCTTTAGATTTAAAAAACCTAACCGGAATCGTGATTGGGTGCTAGAACTTGTATATAGCCCACAAAATTGAGGTCAACTTCAACGGTTAGGTTGCGATAGATTTGCTCTTTTGTAAAGTGATCTGTCTCCACTAATTGCATACAGCTGCTAATTTGAACATTGTCAATGTTATCCATAACACTGGTCAATTGGTTGTCCAGAAGTTGAGACTGTTCGCCAGAATAGAAAGCTCCTCGAATGGGCAAAACTCGTGAACCCACAGGCGCCACTATAAATAAACGTCATTTAAAATTGTCATCTATTGTGTTTTGTGAGCATGTATATGTAAAAACGTCATTCAAGCTTGACTTCGGGTGTTTCTTTTGGTCATAGGCAAACAGTTTTGAATTACAAACAATCATTCCTGTTTCTAATTTGTTAGTGCAGAATATTTAAAATTATTCCTACTATTAACGATCCCAATTAAAGGTGTCGCGCTTTTTGCCGGATAGTTGAATTGAGACGTCTGTGTCTGATTTTGAATGTCAGTTTACCAAAAAAGGAACAGGTACAAAAATTCACAAAATGCAAAATATTAATGTCACTAGCAGTGTTATTTGTTTGGATGGACTGACCAAGAGCAGTACTGCTCATGCCGGAGGCTATACAGTTGTGATCGATATCGTTTGCATTCGGGAATCAAGCCGACGTCAACTCTAACACCTACTTTCTGCTGTTAATGCTGTTCGTAACATTAGATATCGCTATACAAATGAGCTCTATTAAGGCTGATAGCATTTTTTTTGTAAATGTGCTTCAAACTTGCATAAATGATCCTGGATCTCATTATCAAAGTAAAGCAAAATCAGTTCGCCTCTGATCTAGAGCAGCTCTTTTTTCACTATATTCAATAAAGAGTCCAAAAGTCAGGTTGAGGGTGGTAACTAATGCATAACTAAACTCATCCGTGGATAGAACTGAAAAACAGTCAAATGAAAATGACACCACCTTTATTTTAATAGTTGGTGATAGATAGAAAGTGACCTTTTTTCGTAGCGAATTTTCCTCATTCAAAAAAGCAATGCATATTTTCACATTAGCATTCTTGCATAGAAGTTTTTACATATGGCCCGAAGCCTTAAAGTTTTACGGTTTGGAAACTCAAACGAACCATCATAATCCTCTTAGGAAACGAGAAATGTAGGAATCATTAGCATCTTCCTAATAGCTCTTGATTGAGTGGTTGACCAGATTTTACGTTAATGAGGTACTTTCATATCAACAGTTCTAAAAAACCTGCTTTTAAAAAAGCCGGCACTGGTTAGAATTTACTGTTGCGGTGCAGCCACGCAATCACATGTAGACTGCACATTCGATATATTCAATGCCAATTTATAATGACTAATTTATGGATAAAAATCTGGCGCCAGTCATTGTTTGGCGTGTTTTTGACCTTCTATGAGTTCTTCAACTTTTACCACAATTGAATACAATGAAAATCATTGGTTTAAAAATTTTCGTTTGGTTCCTTGGAAACCATATATGATCCTTGTTTGACTGGTTAAGAAATCATACAAATCATGTAGTTCATTCTATGATTACTAAAACTCACATATGAAATAGTTATAAATAAAAAAAATGAGGGGTGACCTTGATTAATTAGCAAATTGGGTGCCTACACGCTATTGAGAAGAAGATGAAACAAGGAGCCTCGTTATTATGCATTTGCACATGATGTTCCGAGCCGCGCTCATCTACATTTTTGACTAAACTCATGCCTCATTGCAACGTGCTTTTCATTGAAAAGACTACAAGAATACAACAACAACAACAACAACAACAACAACAACAACAACAACAACAACAACAACAACAACAACAACAACAACAACAACAACAACAACAACAACAACAACAACAACAACAACAACAACAACAACAACAACAACAACAACAACAACAACAACAACAACAACAACAACAACAACAACAACAACAACAACAACAACAACAACAACAACAACAACAACAACAACAACAACAACAACAACAACAACAACAACAACAACAACAACAACAACAACAACAACAACAACAACAGCAACAACAACATCAACAACAACAAAAAGCAAAAACAGTAACTTCACGCCAGGACTCTAATATCTAAATATAAATGCACCTAGTAACAACGTTAGCAACGTCAAATTACAATCAGACAAAACCCTAAATACACAAATTTAATTTTCCTAACAACATAGCAGAGGGGATTTGTCCTTAATGAGAATATGTAACAAGCTGACAAAAAGAAGAAAACAAATAATTTCAAGTCTTGAAAACTCATTAGCTTTTAACAGAATAACTGTAGATAATTTTTCTAAAAAGTCATATTAAAACCAATAGGACCTTTCTTTGGTTAAAATAAGCCTTAGGAATGAACTATAAATAAAGAGAAACTTAATATATTACGAACAACAAATCATTAGCTATTATCAGATTTTCAAATATTTTTTAATTCAATTGTATTTGAAAAAATTCAGCTAAAATTATGCTGAATGAGGAAATAGGTTGAGTTCAGCCAAATTTGAAAATCATTTGGTTCCATCAATACGCGATTGTGCTAAAGGAGGAGAAAAAGAAACACAAACACACTACTTACACAACTTTTTATGAACATGCAGATTGTCTAACAATTAAAACATCAGTTAGATCGTAATATCAGTAAACATGATATTTTATAAAAGACGGGGAATAGCATGGGACCTCTCAATGATAAGAATTTGTTACAAAATGGCGAAAACAACAACAAAAAAATAAAAAATGGAAAAATCCTTGAAATCTTAAAAGTGCAAAATATTATAAACATTAAGACAGTTCACTATAAACTGACTGCTTCGGATAAAACTATTCAACCAATCCTCAAATACAAGCTTATGAGGCCAGTCATCATTTAACGGCTACCTAAAGATAACAGGCTAACACACCAAATTCAAAAAATTGAACGAGAAAAGAGTCGAAGCCATTAAAAAAATAAACTTTTCAGTAATTTTTTCAAGTCTCAATTAATTTTTAAAAGCAGTGGGTTTCTTCTTTCAAAATTTTGACTCCAATTAAACCAAAAACATGAACAAATACATTAAAACCACAAAAACTTTGAGAAAACTCGTAGCAACAATGCCAATAAATTCAATAGCTTTCAGTGGAAGCTAAAAATTACATTAAGTTATGCCTCGATGAGACGACGCGGATGTTTGTCATTGATAATTCATCAAGATGACCTTACAAAAGTCATTGATTATGAAAACCACAACAAACACCGGCAAAACCCTTAAAATAAGTAGAAAAGGCCAGAAGAAAGTGTCGAAGCCCTTTAAACCGTAAGATTTTCTCTGAAAACTTTATGCAAGGTCCATTGAACGTTTTCTCTAAGACAAGGCATCTGTCAATATTAAAATAGTTTGATAAGATTCCAAAAAGGAATGAAAATTACGAAAAAAAATCAGTTAGTTTTTTTAAAAAATTATGAAAACCTGTGCATCGAAGTCATAACAAAAATAGTTGGAACAGAAAACCCTTAACTCGATTAATTTTGGTTGGAGCAGAAAAAAAAGGTCCAGTCATTACTGAACTGAAATACAGTTCACAAAATAAGGATTGAGATTGTTTAATGTTAAAAAAAATTCTCAAAAAATCATGTTTAAAGTCATAACAGCCATTTAATTCAAGAGCTTTCAACGAAAGTCAATAAATACGCTCAGTTTTCCGTTGATTTGAAGAAAAGGATTTTTCGCAAGCATAGGTAACCAATAGGATATCACACTCAGTCATATGACTATGGAAACAACAACAAATACACGCAAAAACCAAAAATTCAGTGAAAAGTGTCAAGAGGGACCAATAATACCAAAATATCCAATGTTTTATTTAATTTTTAAATTTTTGGCATTGAAGTCATTTAACAAATCGTGAGAACATAACACCGCTAACAAGATTCAATTTGGTTGCAGTAAAAAAACGGGTTCCTCTCGTTTCTGGGTTATCAGTTAATATTAAAAAAAGTTCCTCGAAAAATCTTTATTTAAAGTCCCAACAGTCATTAGCTGCCCATTCAAAGCTCTAGACAGATCCGTTTATTACTCATTATAAAACCTATTGCAAGTTTAGTCAACGAGTCTTGCCATAGGACTGCAAAGTTTAGAAAAACCTCAAAAAAAATTTCATTTAAATTTATGAAAACTCCGAGTTGAAGCCAAAAAAAACACAAGCGATTTCTTGAAAACGAAGTTTTTGTTCTTGAGCTTCATAAGAATGTAAACCAAGTTTGACATTAACGGAGCCTTGGTTTGAAAAATGACTAGTCTCTAGGCGACTTAAAAAACAAAAAAATATGAAAAGTTTTCTAAAAAAAGCTCTCAAGTAGAATTCGAGTTTTGTTGACAGTAAACTTCTCTATGAGAACCAAAATATTCTATTTATCGCCTTTCGTCTATTAGGAACTCAAAATTCATTGTATTTGTGGCCTGAAATGTAATTCTGAACCAATATTTTTATTAAAAAAATTCCTAATTTTGGAAAATTAATACTGAAAGTGAACAAAATCATGTGAAAAATCTTATGTTAAAAAACTCTAATCCTCGATAACTAAACAAAACGAAATTCAAAAAAAAATTCTTAGTTTCGAATTCTACGCTGGACGAGTTTTTTTGATACCACTCAAATTTCTCTACTATGAATATATCGATCGGCCATTATTGTCTGAACAAAAAAAACCCGTTTGAGTATTTAGTTCCTCCCCCAAACAAGTGGGCTATGAAAAAAAAAGAGTAGTTGCTTTGATTGCACAGCATAGATTATTTCCCTCTCTTAGTTTGACTCTGTTTATGAGCTTTTCATTCTTGCGAATGGTGGTGACAATTAGATCGAAAGTACTAAGTCTAAGTCCCGCAACATTTGTTTGTGAGCTCGTAAAGCGGACATAAAGCAAAAATAAGAAATTGTAGTTTTTGACAGAAAGTACAACAATTGCGATAGAAAATATGATAGCGATCGTCAGAGTTATTATTTGGATGGCGAGCTTTATTAATTGGATCATAAGATTTCAAAAGAATCTTCCATTTTTAATATTGAAATCGTTCATTAGAGTTGCTTAGAAAGGTTGGTGTTAGAAATTAGGAAAATTTTGATACGCTTGGCTTTGGCCTATAGATTTTCCAAATTTTTGTTTTTAAACCTCATTATAACGTTTTGTTCTCATCAATCTAAAATGAAAGTTCATGATTTTTTTGAAAAGATGGCGCAATCTTATTTGTCTTACATGTTAATAATTTGAAAAAGCTTGTTTCACATGTTGACACTCTCCTAACATTCGTTCTTAGCAGACATTTTAACCATTGACATTCAGTCACCTCTTTTTCACACTCTTGTATTATCTTTATTACCATAGGAGAACAAATACTTGTTTTTCTTTGAAACCCATCATGGCTACACCTACAGTTTCTTGCATATGAAACCAAACATATCGACGATTTCCTGCTTTTATATACAAACATGCCAACGATTTTCTTTTTTTTTTTCGAAAAGCAAACATACCAACGATACCAACAAAAATAAAGCTTTATTCCAATTTAAATACACACGGTTTTTGGCTCAGTTTTCGGCTTGATATCACACACATCGATATGAGTAAATGTTTTTACGTTTTCCGTTGGCTGAACACAGATAATATGTCAATATATCTTACAAATATTTGATTTTTAATCAACCATTTCTTTGTATCATCATTTACATGAATCAAAATTGGAACTTTCGATAAAATAGACTGCTGCTTTTCTCTGCGGTTTATCCAAAGTCATTATAAGTAGTTTTAACTTTGGTGCTAAGATTGATACAAAGTCGCCTGTAGCTGACATTCACCTTTTATAACAACCCAATGTCTACAGTAACTCTAAAGATAACTCAATTACACTCCAGGTGGTAGCCCGGGTTTACTTCATAATTGAAAAAGTTCTAAAATTACAACTTCCTATTATGTCGTCTATGAAAAGTTGTAATCATAGAAATTTCCTTCAGGAGAAAGTTGTAGTCATAGAACTTTCTTTTAAAGTTGTAACGCATAGAACTTTCCTTTATGGGAAAGTTGTAACTTACCATTTTCGTCTATGACATTAAGGATCCATAAAAGGCAAGTTCTAGGATAACAACTTTTGGTTTACCCGGGAGGATTCAGCGCAAGAAAAAGTTTTTTAAACAGTTTCAATTTGTCTCATTCTAAACTGTGTTTAAAAGATCTTTGTGAAAGTCGGAAAATCTTA
This sequence comes from Convolutriloba macropyga, assembly GCF_964194025.1. NCBI lineage: Eukaryota > Metazoa > Xenacoelomorpha > Acoela > Convolutidae > Convolutriloba > Convolutriloba macropyga. The sequence continues at coordinate 20,077,080 of NC_134476.1, read as the reverse complement.
TGAATTGACCTGGTTGTGAGAGGATTTCAACTTCACAAACACCCAATTTAGCTTCATCACTTGAGAGGTCGTCAGCTGCTGTCATGATTTTCAAACTGTCTCCTATTTGTTCACACATGACATAGTTCCAACCTGGAACTCCAGTCAGTTTGAGTTTTTCGTCACCACCCTCGCATGGGAAACATCCATTTGAATCGTCACAGACGTGAACAGGTACTGTTGATGATATCAAGTTTCCTGAAACAGCATAAAAATTGGGCAGCTTTTGCGGATAATGAGTTATTGCATAGAACTTTTTCAATAAAGGCCTTTTCTATAAATGGGAAAAATTCTATAAATGCCTCTACTCAGTAAAATTCAAAGCTTCCAACAGCTAACCTCAAGACAGTCTATTAGTAGGAATTCATTGCTGTATACCGAAGCTAGGGGCTATTTCAATTCCCAGTTCACATTTCGAAACAGAAAGTCCAAAATTTATATGCAAATGACTTTTCTATGATAAAAATGAAACAATGAAAATAATAAATTAATACGCAAAAATTGCAAATTTCTTTTCGGCAAAAAATTCAAAACAGCTAAAATAAGTTATTTGATCGCTCGATAATTTTTCTGCAAAGGTAACACAACACGATCAAGCAAAATTCAGCAATGAAGTAGTAAACTCGAAGATGAGCTATATTCGTGGCTAATTTGAATTTTTCATTTATTAAAGAAAAATGCAGTAAAATTCGACAATGAAAAGATCTGCTCTTATTTTGACTTAATTGTCTATTAAAAGAGGAAAAGAAAATACAACATTACAAAATACCCATTCTCTTCGAAAATAATTTGTTAAAATTAATTTATCTTAAAAGCAAACTGAAAAAAAACAGATAAGACCATTCCGTAATGAGACTTTGTATAAGTCAAGAGGAACAAGAATTAAAAGAGGAAAAGTCAATCATCAGCTGTCAACTGCAAATACTATATAGAATCTTATGTAACTCCATCGGAGCCATTGGGAGCCTTCGTTAACGAAAAAAAAGAAATGATTAACGCAACCCTGGAGAACCACTGATTACTGACTATGATAAGGTTATGAAACAGGATGAAAAATACGAAAAATAGCTGTTAATTACGACCAAAAATCAATCTCTATTTTTTACAAACGCTTCTAAAAAGTCAAAATTTAAACAGATAGTACCAGGCCAAACGTCTAAATTGTATCAATTGAAACAATCAATTAACTTTTCATTCGGCAGCAGCAAAAAACTTTCATTTCGCCCAAAAATCCATGTGGGACCGGTTCTTATTGAGACAATGTAACGCTTAGATAGAAAACGAACGAAAGAGCGAAACTTGAAGAAAAACGTTCATATTTTAAAATATAATTGAGAAGAAAAAAAATCAAAGCTTTTTTGGGCAGCTTTTTTAAACGTTAATGGAGGCAGCCATTAAAATATCTCATTATCCAGAAATACGTTTTTAGTGTTGTAGTCCGGCAGGGATCAAAAAAACACAAAAATGGTAAAATATTATAAAGGAACAATTAATCAAATCACGAAATAATAAGGAAAACACAAAATATTGATGCCACAAAACCTCTAATAAACAAAACTAATAAAATGAATATTTTTTTACTCTGGAGTTTTTCTTTCCATTTGAGAATTTGTAGCAAATGGTCGTAAGATAAGAAAAACGCCTCAAATAAAAAAAATTATTGTTTCTTTCAAACCAGTTCAACGTATTTGTTTTAATATCAAGGAGCCTTCATTTCAAGTCAATATGCAAAAAAACAAAATGACCACTGGAAATGGCCGATATATATATATATATATATATATATATATATAAAATATATATATATATATATATATATATATATATATATACATATATGTATATATATATATATATATATATATATATATATATATATATATATATATATATGTGTGTACATATATATATATATATATATATATATATATATATTTATATATATATATATATATATATATATATATATAATTCAAACATTAATAGCAAAAGAATCAAAATTAAAAAAATTATACCACGTAGCGTGATAGCTATAAAACAATTAGCTGCTATATAAAAACGAAAAAAAAGGATTAGTTTGCTCTACCAAAAGTGAATGGGAGATGTCATTTAAAACACCCAGATAAAATATGTGAAAAATTCAACGATAAAGGAATGATCAGAGTTCAAAAGGTCGATCAAATTTGTCAAAATAAAAAAAAATATTAACATTAGCAATCAACTGAAATCATGAAACAAAACTTCTTATGTCACAAGCAGAAAAAGATGAAAGTATTTCTCTAGAAAAAATATGTAAGTTCTGTTTATAGGTAAGCTCTGTACTATGAATCAGATTTCCCGAAATTAGATGAAGAAATCACCGAAATTAATAAATATTACGATTTATTTAAACCAAATATATTCCAAACTTTTAAACAAGAAACTATGAAATTTAGTGAATCAGACGAAACTTTTATCTTCAAGGGACGCCAATTGTGTTTTATTTAGTTGAGATCAAGACAAATCAGTGAGTTCTCGCTTCAAGGAGACAATGCAACAAAAACACAAAATGACCACAGCCATGACCAGCATCTAAATTTAAAAAAAAATCTGAAACCACATAGCGTCATAACCATAAAACCATCAACTGCAACACAAAAGCAATAAGAAGATTGGAGTTCGCTCCACCAAAAATGGACAAGAGATATACTAAGATACAAGTTTTCAAAAGAATAGAAATGGCTACAGTTCAAAAGGTAGTGCAAAGTTTTGAAAAATCAAAAGAACTAAAAATCGTTTTTATCATGAACAGTTAACTGAAATCTTGAACAACAGTTGCTTATTTCTAATGAGGACGAAGAAAAATTTTCTCTCTAGAAAAAAGATGTAAACGTTGTTTATATTAGAAACTATGTAGCAAATAGTCAGAAACAAGGTATGAATTTGCCGAAATTAATATATTTTACGATATTATTAAAACAAAGTCAAAAAATTAAAACCAAAAAATTTAAACTTTAAACTATAGTAAAAGCAATAAAAGGATTAGACTTTGATTCACAACAATTTTTTTGAGAGTTAGCTTTAAAAAAAACTATGATACAAATATTCAAGAGAATAGAAATGATCAGAGTTCTAAAGTTCGATCAATTTTTTGGAAACAAAAAAATTGAAAATCATGACAAATGTTAACAAACAATTGCAATCGTGAAATACAATTGCTTATATCTCCAGAAGATAGAAAATAAAATTTTTCTTCTAGAGAAAAGATTTGCGTGCAGTTTATATCTGAAGCTATGTAGCAAATTGTCAAAAATGAGAAAAAAAATTGCCGAAATTATTAAATTTTACGATTTAGTTAAACTACACGTTTTCAAAATTTTTATAAGAAACATAAATTCCCAAATTTAGTAAATCATAAAATATTTTAATTTTCACGTGATGCCAATTGTGTTTTAATTCAGTTGGGACTAAGTCTTCAGACAGCAAATCAAAAACGAGTGCAGACAGAGCTCAAATTTCAAAAAACGATTTTACCAACAAGACATTTTTGAAGCCCCTTAAACGATAAGCTATAAATTGAACTCTTAAACAACTGATGAATTGAGGTTTTTTTTGAAAAATAGGGAGCCCTCGCTTCTAGAAGACTGTGAGAAAAAACAACACAAAATGACCACAGTCATCGAAGTTTTAAAAAAATAAAACTGAAACCACATAGCGTTATAGGCATGAAACCATCAGCCGCAACATAAAAGCAATAAACGGATTAGAGTTTGCTCCACCAAAATTGGATGGAGATGTCCCAAAAAATACTAAGATACAAATTGTCAAAAGAATAGGAATGGCCAGAGTTCAAAAAGTCAACCAAATTTTTGAATAGGAAAAATTTCAAAAAGTTTTTACTAACATTAACAATTAAACGAAATCATGAAACATAATTGCTTATGTCTCCAGGCAGTTAAGATAAAACTTTTCTCTTGAAAAACGATTTAATCGCTGTTTATATTAGAAACTATATAGCAAATAATCAGAAAAGGACAAAAAATGCGTGCAAAACACAAGAATTCGATTCGAATTTAAAGAAAACATTTTGTCGTAAAAGCCATCAAATTCTCTCTCAAAACGTAATAAATCATTATGGGGTTCCATTTTGAAAAAAATGGTTAGTAGGCAAGGCTCCATTGCAATTTTTCTAGTCTGTAAAAATATTGAAAAAAAAACAAAAAATGCTGTTTTTTTTTTTAGTAAGACGTTGCATCAATTAGTGTTTTTAAAAAGACAAAAGCATAAGTATAAGTCTCCAAAACAGTTTCGCTGAATCGCATATATAGTGACTAGTGAGCTGATGAGCCTTAAGAGCACTTAAAATTCTCTAGTTGCTACCTGTTTATCTCGTTTTTGAGGACGAAAAGTCAGACGAAAAATTGGTCAGGCGAAAATTGCATAAAAAAGACAAACAGGGTTATAATTGTTCAAAAAATGTTTGAGAGCAATAAACAACTGTCTGCGATCAATATATCTATCGACCAGAATTGAATGAACAAAAAACCATTAGAATATATAATTCCTCCCCCCTACTAAAACGGTTCGGATCAATAAGTAATTGTAAAATTTGCAAAATAGGTTTTCTGTTGCGCAATTTGTTTATTATCAGGCTAATTTAGAAACTTATCCCACAGCTCAATTTTCTGTTATCATTTCTGCATTTATGCCCAATTGGCGTTTGGTGGTTTTTGTTTTATAGAGATTTTATCACTTACTAGAACGGTACATCCGAGTGTAACTACCGCTGCTACTTCTGCTGGCACATGTGACTGCCTCAATTAAAACATATATGAGTTTGAGATATTGGTTTGAACACCATAGATAAATCGTGGACACCATACCCAGGCCATATATGGCGTCATACAAAAATTGGCAACCATATAACTGACCATACATATATTTTTCATCTAGGCCATACAAATATTTCTAATACAGTCTTGCCATGATTGCCAACATTTCCCCATATGATTCTCAATTTTTTTATTTCTTAGCAACCATATCCAAGACCATAGATTTTTATGGTCTTGGATATGGTCGCCAAGACATAAAAATTAAACTAAACGAATTTAATTTTTTGGAAGTTTTAATGTAGTCCAAAGATGTTGGTTGAACTGTTTTCTGTATTTTTTGTATGGTTTGACCTTGACTTTTATGGTCTTACATGGCTACATGGCACCGAAAATGTGTATAGCCTTGGATATGGTTCCCAAAACACCATGTTTTTCTCTTTTTTTTTCAAGTGTCTTGATGAGATTTTTCCCATTCAGAGTGCAATGCATGGGTGTTTTAAGAGCTCTTTGAGCAATATTGATTTTTTTCATGGTCAACTATATGGAAGCCAAGTTACTATATACTCGATGTATGATTGGATATGGTTGCCAGGAAAGGTTTATGGTGGTCAATCAGGGTGTAAAAAAATCTTTTGAAAAAAGTCAAGTCTATGGTTTCTTGGCAACCATATCCAAGACCATAGAGGTTCATGGTGCCAAGGATGACCATAGATGATAAACATAACCAACTAATGTCGGGTAAATTCTCTCAAACGACCGACGAACAGTTGGCTTCTTTGTAGCTAGCCACGGTTTTTGTGAGGCTAGCTTTAGCTTAATTGAAGACGCGTAAGGTGAGCGCAGCGGGGGAGGGGGCGTAGGAGGGATGGTGGGAGAGGTCTTTGTCTGCATGCGGCCCTTATGGCCTGAACAATTTGCAGAGGTGGGGATTGGTGGGGGTGTGAAGTGAAGGGGCTGATGGGGCGAGGGGTTTAGGTGGGGCTCGACCTCTAAGAACCGCCCTTCGCACCATAAGTATAACTCCCTAAAACCGTTTCTATGACTGGTAGATATGGAGAAAAGTCGGGCAATAAAAACTATTATCTAACCTTACATTTTTATTGAAATCAGCTTAAAAAACGTGTAGAATTTCAATACTCATCTTCGAGTTGTAAAAAAGACCAAAAGGACTAATATAATTGCTACAAACTTCGTTTGAGAGCAATTAAAAATGAAACCTATCTAAAAACAACGAGCACTGTTTGACTAGTTGCTTTAAGCTTAGATGTCATGTATATGGTTTCTTGGATGCGAACTTGTTGAGATAGATGACTCATATGATTTAGTTTACCAAGACAAACTTGTCAAATCCTCAGTATGCCGAAAAAAATTCTATGCAAATCTCGGCAATCATGGCAAGATCATGCATGGAAATTTCTGTAAGAATTGTATGGATTCATATATGGTTATTGGATATGGTGGCCAATAAAAGGCAAACACCGCGGGATGTAATCCTTTTTCCGTTTTTCATGTTGATCATATTGGACATACGTTCTTGTAAAAAGATCGCGCAAAAATAAAGCTTCTGAAACAGGTATGGTCTGCTTTTCTAGTAATGGTCTGATTTGAGGCCACTACGATCTCGACTGCAAACTGGGCACATATGATCGGATCTATATAGCTCCATAGAAATATTAAACAGGTTTTTAAAGGCACCTCGAAGAAACAATTTATGAAATGACTTTACCTGTCAGTTGATCTCGGCGATTGTAGAATCCAACAGCCTTAATGTAATGTCTCTCTCCCAAGTTCAATTGAAATTTCCACGCATTTCCGAGGATTTCAGGACCCAATTCCAAACAGTGTTTAACATCAAAAGCATAATCACTGTTATGTTCGTTCAGGTCCACAAGGTAGTCTAATTCACCTTCTGAACAGACAAAAAAGGCAATAATTTCTGCGATAAGTTGTTTTTCATATCGAAACCTTTTGTGAAACAATTCATGTCTACTTTACTTCAATTTTTGTTTTTAGATTCCAAGAAGCGGGCTAGCCTTTACAATTTATAAATTTCACGCTAGAGAGAAGAACAACTTAATTAATTTCAAGTAAGCTAAATGGTTTTTGTTGTTAGCCTATAAAATTTGTTTATTGAAGAAGTGAAAACTTAATGGTATTGTTGGAAGAAAATTTTAACCAGAAAATGAGTTTCATGGGGAACTTTAAATCAGCGTCATGCTATGTTCCAGACTTCATAGTAATTATTATATTGGTTGTTGTCAGAGCTAACATTGTTGATAATAAGAAGAAGTTATTTTGTATAAGAGTATGGAAACAAACAGTCTATTGAACATTTGTGATTTTTTTGTTAATTACTGATCAGTTTCCAAGAAACTTCCTCTTTGAATTTTTTATTCAATTCTTTTACTATTTTGAGGGAAAATTTCTTGAGCGCTGTTTCTTTTTTCAAATACATGTATGTGTATGACAAAAAGCAGCGCTCAAGAAATTTTGCCTGAAACTAATAAAAGAACTGAACAAAAAATTCAAAGAGGACGTTTCTTGGAAACTAATCAGTAGTTAACAAAAAATTCACAAATGTTTAATGGACTGTTTGTTTCCATACTCATACAAAATTACTTCTTCTTGTTATCAACAATGTTAGCTTTGACAACAATCAATACAATAAACACTATGAAGTCTGGAACATAGCATGACGCTGATTTAAAGTTCCTCGTGAAATTCATCTTTCTTGTTAAAATTTTTTTCAAAAATACCATTAAGTTTTCAGTTTTTCAATGGACGAAATTTTGTCGGCTCATCAAGACCTATCTTCTCGTTAAGACACTCACGTGCACATTTTAAAAGCCGATAGTCTGCAGTGCCAGAATTTAAAATATCAGAAGTTGCTACTTAGCCAGAAGGTGACTTCCGTTGACTTTCGACATTTCAAAACGTGCGCGTTTCGTGTTTTAAGCATGGCTAAGTGACTCTGCGGAAGTCACTTCGAAACTCTGACTTACTATTTTTAGCTGGCCAGCATTTGTAACTAAAGAAGGGTAAAACTTTGCATGTCAATGCAAATGCGACAGTTAACTTACTCCCTGCAAAATGGTTCAAAAATGCAAAAGATTCCAAACTAGTCGAACCAAAATGAAGTTCGATCAGCATTTTCTTTGCATTTTACTTGGAACAAATAGCTTGGGTTGAGGTGCGTCATTCAACGCAAAATTACGTAAGATAAGCGGTGAATGTGGGAAATTTTGTAAGAAAAGCGATGTATGTGGTGAAATTACGTAAATCAGGCGGTGATAAAAATCTTTATCACTTGGTAGCTGTGAAATTACATGATTTCACCGCTGATTTTAGCGGTGAATTTACGGAAATTCAGCGCTCTAAAAAAAGTACAAATTATGTGAGATTAGCGATGATTGCAATGAAATCACCGGTAAGAAAAAAGTTTTCAAATTGTGTGAGATCAGCAGTGAATGCGGTGGGGAACAAGAGAGGAATTGTTAGATTTAAGCCCCCCCCCCAAAAAAAAAATTACCCCTTACTCTTACATCTCTTTGACAAATTTTTTCTAAGAGGTGAATTTTTGTAATTTCACCACTAGAGTAAGAGGTGAACTTACAAAAAATCACTACATTTCACGGCTAAAATATGTAATTTCACCCCTAAAAATCGGAAATTTTACGAAAATTCACCACTCATGTTCTGCAGAAAGTAGAGTGATACTGATTTATATTCAAAACAAAATTTTTAAACGTTAGTGAGAGATGGCACAGTGGAAGAATAAGTGCATGAGAACCAGGAGGTGAGGGGTTCAAACCCTTGCAAGGGCGGTGAAGTGGTGTGAACTTTTGTAAGTTCACCGCTTATTATAGCGGTGGATTTACATAATTTCACCGCATTTCACAGCAAAAACTAATTATCTAAGAAATTTGCAGTGAAAAAACATTGCTTATCTTATATATTTTTCCGATTTTTCTTTGACCGGGGAGAGAAATTTCTTGTAGTTTTGGATTTAATATTTTAATTGTTTCGAGAGTATCTAACTGAGTGAATGCAATATGCAGCAACATATACGCTAAGTGATTGCATATTGAACCAATCAAAAAACGGGGGATATAAGTCACCTCTAATTTCATTCCATCTTAAACTAAGAGTTTGTCTAAAGAGAGGGGGGCAAAATCATGTAGTCGTCTTTTTGGCTCAGAGGGTCTAAAGTGATGTAAAAGAGTTACTGCCATGGTCTGAAATGAAAAGATTTCCGAGAAACTATCCCGTGACAATAAATCAAGATAGAAGAGAGGGCTGCATTATTGGGATGGGCTGAGTTGGTCTGACTGCAAGGGGACTACTCATCTCAGGAAGAGACCTCCTCCCGCCACTCCAGTTGAGCTAGACAACATTTTAAGAGGATACAATTTGTCCTGAACCGATAATATAGTAAAAAAAGGAGGATCGGTAATGTGCGATTGCACATAAGGTTCCGACCCCGCACATCCACAATTTTGGCATAATTGTCTACCAAATAAGGCACACAAAAATTCAAGTATTTTTCAAAAAAACTGGTGTATGAACAAAAAGATAGCCTCCAAATCAATGAACTCAGTGGAGTAAAAATGATGCATTAGATTGATGAGATATGCCGATATTAAGAAAGCGAGCAAAGACGAACGGCAACATCAAACAACAGCAACAAACATTTATCACATCAAAAAATTTATGTCCGTTTTAAAAAACAAAACTTAATAACGAGGTCAAAAAAGCGTCACATAAAACTGAGTATAACAAAATAACTTGTAATTCATTAGAAAAAATTGGTTATTCACCAGATCATAATAAAGCTAGGTTAAAAAAGTTAGAAAATTCGCTGAATTTTTTTTAAAAAACAATTTTTTTCAAAGTAAGGAAAGATAATAGGAATCAATTAAAACATAGGTTTAAAATTACCAATGCTTCTATAGAAGCGAATTAAGAACTCTCGATGTTCAATTTTTTATGCAGTTACAAAAAGAACAACAAATAGACAACAAATAAAATCAATTAAAACTTGCCAGAAAATGCATTGGAAGCCGTAAAGCCATACTTTGGCCCCCAAAACATGCTCAACTGCACCTTCGTCGAATACCGATAATGTATTGTGTGACCGCTCAATAATGAAACTAAGTAGCAATTAGACAAAAAAGGTAAAAATGCAAAATTGTGTACAAATTGTTTCCTTTTCGAAAAAAAATATATTTCCAAAGACATGTAAGCCATTAATTATAAAAGAAAATATGTATATGTTCGTCCATTCTTCCAAAGGAAGTCCTTGAGAGCTGCAATAATCCTCGATATGTCTTACGACTACAAAAAGAACCTCAAATATGACAAAAATCTAAAATTCAATTATTTTTTTTTGTGAAAAACTCGTGTGGAAGCCAGTAAAGGCATAACGAATTCTCTTAAAGTATTAGATTTTGTAACACCAATCCCTTTGACACCTTCCCTCGAAAAGTATGATGCCAACTCTTATTAACGAAACTTTGTAACTATTTGACAAAAAAGAAAAAAAACAAGATTTTGCAATACTTGTTTTTATCGAAAAAATTTTATCTCCAAAAAAATGAAAGCCATTAGTTAAAAAATGAAAAAGCCGAATAGGTTCCTTTATTTTCCCAAAGGAAGCCCTTGAGGCCTGCAACTATCCAGAACATGTGTTACGTCTACCAAAAAGAACGTCAAATACGACAAAAATCAAAAATTAATATACTTTTTTTGTGAAAAACCCGAGTCGAAGACAGTAAAGTCATAATGAATTCGTGAAAAACTTTGGATTTTGTGACACCAATAACATTTGACACCTTCCCTTGACAAATTATGTCGTCTTTAGCCTTTAATAAACGAGACCAGGCGACAAACAGACAATAAGAGGAACAAAATTGAGAAACTGAAGTGTTTTTTTTTGTTAAAATCATGAGAGCCATCATCTATCTTCAAATATCAGAACATCGGCTCATCTACTCCTTCAAAAAAAGCCAATCAAATTGGGTCATTGTACAGGAAATTAAATACGACTAAACAGACAATGTAAAAATGATTCTTCGGGAAAGTATTGCCGAAGCGGTAAAGAACCACAATCTATATCTTTAAGGATTTAAATTTTATCAACTGTGCATTGTTTTTAAACAAAAAATGTGACATATAAACTGCCAATAACCTGATAATTTGACAAAACTAGAAAATATGAAAATTTGGCAAACACCTAAAAATTAGAAAAAAAGTTGTGAAATCTAGTAGTATCAAAACCAGAACACCATAACTTAAGGCGTAAAACCAAAGAAAAGACTAATTTTGAATTCAGCAGACAGAAGGGGCACACTTTGATTGCTGACACTAAGCTACAAGTTGACCAAATTAAGAGAAAAATTGAGGCAAAGTTCAATAAGCTTTTTTTTAAAAATCAAATATTTTAAATGTCAAAACGACCATATGCTTTAAGGCAATCAACTAGAAAAATTGATTTAGAGTTAATTAGGAAGCCAATAGGACCTGTCACTAGTGAACTTTGACTTGAAATGTTCTGTTATTTAAATAATAAAAAAAATATCGAGTTTTTTATATAAAAAACCGACTGATGACAATCTGAATTAACTTTGGTTTGTAAAGTTCCTTGAATAGTAGAATGTCATTGATATAGATATTTTGTTAATTAAAAAACCAAAAATAGATGCTGCGTGTTTGATAATCAACGGATAAATTTAGCAACAAAAACGTCAAAGTTTTAATTACAAAGCACTCTCAACGAAAATTGAAGTAGAAAAAGCCCCACTTCCAGTCTACAACGATTGTGTTAGTGGTGTTTGGGTGTGCACTTCCAGCAAATTTAATCAGAGTGGACTAAAGAAACTTAAATCTTGCCGTTTTTGATGAAAAAGTCTGAATTATGTGAAATAGTTGGCCGGAATTTATGAAAAAAAAATCATTGAAAATAGCCGACAATATATTTTGTCTTTAAACGAAGAATCAACAACGTTTTCTTGAAAAATTTTAGTGAATTTTATCAAAATTGGCGAAATTTTAGTCAAAAATTCCTTAAAAAGGTGAATGAAATCAACGGAACTCACTCTATTTTTTCGAAAGTTTAAACCTCAATATCTCCCTGTAAAAAACGAAAATCAGAAAAATCTTTTTAATTCCATATTTTACGCTGGTCAAGCTTTCTAATGATATCAGTCTCAACTCTCTACGATGAATACATCGATCGGCCAAAATTGACTGAACAAAGAAAACCCATTTGAGTATATAGTTCCTCCCCCCTCAAGAGGGTTCGGAACAATTATGAGGCTTCTATAAGGGCATAAAGTTGAAAGATTGGGGGTGTAATCTACCAATAAGGAGTCAAATGATATAGCTATGGGTCTGCAAATGAGAGTAAAATGATGTATGAATGAGGGATTAAATTACCAAGAGGGGATCAATTAATGTAACAGTTGAGCTGCCAATGGAGTAATAAGATTTAAAAATGGAGGCAGGGAAGGGGTTAGTTTATTGAGAGGTGTAGAACAGTGTAACTCTCCAAAAAATTCCCACTAGATGATGGACTGACGAGTATTGGAGAAGAACTGTAAGTATTTGTAGCATGGAGGCCAAAGATATTGGTTGAGGGTGCAGAGATTGTAGATTCAAAACTGGCTTCGGTCTCTGAATAGGGCATGGGGTTTGAAAATTGAAGGGAGAGGGTGCAGCTTTCAAATGAGTAAGACAATATAAGAGTCGAGGTGAAATGGGAGGACTTTTGAGGAAGTCCTCCCACTGTAGCCCTACTCTGGCATCATTTAACACCTAGGTAGCCCCAGTATTACAGCATTTTACACTTCTTGGCAACTCAGTGCACCCAAAATTTTGAAGAGTTTTGAGCTTCAAAATTGATCCCACTGCACGCCCCCTTTTTCATGTTCAGGACGTCCCATGATTGAGTGCTTTCCACTCCATAAAAATCTCCACTGTGAGACTGAGTTGGACTGCTTGCATTGATTTCGTTTCCCAACAATTTTAGAAAATTGACGAATCGTCTGTAGCAATTACCATAGTTCCATTGATCCAGGGAATATGTTTATTTTATATATCAGAGATATCGAATTTCTGACCCCTGAGCGAATGAAAGTTACTAATTAAACAAGAGTACAAATTTTTAATTCATTCGTACATTAAATTTTTCCAAATCCATTAAAAGTTCTGCTAGCACGAAGTTTAGCTGAAAATTGAAATCTCAGCTACTACTTCAACGTGGTTTACTCACATTTATTTGTTAAAACATACTTCTGCGATCCCATCTTTGATAAAAATTCGTTTCATCAAGTAAAGGCTTTGCTCCAAAAAGCAAAAGGTCTCTTCGTACGAGTACCGGAAATTGGGAAAACTGCGAAAACTGTGAAACAAACTACCGAATCAGTTGAATTTTTATTGTAGAGTTGTTTCAAAAGAGAAAGAAAGAACAGAAATAAAAAGATCACTCATGGCGTGAAGTCATGTTGATCCAAAAATTTTTTTACAGTATCTTATCTTCAAAAAATTTTTGTTAATGCTATGCTTTGAAGAAAAAAGACTGCCATCGTGCCAGTGCATTTTGTCTTTGTATTGTTCATAAGTTTTTTAAATTCAATAGTGTTTTAAACCAATTGAGTGTTTTAAACAAACCGAAAGAAAATATGGGTGATGTTTAAAATATGTTACATGAAACAAATTTCACATGATATATAAATTGAAAATTTTTCACTAAAAAGAAATTATTTTTGCGAGTATTCCTTGAATGGAAATGAATTTTGTTCGGAACGAGAAAGACCAACTATCGGTTTTAAGTGTAGCCTATATGCTTGATAAATTTTGCGTAAAGGCAAGACGAGAGGTCTATCTGGCAAACTCTGGTAACTTTGTGCGCAAACTATAGTTTTCTGCAAGATTTTACAAGGTGGATGCCTAACTTGCAAGTTTTTTCCGGGTTCAATCCGGTCGAGCTCTACTCTCATTGGTTTTTTTGACGATTTATCTTTCAATTTGCAATGAAATTTCAGAGATATGGTTACGAGTTTTTACGAGACCAATTAATCCAGAAATAATTTCTAACAACTGATTCAAAGTTTAAACGATTATCATGAATTACAGTCAGTTACTATTCCAATGGTACTCTTATTGATCCTAGTTTGAGAACCATTTAAATCGTTTTTGAATTATCACAAGTACATGCATCGATTAATTTCTTTGAAAATAATTCTACAACTTTTAGTAACTTATACATCACTAAACTTTCTTCTTTCATTTTCATTTTGTCATATTTATGCACACTTTATAGGTTAAAAACTCTCGATTTCCTATCTGATTTTTTAATCAACACTTCAAGAACTACAAAACTGCAATTTTTTACAGTTAATTGTTGATTTTAACAACGAATCTGACAAAAATCACTCAGCTTGTCTTATGTTTATCATGCTTAAACTTGATCAGATGTTATGAACATTTTTTTAAAATCTGAAACATGTAAATTAAAATAACCACTTGGTTATTGTTACATGTTAGAAAGTTATTAATCAAACATTATTATTTTCTAATTCATTACAAACTAATGCTCGGTTTTCTTAAAATAGTATAAGAAAAAATATGTTTGAATCCTGCAACCCTACTGTCAATTGGAACTCTTTCGTGTCGTTTAAGCATTTCCGCTGTAACTTTTTGTTTAAGTTTGGTCTTCGACGATTCTTTTCTAAGTGTAGTGGGAAGTGTGTTCCATTTTTGAATAAAGTTACCAACAATTGAACCATTATTCCATTTTTACTTACATTTTTGTTCTAAGAAAAGGTTATGGTTCGTTTGTTTGCAATAATTGGCACGTTGTCTAAAAATCTGAAATGATTATTAGAGCGATTTTTGTTTGTTGGAGAATATTTAAAACTCTGTTTAATTACACCCGTGTTATTTAGAGCTGAGCTGGAAAATTTTTAGTCTCCAGAAGTAGACCTCTGGCAGTATCAAATTTGGTTTTCATAAAGCCCATTTTTATGCCCAAGTTTATCTGTTTGTTAATTTTGTCAATAGAGTAAAATGGTAAATTTTGAAAAAAAACGCACTAAAATCTAAATGAGACAAAACTAGTGATTTCAAAAGATTTATACTTTTTTTTTCAACGGTACCTGATAACGAACCAAATATAATGATCTGATTGCTGTAGCCATTTTACTGATAACCTGATTTAATTGGTTTTGGTTTGTCAGTTCCCTATCAATTATTACACTAAATATCTACATTTTTGAGATGATTCCAATAGGTGTCCCTTGAAATCGACAGTTTCAGTGATGGGCAATTTTTCATTCCAGAAAACCATTAACTCCGTTTTTTCCTCATTCAAGATTAACCTGTTTTTTTTTAAATTTTGATCTGTCTTGTTCAATGTACCTTCACATACTAGCTGCAAATTTGCTTCAGTCTTTGCATGAAATAGAATTGCTTTGTCATCGGCAAACCTTAATATACCACAATTCGTTGATGCAGCTTCTTTGAAGTCGTTGAGATAAGGTATAAAAATTAAAGGCCCTAAGACAGTTCCCTGAGGAACACCGTGATTTCTGACAACCCAATCTGATTTTGCTATCCCATTTTTTACACACTGTTTTCTATCACAACGGAAGGAGTATAATAAGATTCTTGCATTCTCTCCAATTCCATACCTTTTTATTTGTTCATAAAAACATCTATAGATATTGAGTTGAAAGCCTTTGCGAAGCCTAAAATAATGTGACAACAATTTCGTTTTCATCAATGCATTGGTTTATTTGTTCGGTTAATGAAATTATAGTATCAAGGCAGGACTTTCGCATTTGAAATCCGAATTAATTATTGTTACTCAGACCATTAAGTGTTAGCTGGTGAGTTAGTTTTTCAAGTACTAATCGCTAAAAATTATTTTTGTCAGAGTTGGTGTGACTGATATGGGTTGATAGTTTTGTGGTTTTAGTCGGTCTCTTTTCTTAAAACCAGGTGCAACTTGAGCTGTTTTCAAAAAATTAGGAAACGTGTTTTTATTAACAGGAGTTCCAGTAGACAGTTTACTATCTTTTAGCACCCATGATGGTAAATAGCCGGTCGGGGCGATTTATGCTTAGGTAGATTATCAAAAACGTTATATGATTTGTATAGTTGATTTTTATAGTTTATTTTCTGATGACTGGTCGGAAGCTAAATTCCGGTCCCTCAAATGCTAGGGTAGAATGATTCGGAGAAACCTCTCAACCTTTGTATAATCCGAGCCTCGCAAAACAGTTATTAAGAATATCGGCAAACTTTCTGTCATCCTCAACAAAATGACTAGCTTCCCTTAATTTGTAAACTTTTTCTATTTGATTGTTGGAGTTGATCCTGTTTTTGATGAGTTTCCATTGTTCTTTTGATGTTGATAGCTGCTGGAAAAAACTCATTGTATAATCATCTGTAGCTTTTTTAGCTTTCTATTCACTGAATTGTGTAATGGTTTGTTCTTCATTTATGAGACCACGTAATTCTTTTGTGAACCATTGCTTCTGTGGTTTTTTGGTACTACCTTCTTCCAACTTCAAGAGTGCATGACATCTGAGTATGTTTTCAAAAATGTCGATAAATTTCAGAAACAATTCGTTAACCTCATTTATCTTGTACATAGACGACCAATCTTGCAGCGCAGTGTCACTATTGAAATTTATTCTTGAATATTTCTTATTTGTATTACGTATCAAAAAACGTCTTTTCTTATCACTGTGATCTATCTTTAATGATGACTGATATACTATTGTGAAGTGATCAACACCAAAAGTCGACTCTAGACCATTGGCTTCAAAAATTTGGTTCTTCGAGATAAAACAGTGATCAATTACCGAATATTTTTCACCTTTCGTCCAAAT
The DNA here is from genome assembly GCF_964194025.1 of Convolutriloba macropyga. Taxonomy (NCBI): domain Eukaryota; kingdom Metazoa; phylum Xenacoelomorpha; order Acoela; family Convolutidae; genus Convolutriloba; species Convolutriloba macropyga. Next base: position 20,060,336 of record NC_134476.1, on the reverse strand, counting down.
TGCCTCCGTTTCATTAACGTGACATAGTCCATTGTTTGCTGTGAAAATATCAAGTGACTGTTTACCTTTTCCGCCTAACAAGTTTATTTTGTAATCTACGAATAAAATTAGATTATCTGTATACGAACACACATTTGAGATTTCTACAGTCATTTCGTCCAGAAAAAGTTAGAAAGATTTACAGTGGGGCAATATGCTACATTAATACAAAGCTTTTGTGTTAAAGGCTTAGCAATTTCAATCCACATTGACTCAAAAAAACTTCTATTGATTGCGTTCAAATCATTTCTCATTTTTACTGTAAACTGTTTGGGAGCCAAAATACTTACCCCTCCGCCTCTCTGTACAATAATTAATGACGATCTTGGTTAGCCAAGTAATGACTATTGCACAGATAAAACTCGGGAAGGAAAGATTTTTCATTTATCCGTATTTCGGTAACAACTAGGAATGAAGTTTCATCAAGATTCTTCAAAAAATGAGACATTTGCTTATGTTTATTATTGAGGCTTCTGCAATTCCTATACCAAATCCTGGGAATCTCCCATTTTCTCGGACACCCACCATTGTACATTTCAATTGTTGTTATATTATTGAAATTTAATGGACCTGAGTTTCTTTCAATGTCACCACAATTTTGTAGAATAACAACGATGATAATAATTAGATATTTCCTGTTAGATATTCCGAAAAACAGAAAAAAAGTTTTGATCTGATTGATATGAAGGCACTTAGGTGTTTTAAATTTGCATAAATTTGAGTGACTTTTGAGAAACTCAATCTTTTCTAGAAAAAAAAAGAAAACTTAATCAAAATTAAAACCAAGATAAAAATCCACCTACATCTCGAATAAAACATTTTTTAATAATTTCGAAGAAGTCATCCAAATGTATCAGAATTCAAAAGGATTGTTGAAATTATTTCATCCGTCTCTCATGAGTATAAAAAGATTTTTGCGCTTTGGTGGAATTTGTCCCAAAGAGACCTCGTTTGTTCAACAATTTTAAACACTCCGTTTCAGAGTGATTTCTCAGAGTCGCAACCATTTTATTCTTTTGATGTAAATTAGGGTGAACACCATCATGCCTTATATCTGTGTTTTCCAAGTCGTAATTCAGGACTTCTACTTTATACGACTCAAATTCTACATTAAGTTGATCGGCTATTTTATTGACTTCTTTGTTGTATTCATTAATTTCTTTGTTATTCACATCTCTATCATACAGACCATTCTTTATATTCGGTATTACGCAAATGGCAACATTATGTGGCTTGAATTTTGTTATACATTTGCCAGCCAGATCACCAACTTGCTCTGCTGCTTTTTTCCATCAGTACCCTGATCAATAGTGTTATGCCCAAGGTGTTATGCCCATTGGTGTTATGCCCAAGGCTTTCTGACTTTGTTCCTGTTGAATACGAATCAATGGTACAGTTAAATTAACGCAATCTTTCTTTATATAATTCTACATCTTTCCTGAGCTCATCTATTTCACATTGCTGCAAACTAGTACTAAGTGATGTTCTTTTATTTTCTCTTAGTTTCAAAATTTCTTGTATCAAATTTTCCTTATTCCATTTTGCTAGTGCAGTTGTCTCCATTTTAATGTCGAATACTTTGGGTTTTCAAATTTGAACACATTAGTTGGTTATCCTGAACAATCTTGAAAGATAAGTCTTCTTGTTATGTTGCCTGGTCTTAAACAATTTTTGAAGAATTTTTTGCTAGACAATGCATCTTCTTTGCAAGTTTCTTCCAAATTAACGATTGCAAGTCTCCTGCAAGATCTTTCAAAATAACCATTCGGAGTAGACTGGGGTCATCACGCACATTGAGTGATCAATTGCTCCAGTAATCTATATCAAGCGCAAAAATTGGTTTTCTGTCACTTTGATATGAGAAACAAATTCCGCAGGCCAGTTCTCCAGTAAGTTTTCATCTCCTTCAAACTGTCCAATGGCTTTCAACGGTTCCAAGTTTTTTAAATACTTTGATAGTTTATCAGTTTGAAAAATATTTCATGGGTATTTAGACATTCAGTTTATTTGCAATTACCAAGAAAGACATTGTTGTTTTGAAATAAAAACAAAAATCACCAAACGTCATTAAATTGTGTCGCTTTTGTAGGATTATGGGAAAGAGATCAAAATACTCTATGTCACATTCAATTTCTAACTGTTAAAAATTTATCAATTTTGTGGTCTGATGCAAGACTTCGAGGCAAAAGAATGACGTATGTATATGAATAATGGTTTCAAAAATGCTTCTTCAACACCTCGCCTCATAAACAAATTTCAATTTTCCAAATAAAACTTATAGTTACTTATTATTTGGGCATTTGTGATTGCAATGTCCAAACTGTCCAATCCACGCAGAGGCCTGTAACCTGAAATAGAGAAAAGAAACAAGAAAGATGATTTACAAGTAACCTTCCCTTTGTACTGCAAACAAGTAACTTAAGTGCTACAAAAACACTGTATTGATGTCTATCAACTGAGTATCAAAACATAATTCTCGAAAATTTGAAATATAGAACAAATTTCTAACACAACTAACAATTCAAATTGTAAGAAAATGCGCTCATCGTTTAATATCAATTATAGCTATGTTACTCAAAAACTTGAGTTTGTTGTCCAGTCTGCGGTTTTTAAAATTTGCGACGTTCTGACTCCTTCAATCTGTCAAAGCCGGTGCCGGTGTACCCCCTCCCCCGCTTCGATGGCGTATAGCTTTTAGGACGCCCAAAGGCGCAGCACGCGCTCTTTATTTACATGGTAAACTGCTATAAAACAATAAGTAATTTGTAACTGGTGGTCATAAAATCAATTATGGGTGATAAATAGATCCTTTTTCTGCTCAGTTCTATCCACTTTTGATGCAAATGTCCTCTACCCATTTCATTCGCAAATAGTAACAACCAATGGCGTAAAATACATTTGCAACTAGGGGCCAATAGCTGTGATGACAGGGTGAAGGGTATGTTAATTTTTAAATCATTCGTACTTGTGCAGAGGTTTCCATGACCAAACAACCTTGAAGGGTCAGAGCAGAGACACTTAGCCTCTCTGCCATCAAAAGAGCACACTGCTAGCTCGTCACATTTGTGCTCTCCCGTCTCACAGAGATCTGGAAAGTAAGAATAGGTCAAGTAAATCAGCTTGTAGTCACTGAGAATTTCTGGTGTTCATCAAAAAAGCGCTGCGTTTCGGGAAAATGAGTTGTTTCTACAATACCATTACTTAAAATACACAAAGGTTAATTTGTGTATATGTTATTATAACCTTCGGCGCTTCAACTACTAACACGGCCGACTTTCAGCATGTCAAAACATGCACGTGCGTGCATGTGTTTAGGAAAAGCTTCGACGATTTTGATAATAATCAAGGCTTTGTATTTTTGGTTTAGGCTACGATAGATCATTAGACTGTGTATTAGAAAAACATATCTTCGGGATTTGGTGATACAAATTTGAATTGGTTGAATTCAATTGGCATATTAGGCCCTAAATAATTGCAGTTCTTCTAAGGTCAAAATACAAGTTTCTCGGATTTTGATTATTTGCAACTTGCAGGTATTGCGAAATGTATCCGAAACAACTCATATGAAGAAGAAAAAATTTTGTATCAGATTCTGATTCGATCTGTATTGATACAGCTGCGAGGTGAGGAATGACACTGAGATACTTACTATCAACTGTTTCCTGAATTTGCAGAGAGTCTGAAACAAATAGAAACTATTAAATTCCAATGCAGTATATAATCATTTTTTGCTAAAAATATAAACGAGCAGATTTATGAAAAACAAAATTTACCTATCTTAGTTTGAAGGTTTCCTTTGTTGATGGGTAAAACGCAACTCTAATTTTTCGGACTGACATAAGACTCAGAAGAAAAAAATTGTGGATAAAGATCTCAAAATTTTCAGGATAGTGACTAGATCTAAAGTCGCATAGGAGGGAGCACTGCTAAGAGGCTAAGATCTAACAAGTGACCTGATTCTGTGTCCGATTATACCAAAATAGACTAAAAAATCTTTTGAATCATAGATGGCGTGAACTTGATAATTGAATCTGGAATCTCTCAAATATCAATTACTTCGGTTCAATGGAAATCTAGACAACGCTCCGATCAAATGTATGGGAATTTATAATAAATTTAACTCTTTCCAGTTGAGGCTTGTTTATCGATAACTATATCCCTTTATGTCTGTAGTATCGATACTGATTTAGTGAAGTTGAAAATGTTGGATCTGTTTTGCATCAGAGCCCTGCCTGACCATGTCACCTTTTAGACTTGACAGGTCACAAATCTAAACTTTAGTGTTGACAGGTCTTCAGCGTTTGACAACAATTGACAAGAATCCGCCTCACAGTTTACAGAAACACGCAACTATATTGATCGGGTTTTAAAAGGTAACAAACGTTAACTCAAACTCACGTGAATACATGAACACTTCTGACGTCATTGGATCAGTGTCTTCAAACTGGATCAGGAAATCATACAAAGTCAGGAAACATTCACATTTTTGAAAATTTCTTGAAAACCTGGCAACTGTTCTCGGTTCCTCGCCTACTCTCTCTACGCAATGAGAGTAACACACTTGTTGATTTTCAGCCCAAATCAGAAGTTTCAGATCCAGATTTTCAGAGTTAGTGATGGCTAAATTGTAGTCAGTGTGCATCAATGATGTCATTGATGCCGTGAGGTGAAAAACTGCGGCTAATAACATTGCTGTGTTCATCATAATTGGGAGTTACCTTGAAAATATACTTCCCGCCTAAAAAAGAACAAACCCAACACTAAAGTGCGTTAAAAATAGTCTGATCAGAGAATGATTTTGAACATGAACGATTATCATAGTAGCGCTATCATATATTCATCTCAAGAAAAATGGTTTATTTAAACATACGTTCAAATAACGAAAAGTCAATTCTAAAAGTATTGCTTATAAAAATGTATCTAAGTGCTAAAAAAATTACTGAGTAACTGAATAGATGAAATTAGACAGCCCTGCATAAAAACGTCTTGATTTACAGTGCTTACAAATTTTTGCATGAGGGGACGGGGGTTTCTATCAGCTGAACCTCATGCCCTGATCAACACCATCAGACATTCCGTGGGATTCTGATCAGAAAGCTGCTGTATTGTTGACTCTTAGCTAAGACAACTTTTGTCAGAAACAAAATTCTTGAAAAACAAAAAAAAAATTGCTCGACTTGGCATCTAATCAGACTAGTATGCGCTGGATTCGGTTTCTAATGGGGAAAATGCCTGCGTGAAACTGTCCCTGTTCAGACAGTCTCAGAGACAATTCACCTACAATCACACGAGTTGTCAGGAAAAAATGCGTTTGAAGTCTTTTCCAAAACATGAAATCCGAGCGCACCGAAAACATTTGTGCGCTCAAAGATTGTTCCATCAGAGCTTAATTCAGTCTGGCCACAGCAACCTGGGTACCCAGGCTGATGACCCAATTAAAAATAACCTTTGACCAGATCTAAGTTAAACGCACATAGTGTAATTCCAGGCAAAAATTTTAGGGACTAGAAATTGGTTCGAGCGCTGAAAAGTATGATCAGAGGTTACTTCGGTCAGGTGATGGTCTGATCAGAGGTCCGGTCCGTCTGCTAATGGTCTTTAAAGGTTGGCGAAAAATGAAATAGTTGGCGAGAAAAACCAGAGGTTGAGGCACTATCAGGAACTTAACATTTTCTTTTCTCTTGCTGTTCATTTAATTGATGATAATATGTTCATGATAGTTGTTGCTTGCTTTTTCTATTGCTTTCTGAAAATCAGATCTGTTTTATTCTTTGTTTTTTTTGGGCAGCATCATCATGTCCACTTTATCTAAACAATGATTTTTCCAGACGATTGACAATTTTTTAGTCAATTTCACGTTCAATTGATTTTTTTAAAACAATAACAATTAAACACATTTTTTTGAAAAAAAAAATGATTACTGAGGTCCAGTTGAACTTTTAAAACTCAGTGTAGGGGAAAACTTTGTTCTCTTTTGAGTTCAAAGCTAAAACTTTTGTTTTAAATGTTTATCAATGTGAAAATTATTTGCTTTGATTCGTCGTAGTTACTTTTAGAGCTCAAGCAAATTTACATTCAGCCTTTTTGTCGCTCCTCTTTAATTCAAATCCATCAAGAATACCAATAAAGGCAGTTTATGAAGTTATAAAGCAACAAAACTTAATTCGTATTTCGTTCTTTGTGGAAGCTTCAAACCAAAAATGTAGTAAATTATGTGTTTTCTTTTTAATTGTTCGGCAAAAGTTTTATGGCTATAATTGGTTGTTTGACGATACAAAATCTTTTTATGTACTGCGCTGATTATTCGAGCGCAAGAGTTTTTTTAAAAAAATGTTGACTATCATTATTTGAGAAGTTTTTGTGAGCTCCGTCGAAAGACGGAAATTTCGTGAGCTCTTGTTTACCGTTATTGAATAATAATTTTTTAAGTTTATAAGTTATCCCCATCATTTTTGATGAAACTATTAGTCTCAGTTTTTGTTTTAATTTTTGAAAACTCACGAAAAAAGCGGTTGTTTTAAGCCAACTTTCGAATAGATCATGAAAAAAGCAATCTCGACAAAGTGCGTTCGCACCTATGGTTCCGACCCCGCCTCTCCAGGTTTTTGATTAAATTGTCCACCAGATGGGGAGGAGAACAAAAACTTTGAAACATTCGAACATCTTTCAAAAATTATCTAAGTGAAAAAATGCTGTGCTAGAGGGCCGATGAGACTTGCTACGGGATTAATAGGATTACGCGACAAAGCAAACATAAAAATGAAATAAATCCGGTTATTAGCTACAATCAAAAGCAATCTCCAGATTTCAAAAAAATACAAAAAGATAATGAAATCAAATGTGGTTGGAGCTGAAGAAAGTAACCTTGAATTCATCAGATAAAATATGATACATGTCTAAATTGAGACTCGGTAACAGGTTGACGAGGGTGCGCAAAAGGGCGAAGTTGAAATATACACTTCTGTTTTTGAAAACAACCAAATACAATTAAAACCAGTACGTGCCAACTGTGCTCATCAAAAAAATGAATTATATTTCATAGGAAACGATTGAAACCTGTAATTATTCGTACTATACAGGCGACTACAAAAAAGACGGCAAAAACAAAAAAAATACTTTAAAATACTTAAATAAGAACAATTAAATTTGACAGGAAAGTGGTGTTGCAACCGCTAACATCATAATCTACTCAAGAAGAACACCGAAGAAATCTTTAAATACATAATTTTCTAATGACAATCGGGTCAATTGCTAAGTGAGATAATGTGGCAACAAAAAAACAGCATTGAAAAAATATCACACTTTAATCACACTTTGCTCTCTTTGAAAATGCGTAGACCCATTTTTTCATAAATTTTGAGACTTAGCTACATGTGGACGTATATAAGATAAACAAATGGCAAAATTCAACTTTCAGGGAAACTTTCCCAAAAAAATAAATTCAAAGTAAAATTAGGCATCAGATAACAACTGAGAGCTTTGAATAAGTTCTTCTATAGCCCATATAGAACCAATTTTGATCTTTGGCTATGAGGAGCTTGCAAAAAGAATGACAAATGAAGTCAGAACAGAGAGTATAATTAAAAATTACAGAAACACATTACCAAAGCCTTACAAAATTACATGTTTCTGAAGACGTAATATAATTTTTTTTGGCATCATATAGCTGTGAATAGGATCTGCGGGTTCAACATAAAGAAATAACTATTTCATTTGTTTGCATATTAGATCAATTAGAAAAAATATTTCTTTGAACCAAAAATAAATGATGCATTTTTATAGTTATTAAGATCTTTTTCCGGAACATGGGCAAAACTATGACTCCAGAAAACTCCTCTGTAAGTGAAAGTGCAACTAGCTTCTTGGAGTTTTGAATGATCGTGACTGCTGATGTTAGATCTATACTTCAGGCGTATTTCGTCAATGTGGGATTAACAAAAAGCGAATTTGGAGCCATTTTTTAATTAAACAAAGTCTCATAATTGGAAAATTTAGCAAAGATGTCAACCAAAAGAGTAGAATGAAACTTTTTGGCAAGCTTCTTCTATCCTTAGTTTTAAAAACAATAGCTTTGCTTCTAACGATTGATAAAATTTAGCAAAATAGACAAAAATTGATCAAAAATGCGGAAAATGCAAAAAAAGCATCGGAATTCCGTCTGCTATTCACAAAACTTCGAACCTCGATAACTAGCTTAAAAAACCGAAAGTAAAATAAAAATTATTTCCACATTCTAAGCTGGACGGGTTTTCTAATGTTACCAGTCTCAACTCTCTATGATGAATATATCTATCGTCCAAAATTGACTGAACAAAAAAACATCTGAGTATATAGTTTCTCCCCCTACAAGTGCGTCGGAACAATTATTGTATAATTAAATAACTGACTTACTAGTTCTTACTTTGTGCGATATTATTTTTTTATTCGTTTGTAAGAATGAAAGTTTCTCAGTGACAAATGTTTTCTTGTGTTTGAATTTTGAATAGATTTCGAATTAAAATACCTTCTATTGAGAGAAGTATCTTTGATAGCATACGCTTTTCAAATTGACAATCAAAGGAAAAAAATGTATTTTTTTGCCGTTAATCGTTTGCGGTTGAAAGCTGCAAAATTAAATATCAATGAGAACATCTGTCATTTTTTCAACCTCCTCAACAGTTGTATTATAGGAATATTTGGTCAATCACATACGAAGAGATTAAATACAATGGGAAGACAAATGACAAATACTTAGACCGTTAATATCCAAATTACTTTTCATACTTTGAAAGCTTTGCAAAATTTTCCAATTGAACGTAATTTCCAATACTTTTCGATCAAATTAATAATTTATTATAAATCTTAAATTATCTTATAAATTTCATATGGTAATTATTTTACTGCTTTAAAATATTCATATTTAATATATTCAATGCTCTGAGAAGCAGAAAGGTTTTAGTAAAGTCCATCAAACGAATTGTTAATGCGATTTCATTCAAAAACATTTCAGAACGAAAACAACTCAATCCAGCTAATCGTAAATTCGGTTTATATCCTAAAATAGAGTTCTCTATCCGCCTGAGTTCAAACCTTCTTTCCTTCTATTTGAGCGTTTAATCAATCAGAAAATCATGAAATGCCATTTGTTTCAACTATCACGAGAAAACATGGTCGTCAAAATTTGGTAAATAATTTATTTGTTTATCTGTAGCATACAGTGGAAAAACCAGCTCAATATGTAGAAAGAAAAAAAAACTATTTTCAATTAACAACCAAATTTCGTATCACGAATCTGCATTTCTTCGTTTAAAATTTAGGGAAAAAAACTATTTTCAATTAACAACCAAATTTCGTATCACGAATCTGCATTTCTTCGTTTAAAATTTAGGCTCAATATTGCTTATAACGCAGTCAGTATGAATGCTTCATCAACTTTTGCGAGTTACAAGAACAACTAATCCATCAAAATCTGCCTTGTTTTTAATAGATTGTTAGTTCATAACATTGAAGGAAAAATAACCGAAGAACCTTGCTTCTCATCATAGCTAACGATGAGAAGACCACTAGACTTAATTTACCTAGTCTCATTCAAGCGAATTTGTCAATTTAGTCCAGCTGCGATAACTGCTTCATGTCAAGAATCATAGAACTTTTTGGGTTCCAACTGCGTACTAAATGGGATTGGGTTGAGGCAAGGGTTTTTAGTCTTGCTACTTTGCTGCTTTTGTGTGCAAGAAGCAGATTCTTTATGTAAATGTTTGCAAAAAAAGGCGTTTGAAGAGACATTATCAAAAGACATTTCCTTCACCTATGAAAAGTCAAGGCTCAAAAGATAACACTTCCGCGGCCCAGAATACCAATCAAAAGATCATGCTGAATTCAAAATGCCTACGTGTAAAATTGAACTAACCATATTAGGATGACCATAAACACGAAGGCCGACGGAGTTGTTGATGAACCAACAATAACGCAAATTTGCTGAGTTTGTTTACTTGACACCAAAACCCACCATAATCTGATTTGTTATATTGCTATCCAGTAAACTGCCAATGAAAAATTAACATGAATAAGGGTGTTAGAAGAGGAGCACAGATTATGAAGGTGTTGGGGACGAGTTGGGAGAGGAAGTTAGCAGACAGGGAATTAAAGCGGAGAATAAAATTATTAAATATGGAAATGCGTGTGTTGGTCAGCATGAAGAAGACCGCACAAGGGAGGAGTGGTTAAGGATAATGAGAGCTGAGGAGTATAAAAACTAATACTACACAAACTAGAACTTAAACTATTAACTGTCATCATATCATCATCGCATCATCATCGTTATCGTGTTGTATATTTGTTTTTTAGAATTTAGTTTATTGCGGTTTCGGGACAACATTCCGTACTGGGCTAACATGACCCGTTCCTTTGTCCGTGACCGAGAATGCAAGATAGATTGCGGGAAACGACGGGCCAGCGTGCCTGCCCGTGTAACATTCCCAATGACCCTCTGATTGTCCGGGTGAACTAATAAACACGTAAATATTAACTGAGAGCGCCCGGGCAATCATCCGTAGGTCGGTTGAACTCAGCTCGCTAACATCCTCGGTCGATTCACTCGAACGATCCCCATCGGGAAGATCAAACAAATAACGGTTCGGTCCCGATTTCCGCAGGCGTTTCACCCAGTCCTCGATAATTCCGCCAGAAGTGCGGGCACCCGTTAGAACTACCGATAGAGCAGAGCACACGCAGTTGTACCGAGGATGATCAGTACGTAGAGTCTCGATTCGGAACTGGGTGACGTCAAGGGACTCGGAACTGAAACGATTCAGTTACTTAATTATCCTCGTATTTAAACGTAGTACGTGCAATATGCTATAATACTCAATTTTTGAAATCTGGAGAAAGCGTGTGGGTACCGTTAGAAGGTATCCCCAATTGCTTGCACCGTCGTTCTACCCGCCGCTTGTTTACGTGAACCATAGGTCCGGTCTTACGAACCCCAATACGACGTTGGCACTCGTGGCATTGTGTCACAACTCGCTGACAAATCGGACGTAATCGTTCGACGTGGTACTTGCCACGAGCCAGACGCTCAAGTTTCACGCGGTTAGGATGACCTTCGTCGTGATGCATCTTAAGTAGTGAAGAGTATGCGTCTTCACTGTGCAATACTTGGTTCCCATTTTTATAAAGTTTTCCGTCCCGGATAGTGAATAGTTGAAGCTGCGTCCGGAAATGTCGTTCTTTGCGAGTAAGAATTTTTTGCATTTTTGTCAGCTTTAAATTTATCAATTAGATTTCAACTTTTACGTCAACCGTCGAGCTAAAAAAAAACTTTAAAGCGTCTTCGGATAAACAATTTCTTCCTAGAAATGTCACTTCGACATTTTAAAAGAAAAGCTCTATTAATCCAGTCAAATTGGGGACTACTGTATCCGTTATTTATAAATTGATTTGTTGCGCCAAATAATCACCTACAATTCTTATCAAAGAGAGAAAGAGAGCGAGAGAGAGAGAGAGAGAGAAAACTGCGGGGAAAAGAGACACAGATAGTCGTATTTTACTACAAAGTCACTTCTCAAAAGTTTCTACAAACTTCGTCTGTCCTCTTGATGCATTCAATTTTATCTTTTTTATTGAGAATCTTAGCTGATACTCTTAAATTAAAAATGAAGAAGTCTTGATCCGTATCTATAGACCAGAAGTAGTTCATGTGTCGATGCCTTCTGCATAGAGCCCTGATCAAGGGTTTGTGCGAGAATCAGTGAAAAGATTTCTGCTGGGTCTCTCGGGGAAAAAAGTATTGTCAGGCAAGGAGAAAAATGATTACAGAAACTGCTCACTTCATTACAACGATTCTCAAACTCTCTTGCAGACAGATAGCCAGTGTTTAGCGTATGTCAAGTATTAAGTCACTAATCGAGCTGTACTTTTTGTTTCACCACCTTGCAGAAAGGCGAAGTGTATGATTGTTAACAAGTAAATAATTTTAAAGCGAGTAATATATCAAAATGCGTCATTTTTCTTAGCCAATCAGAATCGAGTATTTAAATGCGCTTAGAAATCGTTCCAATTTACGTACAAAGCTCGGAAAAAGTGCAAATAACATAACTTCAAGTAAATCTAATCATAAGACCTATCAAATAAGACATGATTCGGCTCAGTAATTTTTGGGTTTTTGGATGCATTGGTACAAAATGGTGACTGGCAGTGAACTGATTCGTTATCAGACAAAATACCGGCTAAAAGAGCATCAAAAATTGCCGTCTAAAAAACCACTTGTTGCTATGTTCGCCACAGTCTTATTACGTTGCTATCATCGATGAGCTTATACGTTGCTTTATAATAACGAACTTATGACGTTGCTTTGTAACCTTTGCTTCGTATAGACGTTGCTGTATATGAAAAAATATTGAATTGAAACCTTATCGGTAGACTGTTGTTTTAATAGATTTTTAGCTACATTTTGGAGCCGCTCCATACGAGCCACCGTTTCCAAAAGTCAATCCTCATCCGCAAACCTAGAAAAGCACCCGCACCCTCTCAAATGGCCCTACGCATCCACCTTACATTGCCAAGGCAATGGCCGCTCTCAGCGAACTAATCGAAAAAGGGGCGTTCAAATCAGCAAATTATTCCGAAATTGACGACGCCGATTTATTTCGAGAGTCTAACTGTTAACCTCATTTTGAATAACACTATGAGGAAGCTTCTGGAGGCTAAGGAGATTGTGCGAAGCAAACAGACGCACGAATGAAACGAAACGCAAAAAGGCAAAGACTAGAGAAGCATTTGAGCAAATTGGAGTGCCTCAAATACAGAGTCAGAATCTGACCCTCCAGTAAGGACAAAGAATACGCAAATTGTGATGGATTGTAGAGGTGCAAGTGTTGGAGCTGTTTTGTTTGGAAAACTTCACATTGGAGGACAGAAGGGTTACTGACATGCAAAAACTGTAAGGCAGAAACTCTTTATATCTCAGAAACTTTTTATATCAAAATTTGATATATCTTTTTTGAATTTAGACGGCAAACTCCAACCCCTAATTTTCCTAAATTTTCTATCAAACATATTGGGTTATCAAAAAATTAACGGTATCAGAAAAAAAAATCAAGAATTCCGTTTTTTTTACGCGGAAATCTTGAATTAAGAATTCCGTGATTTTCGACACGGAAATCTTAAGAATTCCGTGTTTTTCAACGCGAAAGTCTTAAATTAAGAATTCCGTGATTTTCGACGCGGAAATCTTATATTAGGAATTCCGCAATTTTCAACGCGGAAATCTTATATTAGGATTTCCGCAATTTTCAACGCGGAAATCTTAAGAATTCTGCTATTTAGATAACCGGTCACCATCAAACCATACATATCATAATTTTTAAGACAAAAAAAAACATCGATTTTGAAAATTTTTGGTACAATTGTCGAAAATTTGTAAAAAAGTGATCATTTTGGTTCGTATATCAAAAAATTACCTCTGATATTGAGAAAAAAGAGAAAACATTATGCTAAAGTGTTCAATTTTCTGAAAAATTTAGCCAATTTTAACGCAATTCTAAAAAACTTTAAAAATCAAAACCGCATATTGATAAACCATACTTTCTAGTATAAAACCGTTCAATTTACTACATTAACGTTGCGAAATCTCGGGTTTGCAGAAAAATTGACCTAAATTTAAAAAAAAATGAACAAAGGCATAAAATTTTGAAAAATTCGTCTAAATAATTATTTTCAATCGAAGGTTCGTTAATTGAGAGAAGGTGTGAAACTCAATACAGAGAAAAGGTGTGAAAAATTTCACAACCTCCGGCCTACAAAAAAGTTATCGAATCCCGAGATTTTTGTTACGTCGCTCGTTTTAGTATGGTTTCGCACGCGTCCTTTTCGTCCTTTCACTCGTCAATCGTCCGTGTTCCGTTTTGTTTTTCAATAACGTCGCTCTCCCAAAACTTTGCTGTTCGTTTCTCCGTCTACTTTTCCGGATTTCGATGTAGTATGTTGTCATATATGATGAAGAACGTTGTGTTTTTTTTTGCATTTTGTTGATTAAGCTAGTATGCTGGTTTGTTGTTTTGGTCTTATTGCTTTCTAGGGTGTGACTTAAGTTTGTTCTAGAGTTACGGCTAGTTGGTTCCTGGACTTTTCCAACTTACTAATTTACTAGAAACCCTGTTGTAGTATATTGATTTCTGCTGCTGTATGTTTGCGTGTAGTTGTATGCTTGTTAGTTGGTTTGTGTTCTTGCCTTCTACGGTGTGACATAAATTTATACTGTAGTTACGGCTAGATTGTTTCTTAACTTTTCCAGCATCATAGACCACAGAAGCGCAGCATATTACTTAACTTATACTGTAGGTTGTTTAATATTTTTGGTATGCTGATCGGTTGTTTATGTTTGAATATTGCTAGGGTGTGATTTAAGTTTATTCTGGAGTTACGGCTAGTACAATTCTTGCTCTTTTCATCCTTTTAGTATACTTCTTTTCGCCGAAAATTAAATTGTTATTTTCATATGTTAAGCCCCAAAACGGCTTGTGCTAGTTTGTCTGTTGCAGTAGCATCTCTCCTCCTTCCTAGGGTGTGACTTAAGTTTGTTCTGGAGTTACGCCTAGTTTGTTTTGTTGAGATTGTTGATGTGGTCTGCTAGCATAGTACTCCCGACGTTCCCGCTCGCTGCTTTATCGTCCCCTGCCCTTTCTTTCACGCCTTTCCGTTTCGTACGTAGAGTCTCGATTCGGAACTGGGTGACGTCAACGGACTCGGAACTGAAACGATTCAGTTACTTAATTATCCTCGTATTTAAACGTAGTACGTGCAATATGCTATAAAACTCAATTTTTGAAAGCTGGAGAAAGCGTGTGGGTACCGTTAGAAGGTATCCCCAATTGCTTGCACCGTCGTTCTACCCGCCGCTTGTTTACGTGAACCTTAGGTCCGGTCTTACGAACCCCGATACGACGTTGGCACTCGTGGCATTGTGTCACAACTCGCTGACAAATCGGACGTAATCGTTCGACGTGGTACTTGCCACGAGCCAGACGCTCAAGTTTCACGCGGTTAGGATGACCTTCGTCGTGATGCATCTTAAGTAGTGAAGAGTATGCGTCTTCACTGTGCAATACTTGGTTCCCATTTTTATAAAGTTTTCCGTCCCGGATAGTGAATAGTTGAAGATGCGTCCGGAAATGTCGTTCTTTGCGAGTAAGAATTTTTTTGCATTTTTGTCAGCTTTAAATTTATCAATTAGATTTCAACTTTTACGTCAACCGTCGAGCTAAAAAAAACTTTAAAGCGTCTTCGGATAAACAATTTCTTCCTAGAAATGTCACTTCGACATTTTAAAAGACAAGCTCTATTAATCCAGTCAAATTGGGGACTACTGTATCCGTTATTTATAAATTGATTTGTTGCGCCAAATAATCACCTACAATTCTTATCAAAGAGAGAAAGAGAGCGAGAGAGAGAGAGAGAGAGAGAGAAAACTGCGGGGAAAAGAGACACAGATAGTCGTATTTTACTACAAAGTCACTTCTCAAAAGTTTCTACAAACTTCGTCTGTCCTCTTGATGCATTCAATTTTATCTTTTTTATTGAGAATCTTAGCTGATACTCTTAAATTAAAAATGAAGAAGTCTTGATCCGTATCTATAGACCAGAAGTAGTTCATGTGTCGATGCCTTCTGCATAGAGCCCTGATCAAGGGTTTGTGCGAGAATCAGTGAAAAGATTTCTGCTGGGTCTCTCGGGGAAAAAAGTATTGTCAGGCAAGGAGAAAAATGATTACAGAAACTGCTCACTTCATTACAACGATTCTCAAACTCTCTTGCAGACCGATAGCCAGTGTTTAGCGTATGTCAAGTATTAAGTCACTAATCGAGCTGTACTTTTTGTTTCACCACCTTGCAGAAAGGCGAAGTGTATGATTGTTAACAAGTAAATAATTTTAAAGCGAGTAATATATCAAAATGCGTCATTTTTCTTAGCCAATCAGAATCGAGTATTTAAATGCGCTTAGAAATCGTTCCAATTTACGTACAAAGCTCGGAAAAAGTGCAAATAACATAACTTCAAGTAAATCTAATCATAAGACCTATCAAATAAGACATGATTCGGCTCAGTAATTTTTGGGTTTTTGGATGCATTGGTACAAAATGGTGACTGGCACTGAACTGATTCGTTATCAGACAAAATACCGGCTAAAAGAGCATCAAAAATTGCCGTCTAAAAAACCACTTGTTGCTATGTTCGCCACAGTCTTATTTCGTTGCTATCATCGATGAGCTTATACGTTGCTTTATAATAACGAACTTATGACGTTGTTTTGTAACCTTTGCTTCGTATAGACGTTGCTGTATATGAAAAAATATTGAATTGAAACCTTATCGGTAGACTGTTGTTTTAATAGATTTTTAGCTACATTTTGGAGCCGCTCCATACGAGCCACCGTTTCCAAAAGTCAATCCTCATCCGCAAACCTAGAAAAGCACCCGCACCCTCTCAAATGGCCCTACGCATCCACCTTACATTGCCAAGGCAATGGCCGCTCTCAGCGAACTAAACGAAAAATGGGCGTTCAAATCAGCAAATTATTCCGAAATTGACGACGCCGATTTATTTCGAGGGTCTAACTGTTAACCTCATTTTGAATAACACTATGAGGAAGCTTCTGGAGGCTAAGGAGATTGTGCGAAGCAAACAGACGCACGAATGAAACGAAACGCAAAAAGGCAAAGACTAGAGAAGCATTTGAGCAAATTGGAGTGCCTCAAATACAGAGTCAGAATCTGACCCTCCAGTAAGGACAAAGAATACGCAAATTGTGGTGGATTGTTGAGGTGCAAGTGTTGGAGCTGTTTTGTTTGGAAAACTTCACATTGGAGGACAGAAGGGTTACTGACATGCAAAAACTGTAAGGCAGAAACTCTTTATATCTCAGAAACTTTTTATATCAAAATTTGATGTATCTTTTTTGAATTTAGACGGCAAACTCCTACCCCTAATTTTCCTAAATTTTCTATCAAACATATTGGGTTATCAAAAAATTAACGGTATCAGAAAAAAAAATCAAGAATTCCGTTTTTTTACGCGGAAATCTTGAATTAGGAATTCCGTGATTTTCGACACGGAAATCTTAAGAATTCCGTGTTTTTCAACGCGGAAGTCTTAAATTAAGAATTCCGTGATTTTCGACGCGGAAATCTTATATTAGGAATTCCGCAATTTTCAACGCGGAAATCTTATATTAGGATTTCCGCAATTTTCAACGCGGAAATCTTAAGAATTCTGCTATTTAGATAACCGGTCACCATCAAACCATACATATCATAATTTTTAAGACAAAAAAAAACATCGATTTTGAAAATTTTTGGTACAATTGTCGAAAATTTGTAAAAAAGTGATCATTTTGGTTCGTATATCAAAAAATTACCTCTGATATTGAGAAAAAAGAGAAAACATTATGCTAAAGTGTTCAATTTTCTGAAAAATTTAGCCAATTTTAACGCAATTCTAAAAAACTTTAAAAATCAAAACCGCATATTGATAAACCATACTTTCTAGTATAAAACCGTTCAATTTACTACATTAACGTTGCGAAATCTCGGGTTTGCAGAAAAATTGACCTAAATTTAAAAAAAAATGAACAAAGGCATAAAATTTTGAAAAATTCGTCTAAATAATTATTTTCAATCGAAGGTTCGTTAATTGAGAGAAGGTGTGAAACTCAATACAGAGAAAAGGTGTGAAAAATTTCACAACCTCCGGCCTACAAAAAAGTTATCGAATCCCGAGATTTTTGTTACGTCGCTCGTTTTAGTATGGTTTCGCACGCGTCCTTTTCGTCCTTTCACTCGTCAATCGTCCGTGTTCCGTTTTGTTTTTCAATAACGTCGCTCTCCCAAAACTTTGCTGTTCGTTTCTCCGTCTACTTTTCCGGATTTCGATGTAGTATGTTGTCATATATGATGAAGAACGTTGTGTTTTTTTTTGCATTTTGTTGATTAAGCTAGTATGCTGGTTTGTTGTTTTGGTCTTATTGCTTTCTAGGGTGTGACTTAAGTTTGTTCTAGAGTTACGGCTAGTTGGTTCCTGGACTTTTCCAACTTACTAATTTACTAGAAACCCTGTTGTAGTATATTGATTTCTGCTGCTGTATGTTTGCGTGTAGTTGTATGCTTGTTAGTTGGTTTGTGTTCTTGCCTTCTACGGTGTGACATAAATTTATACTGTAGTTACGGCTAGATTGTTTCTTAACTTTTCCAGCATCATAGACCACAGAAGCGCAGCATATTACTTAACTTATACTGTAGGTTGTTTAATATTTTTGGTATGCTGATCGGTTGTTTATGTTTGAATATTGCTAGGGTGTGATTTAAGTTTATTCTGGAGTTACGGCTAGTACAATTCTTGCTCTTTTCATCCTTTTAGTATACTTCTTTTCGCCGAAAATTAAATTGTTATTTTCATATGTTAAGCCCCAAAACGGCTTGTGCTAGTTTGTCTGTTGCAGTAGCATCTCTCCTCCTTCCTAGGGTGTGACTTAAGTTTGTTCTGGAGTTACGCCTAGTTTGTTTTGTTGAGATTGTTGATGTGGTCTGCTAGCATAGTACTCCCGACGTTCCCGCTCGCTGCTTTATCGTCCCCTGCCCTTTCTTTCACGCCTTTCCGTTTCGTACGTAGAGTCTCGATTCGGAACTGGGTGACGTCAACGGACTCGGAACTGAAACGATTCAGTTACTTAATTATCCTCGTATTTAAACGTAGTACGTGCAATATGCTATAAAACTCAATTTTTGAAAGCTGGAGAAAGCGTGTGGGTACCGTTAGAAGGTATCCCCAATTGCTTGCACCGTCGTTCTACCCGCCGCTTGTTTACGTGAACCTTAGGTCCGGTCTTACGAACCCCGATACGACGTTGGCACTCGTGGCATTGTGTCACAACTCGCTGACAAATCGGACGTAATCGTTCGACGTGGTACTTGCCACGAGCCAGACGCTCAAGTTTCACGCGGTTAGGATGACCTTCGTCGTGATGCATCTTAAGTAGTGAAGAGTATGCGTCTTCACTGTGCAATACTTGGTTCCCATTTTTATAAAGTTTTCCGTCCCGGATAGTGAATAGTTGAAGATGCGTCCGGAAATGTCGTTCTTTGCGAGTAAGAATTTTTTTGCATTTTTGTCAGCTTTAAATTTATCAATTAGATTTCAACTTTTACGTCAACCGTCGAGCTAAAAAAAACTTTAAAGCGTCTTCGGATAAACAATTTCTTCCTAGAAATGTCACTTCGACATTTTAAAAGACAAGCTCTATTAATCCAGTCAAATTGGGGACTACTGTATCCGTTATTTATA
Source organism: Convolutriloba macropyga (assembly GCF_964194025.1). Classification (NCBI taxonomy): domain Eukaryota; kingdom Metazoa; phylum Xenacoelomorpha; order Acoela; family Convolutidae; genus Convolutriloba; species Convolutriloba macropyga. Next base: position 20,040,983 of record NC_134476.1, on the reverse strand, counting down.
AATTGATTTGTTGCGCCAAATAATCACCTACAATTCTTATCAAAGAGAGAAAGAGAGCGAGAGAGAGAGAGAGAGAGAGAGAAAACTGCGGGGAAAAGAGACACAGATAGTCGTATTTTACTACAAAGTCACTTCTCAAAAGTTTCTACAAACTTCGTCTGTCCTCTTGATGCATTCAATTTTATCTTTTTTATTGAGAATCTTAGCTGATACTCTTAAATTAAAAATGAAGAAGTCTTGATCCGTATCTATAGACCAGAAGTAGTTCATGTGTCGATGCCTTCTGCATAGAGCCCTGATCAAGGGTTTGTGCGAGAATCAGTGAAAAGATTTCTGCTGGGTCTCTCGGGGAAAAAAGTATTGTCAGGCAAGGAGAAAAATGATTACAGAAACTGCTCACTTCATTACAACGATTCTCAAACTCTCTTGCAGACCGATAGCCAGTGTTTAGCGTATGTCAAGTATTAAGTCACTAATCGAGCTGTACTTTTTGTTTCACCACCTTGCAGAAAGGCGAAGTGTATGATTGTTAACAAGTAAATAATTTTAAAGCGAGTAATATATCAAAATGCGTCATTTTTCTTAGCCAATCAGAATCGAGTATTTAAATGCGCTTAGAAATCGTTCCAATTTACGTACAAAGCTCGGAAAAAGTGCAAATAACATAACTTCAAGTAAATCTAATCATAAGACCTATCAAATAAGACATGATTCGGCTCAGTAATTTTTGGGTTTTTGGATGCATTGGTACAAAATGGTGACTGGCACTGAACTGATTCGTTATCAGACAAAATACCGGCTAAAAGAGCATCAAAAATTGCCGTCTAAAAAACCACTTGTTGCTATGTTCGCCACAGTCTTATTTCGTTGCTATCATCGATGAGCTTATACGTTGCTTTATAATAACGAACTTATGACGTTGTTTTGTAACCTTTGCTTCGTATAGACGTTGCTGTATATGAAAAAATATTGAATTGAAACCTTATCGGTAGACTGTTGTTTTAATAGATTTTTAGCTACATTTTGGAGCCGCTCCATACGAGCCACCGTTTCCAAAAGTCAATCCTCATCCGCAAACCTAGAAAAGCACCCGCACCCTCTCAAATGGCCCTACGCATCCACCTTACATTGCCAAGGCAATGGCCGCTCTCAGCGAACTAAACGAAAAATGGGCGTTCAAATCAGCAAATTATTCCGAAATTGACGACGCCGATTTATTTCGAGGGTCTAACTGTTAACCTCATTTTGAATAACACTATGAGGAAGCTTCTGGAGGCTAAGGAGATTGTGCGAAGCAAACAGACGCACGAATGAAACGAAACGCAAAAAGGCAAAGACTAGAGAAGCATTTGAGCAAATTGGAGTGCCTCAAATACAGAGTCAGAATCTGACCCTCCAGTAAGGACAAAGAATACGCAAATTGTGGTGGATTGTTGAGGTGCAAGTGTTGGAGCTGTTTTGTTTGGAAAACTTCACATTGGAGGACAGAAGGGTTACTGACATGCAAAAACTGTAAGGCAGAAACTCTTTATATCTCAGAAACTTTTTATATCAAAATTTGATGTATCTTTTTTGAATTTAGACGGCAAACTCCTACCCCTAATTTTCCTAAATTTTCTATCAAACATATTGGGTTATCAAAAAATTAACGGTATCAGAAAAAAAAATCAAGAATTCCGTTTTTTTACGCGGAAATCTTGAATTAGGAATTCCGTGATTTTCGACACGGAAATCTTAAGAATTCCGTGTTTTTCAACGCGGAAGTCTTAAATTAAGAATTCCGTGATTTTCGACGCGGAAATCTTATATTAGGAATTCCGCAATTTTCAACGCGGAAATCTTATATTAGGATTTCCGCAATTTTCAACGCGGATATCTTAAGAATTCCGCTATTTAGATAACCGGTCACCATCAAACCATACATATCATAATTTTTAAGACAAAAAAAAACATCGATTTTGAAAATTTTTGGTACAATTGTCGAAAATTTGTAAAAAAGTGATCATTTCGGTTCGTATATCAAAAAATTACCTCTGATATTGAGAAAAAAGAGAAAACATTATGCTAAAGTGTTCAATTTTCTGAAAAATTTAGCCAATTTTAACGCAATTCTAAAAAACTTTAAAAATCAAAACCGCATATTGATAAACCATACTTTCTAGTATAAAACCGTTCAATTTACTACATTAACGTTCCGAAATCTCGGGTTTGCAGAAAAATTGACCTAAATTAAAAAAAAAATGAACAAAGGCATAAAATTTTGAAAAATTCGTCTAAATAATTATTTTCAATCGAAGGTTCGTTAATTGAGAGAAGGTGTGAAACTCAATACAGAGAAAAGGTGTCAAAAATTTCACAACCTCCGGCCTACAAAAAAGTTATCGAATCCCGAGATTTTTGTTACGTCGCTCGTTTTAGTATGGTTTCGCACGCGTCCTTTTCGTCCTTTCACTCGTCAATCGTCCGTGTTCCGTTTTGTTTTTCAATAACGTCGCTCTCCCAAAACTTTGCTGTTCGTTTCTCCGTCTACTTTTCCGGATTTCGATGTAGTATGTTGTCATATATGATGAAGAACGTTGTGTTTTTTTTGCAGTTTGTTGATTAAGCTAGTATGCTGGTTTGTTGTTTTGGTCTTATTGCTTTCTAGGGTGTGACTTAAGTTTGTTCTAGAGTTACGGCTAGTTGGTTCCTGGACTTTTCCAACTTACTAATTTACTAGAAACCCTGTTGTAGTATATTGATTTCTGCTGCTGTATGTTTGCGTGTAGTTGTATGCTTGTTAGTTGGTTTGTGTTCTTGCCTTCTACGGTGTGACATAAATTTATACTGTAGTTACGGCTAGATTGTTTCTTAACTTTTCCAGCATCATAGACCACAGAAGCGCAGCATATTACTTAACTTATACTGTAGGTTGTTTAATATTTTTGGTATGCTGATCGGTTGTTTATGTTTGAATATTGCTAGGGTGTGATTTAAGTTTATTCTGGAGTTACGGCTAGTAAAATTCTTGCTCTTTTCATCCTTTTAGTATACTTCTTTTCGCCGAAAATTAAATTGTTATTTTCATATGTTAAGCCCCAAAATGGCTTGTGCTAGTTTGTCTGTTGCAGTAGCATCTCTCCTCCTTCCTAGGGTGTGACTTAAGTTTGTTCTGGAGTTACGCCTAGTTTGTTTTGTTGAGATTGTTGATGTGGTCTGCTAGCATAGTACTCCCGACGTTCCCGCTCGCTGCTTTATCGTCCCCTGCCCTTTCTTTCCCGCCTTTCCGTTTCGTTGCTAACTACTCGTTCAACGCCTCCGTCCTGTTGGTCTCGTTTTTTCGTGCGTTGTTTGTTGCGCGTTTCCGTCCCGTCCGTTGCGTCGCCCGTTTCCTACCCGCGTTTTCGCCCGTTCCGTTCCGTTCCCCGTTTTGTCGTGCTTCGTCCACCCAATTCTTTTTCGGCGGTTGCCTGTTTTCTTGTTTAGTCTCACGTTGCTTACAAGCACGATAGACGCCCTCTGCACTTTGTTACACAATTTCGCCGAGTAATTCGTTACTCGATAACTTCTTCCCTGCTCTTCGACGTCTTGTCTATCAAGTCGACGTCATTTGGGTTCGGTATAACCCACACTACACGTGTTCGTTTGGAAGTTACTTTCATTGCATTGAAAAATTAGCCATTTCAATATCATGGCTGAACAGCAAGAGAAATTGAAAACGTTCTTTAACGCAAGATCTAATCTAGAATCTGAGTTACGTAACATCCATAGGGACACCACAGATGCTATAGATAATCAAGACAGGAGAGTTTAATTTGAACGCTTGATTTCAAAGCTGAAGGTTGTTTTCAATAAACTGGTGCAGAAGAATGAAGAACTATTTGACTTGGCCAATAAAGCGGGGAACCCATATTCAATTTACCCTGTACTTGAGCAATGGTTGGATGATGTAAATAAGAACAATGATAAATTCTTGCCCGCGGCTAGAAGCTACATTGACACAGATGACCGAGATACCGTATGTGAGGGCGTTAACCCTCAAGTGCAGTCTAGGAGAAGTTCACGCCGAACAACATCATCAACATCTAGCCAGCGTAAAAATATCTTTCTCATGGCAAAATTAAAACGCGAAGAGGCCGAGAAACAAGAACAAGCTGCCATGCCCCTCGCTAAATAAAAACACGAAATTGCCATGTGAAAAAAGGAGCTTGAAATACAAATGGAGTAGTCAGGGACTTGTTCAAGATTGGGTAATTTTGTTTCCAGCAGGTAATTCAAGTGAGTTTAACTTTTCTCGTCCTGGTTCAGCAACCGCCGACCCTCTTGTTAATGATACTGCCTCTAGTAATCCTCCAGAAGACACAAGTAATGTTGCCGATAACTTACATCATATTGAAACGATTTCTCAGTACACACGGCCAGGAGTTGATATTTCTGTTGCCCAGCAGGAAGTTTTGTATCGGGAATATCTCCAAGCTCAACTGCAGCAATCACTCAGTGATCAAAGGGTCGAACAGGCCCACAGTCCCTCAGGAAGTTGTAAGGTGAACCCAGTGAAACAAATAACAGTTGACGTACAAAATGTCGCACTCCCACCACTTCAGCCGCCTATGCAACCTCCCCGGCCACCGACACCCGTTATGGCACTAACGAACTCCATTTTTGTACCTGATTTTTCAACAAAACCACAAGTAAATCAGTTCTTGGGTCCGAAAAGCTACAGTGTGCCTGGTCAATTACACATGTCGATGCCTCATGTTCCGCAACAACTGAATCCATCTCAAAGTAACATTCCACACCAAATACAAGTCCCTATTGCCCATTCCCCGCATAATGTACCTCCACCTCTAAAACCAATCATGAACCCGCCACCCGTATTCCCGCCTCAACAATTATTTAATCTTCAGCCTCCCATGATTCCGTCGCCCATTCCAGCGAGCGCAACAACCTAACTACCCGTCCCACACATTCCACAACAAAACATCGTCCAATCACCTCAAGCCCGCCTGGTACCGTGTCCTACCGCACCGAAAACTCCACTGAATTGTAACCTTGACCTGAGCTTGTGGAGATTTCCTCAGAGTAACCCCACAAACCTAAACCAGGCGACAAATAATGTCACCGTCTTTAACAACATTCAACCAAACCTACCCCCAAGCACAGCTAACCCCACCATCATCCACCCCATCTTGCAAATGAATGCACAACAAAATCCTAATAGCAACCACGCTGCTAACTGTAGCATCCCTGTTAATCCCTTTAGTACAACTACTAACATCGCGCCACCTTTTGTCACGCCGTTTATAAATCCAACATGTGGGCATACTGCTCCGATACCATTGGTGCATCTTCTCCATCTCGTTGGGTTCAAGCTTACTAAGTTTGTAAGCCATGTACCAAATCTGGCTGATCAAATTGATGGGTCACCTCAGTCCACCGAGCCAAAAGTAATTGCTTCGTCTAAGGAGGAATCTTCGCACGTGCTTGGGTTGAAATGGGATCACAACAATGACACTCTAGTTGTGAGTTGGGTTACCTCCAGTACAGTAACTAAGTCTTTAACACAACGCTTGGTCCTGAGCCTAGTGTCTAAGGATTCGATCCCATCGGCCAAGTGGCACAATTTACTGTCGGTGCCCGATTTTTACTAAAGGACATCTGGCTTGTCAGCGGGCAGCACTGGGATAAAGAACTACCAAAAGACACTGTTGAAAGGTTCCTCGAATGGAGTGTAGAACTACCCAAGCTTGCCGAAATCACTATACCAAGGAGCTACTTTTCGGGAAATTTTGAACACCTGGAACTACACATGTTTGGCAATAGTTCTCAGGAGGTCTTCAGCGCTGTTGCATTTCTGCGAGCTCAAGTAAACACTTCCAGTGGGCCAAAAACAGAGCTTGCATTCGTCCTGGGTAACGCTCGCGTAGCACCTATGAAGGTGATGACAGTTCCAAAGCTTGAGCTGCAAGCTGCCCTACTGGCCGCTTGGTTGAAACGAGACATTTGTCGAGCCCTTTGCATCTTAACCAAGTTTTTATGTAGCACTACTGTTTTGCAGTGGCTTAACTCCACAAGCAACAACCCAATGTTTATTGTAAACCGTGTATGCGAGATTTTGGCACACACTAGCGTTGACGAATGGAACCTCGTTGCCTCAAGCGATAATCCAGCAGACGCCGGTACTCGTGGCATGTCCGCCGAGGTTTTGCAATCAAGTAGCTGGGTGAGGGGTCCAGATGTCTTAAGAACCAAGCAATTCCCGTTCGAACCAAGCACCGAATTAGTTAAAAACATCGAAATTGGTATAGTAACTAAGGAAACTGACGAAACCAAAATATCATTGGCCGCTTCCGTAACCAAATCAACAAAGGAGCCACCCCGCAACTAATTCCCTTCGATAAGTACAGTTCTTATCAGAAGTTGCTACGGATAACAGCGTACGCACTCTGCTGGTTCTCTTCTCACGAATGCTACCGTATCGCCGATGGTGGCATCATAGAACCCACAGAGCTTGACGAAGCCGAGCGTCATCTCCAGTATCTTGTCCAAGGGGAATCATTCCATGCAGAGAGAAAAGATCTCCTCGAAAACAAACCCGTTAAATGGAGTAGCCGTATTGCTCCATTTTCTCCTTTCATTGGGCCAAATCGTCTAATGCGATCGGCCGGCCGAATCAAACGGTTGGTCGAAGTTGACTTTGATGTAAAACATCTTATCGTTCTCGACGCACACCATGCATTTGTAAAGTTGTTCCTTAGGCACAACCACGTCAAACATCATCATCAAGGTATTGACTACCTGCGGGCTGAAGTACAAGAACGCTATACTGTACTCAAATTACGATCCTCACTGCGTTGCATTAAATCCAACTGCGTTACGTGCAGAAAGTTCCGAACTGCCACTATCCAACCAATCATGGCTGACCTCCCAGTAGAAAGACTCGCATACCAGTCTCCTTCCTTCACGAACACAGGGGTTGACTACTTCGGCCCGTTTTACGTTACTATAGGTAGGACTACCTTTAGAGGGTTTCCTCTTTACATGCTTAACTACTCGTGCCGTTCATGTTGAAATCGTTCCGTCCATGGACGCCAGTTCTTGTGTAATGGGAGTGGAGCGGTTCGTCTCCCGTTGGAGCACACCTGTCATCATTTGGTCGGACAATGGCACAAACTTTGTTGGCGCGGAAAAAGAACTATGCGAGAATATCGAGAAGTGGAACACCATGAACATCGCCGTCGAACTTGCCCACAAAGGCATTAAGTGGAGATTCAATCCGCCCAGTGTGCCACACCAAGGTGGCATCTGAGAGAGGCTAGTACGTAGTCTCAAGCGCGTACTTTACACAATCCTTGGAACACGTCGCCTCACAGATGAGGGTTTAAGTACCACTTTTTGTTTGGTCGAACATGCACTTAATTCACGTCCGTTAACGCCCGTGAGCACCGACCCGTCTGATCTAGGCGAATTAACACCCAATCAATTTTTCCTCGGTAACCAAGCACGTAGTCTCCCTTCCATCATTGGCGTAGATGAGCTTGATCACCGAAAGCGTTATGCCCGCGAGCAATCTTACGCTAAAGCTATTTGGTCTCGTTGGATCAAAGAGTACGTACCGGCGCTGAACCGACGTTCCAAGTGGCAGACACCTGCCGAGCAACATCTAAAGACTGGTGACTTGATCTGGTTAGTTGAAGGGACCAATCCAAGGGGTTACTACCCTATTGCTCGGATCACTGAACTCCGTTAGGGTTCAGACAGCGTCGCACGCTCGGCCGTATTGCGCAGGTCCTCCGGATTGCTTGTTCGCCGCTTGTAAAATTAGTACCCATTCTCCCAGCATCTTCTTCTGGGCCGGAGGATGTTAACAAGTAAATAAATTTAAAGCGAGTAATATATCAAAATGCGTCATTTTTCTTAGCCATTCAGAATCGAGTATTTAAATGCGCATAGAAATTGTTCCAATTTACGTACAAAGCTCGGAAAAAGTGCAAATAACATAATTTCAAGTAAATCTAATCATAAGACCTATCGAATAAGACATGATTCGGCTCAGTAATTTTCGGGTTTTTGGATGCCTTGGTACAAAATGGTGACTGGCAATGAACTGATTCGTTATCCGACAAAATACCGGCTAAAAGAGCATCAAAAATTGCCGTCTTAAAAACCACTTGTTGCTACGTTCGCCACAGTCTTATTACGTTGCTATCATCGATGATCTTATACGTTGCTTTATAATAACGAACTTATGCCGTTGCTCTATAACCTTTGCTTCGTATAGACGTTGCTATATATGAAAAAGATTGAATTGAAACCTTATCGGTAGACTGTTGTTTTAATAGATTTACAGCTACAATGATGAAGGTAATGTTTTTCACCCAATAGCCATTTTTTTTCGTTCACGTTAATTTTATTGTCATTGGAAAAGGAGAAATTTTTTAGAGTTTCTGTCATTAATATAGATCCAATTTTATAGATCCGAATATTTGATCGGTTAGAGATTGAAATACAGATTGAGTTTATGCAGTGCAGTTTGGAGACACAATTAACTAATTTGCGTTTAACCTATTTTATTAAACACTCTTTGATGTTTTCGCTCCGCAATAACCTAATTTTTTTGCACAGTTGATTTGCTGGGCAAATCACTTTGATTTGAGCATTTCACCCAGTTGTTCTTCTGTGCCTATGAATTGAGATTATAAGAGACCCACTGAAATGCGGAATTAATTGAGAAGGAAGAAATTGGTACAGAATTTTTATTACAAAAGCAAAATGTGAACGAGAAATTTTCTTTTGAAGAAAAGAACATTTAAGCAAACAATTTTACGGGCAACTGGAAAGATTTTGAAAGAACACGTGATTAGACAGAATGATGAAGTACACGGGCACCAATAGTGGAAAAAAACAGCATTAGTTTGAGTTTCAGAAGATTTAACAGCTGTCTGAGTTAAACTTTCTCTCTGTCTCTTGAATTGCCATTTCAAATTCCATAGTTTGCAGACCAATTTCATCATGGGTCTCATATAGTAGATTTTGCGACGCTATTGATTGTATAGTTGCTACGATCTTTTTCTTACTCTGACCCTTTTTCCCTTTCACGATTTGGGTTCGTTTTTGTCGAGATGGAGCTGAGGATGAGCTAGCTTGAAAGGCCGGTTAAAGTTGCCGTAGAATATTGAGCCACTTTTTTGGTGAGCTTCTTTTCTGCCTATTTGTCTGTTGCTCAGTTGTTTTTATCAGAATGGTACAGTTGCTCTTCTTTTTGCACAAACCTAAAAGTAAGTTCCATGTTCGGCTTGTGTCCCCAACTTCACAAGATCAGATTTTCGGATGGTGGCATTCAGTTTGCTCGGTTCTCTGATGACGGATTTAACGACGTCTGTTTTGCCTACGTACGACCCGAGTACTTCATTTAGGATATAAAGAAATTTTTGGAACATTTTACTTTGGGCTTCTTTTGAGTAAGTTTCAGAGCTTATGTAGTATCCGTCCTGGGCACTGGCAATCCAACGTCTGCTTTATAGTCCACATCGATGAATCTTGTTCCGCCCATCGGGGGCGTCCTGTTTCCGTTGCTTCTCATCTTGTGTTGCTGGTACTCTAATTTTCCGTCTCTTATCAGTTTGCTTCAATGGGTAGTTTGTAGGTTCGAAGACAATGTTATCCGAGGGATTACACTTTGCAGTTTTTGAAAGGATGTCTCTGTTGAAGTAAGGCTTCCACGTAAAATCATCTAAGTCGGCCATCCCCAGTTACCATGATTTGTACTGTTGATCTCTCCCTTTAGCATTCTTAATAGAGTTGGGTATTGCGACTTTATCGTCGACACAGAAGCAGCCTGCCTTCGCGTGAACGTCTTTCCAAATGTTATAAAAATGTGGAGAGATTTTGCAGAAACCTTCTTCGTTGTTCGTGATGACGCCATTTAGAACTTCCTTCAGTACAGCAATTTTAGGAGTGAGAGTTCCATCGAGTGTCCAAGTAGTAACTTTGACTGACCGCAAGCCTCATCGAAAAAACTTAATTTGAAGGTTCTGCTTTGGCGGATATGGTAGTTAGTTTCTACGCCTGACTCAGACATCATTAAAAACTTTAATGAAGCGCCAAGCCAGTTGATTAAAATTTATAGGAATACAACCTATCAGTAGAAGATTGCGCAGAAAACAAAAAAAACCTATCGCTTCGTCATTACAAAGTGTGGTGTTTGTGGTACTACATTCCGTCACAATTTCGCCTAAAAAAGTACTATTTGTTAAGTCGTCTTTTCGCGCCGCAATACCACCCCATTTGGTGTCGGAAACAATATTTTTCTTCAGAGGCTGGAATTAGCGATGGTAATGCATAGTAGTTTAACAAATATTTTGGTCACTGATATTATTTCACCACAAAATCATTTTAACATAGTTGTCAACCGAAGAAGTGTAATTCGATTTGCAATGGGCGCCAGAATTCTTTAAACTCGTTTTAATTTGCAATAAATATTTGCGTAGTTGTTTTGGAGGCCACCGTGGTTGCTTTTTTTGCCAACTGTGGAGCAAAATCTTGCCATGCAATTCTGTTATACTCAATTGCGATGAATGAATCCAATTGAGTTGCGAATGTTCGGTTACAACTCTGAGTGGGCAATTGAGCCGCAATTGGCGAACCAATTATTTATATTTGAGTTGTTAGTATCTAGAATGGTCAATCGCGGTGCGATTGGCACTTGCCGAAGTTACTGAGTTCAATTGAGAAGCGTTTTGCAAGATTTAATTTAAACTGAATTCTAGAGTTGCAAATGGGAGACTGAGAGATTTAAGTGATTACAAATTAAGAAAAGGTTTGATCAACTCAATCACGAACAAGGAAGCAACTTTAAGATTTGTTTATAGTATGAACGAATGAATTTCCTGCCTAGACAGTATGAACAGACAGTACTTTGCTGAAAATGGGAGGAAATAAACTTAACTGAAATCAGAACAGCACTTGCCCTTCAAATGGAACTAATAAATATAATTTGCACTAAATACGGATATGGATATTTGAATGGTATCCATTGCCGTATGACATTTCCCCCTCTTTGAGAGAAATTAAAATTACTAATTAAAATCAGAAAATTACTAATTATTCACCGGTTACTAAAAACTAAAATATTAAATAATAAGTAAAATATGTGAGTTTATAAAGTTTGATGGTGTTTATTCTGAATCAGAATTTTCTTCATTTTCTGCTTGGAGAACGGTCATCTCTCTAGGCAAATATTCTGGGGCCTCTGTCCAATCCGATGAAATTCTTGTAGAAGTTTCTCCTTGTCTTGTTGCTCATTTTCAGAATAACCTTCGGTGTTCCTGACTTTTTCGACAATAGTCTGGGATGACTTCTTTTTCAGCGTTCGCTTACTTTTTCTTACCGAAGAGGTGTCTGAGTCAGAGGTATCGCTAATTGTGAGTTGTCTTTTACTCGACTTTCTCAGAATAGGCGTTGGTGGTTTTGATGAAGCCATTTGCGTCGCAGATGGGCCGGGTGCATCAGAGTTGGTCGATTGTGGTGCGTGTGGTGAGATTGAACTGAATTGCAGAATTTGCGTTAGATCTGGCCGATTAATAAAGGCTTCGTCATGTTTTGGGTTCCTTTTCGGGAATCTCATTTTCAGGGATCTGGCTATATTACTCGCGGAGGAAAAACACGATCTGCCTGATGAGACTACACTAACATCGTCAGACTGCTTTCTGTTTCGCTTTATCTTCTGATCCCCTGCATTTTTCCTTATCAGGTCCCGCTTATGTTTGTATATTTTCTGTTCGATGGTTTTCTCGTTTATTTTTTTCGGCCTTCTTTCGATATATTGTGATAAGCCAGTATCCCGTTCCGCACGCGTACCGAATTTTGCAATGTCAGAATTTCTGACCCGTACCTCCTGTCTGTTCGGTTCCTTAATTACACTGGTTGTAGGACTCACTTTGCAAACTGTGCTCCCGGGTGCCAATACCTCGTATAACCCATCCAAGTTTTTCTTTTGTCTTTGATTCTCGTGGAGTTTTCGAGTCAGCTTTACTTGGATGCTACGATCGGAGCAGGGAATTGATCTGGAGATTCCCTCTGATTTAATCAGTCGTTGTTCCCCGTCATTTCGTTTGTTTTGTTCAGCTCTAGCTCTAGCACTCGCGGCACAATTGACACGTTCAATTTCTGTGTCCGAACAAAGGGCCGTATCTGCCCATTGTTCCTCTGACAGGTATGACCGACCCGGAATTGTATCTTCGTCTAAATAATATTTAGTTATTGCATTATAATTAAGAGTTTTATTGTTAGATTTAGTAGTGATATTTGATATAGGTGTGTTACATTTCCTACCAAAGTGTGCCTCAAATGGTGTAGTGTTGATTGTTTTTTGTTTAGATATTCTTAATCGTTGTATTATTGCTTTAAGTGAATTTTCTAAGTTAAATTTTTTATTTAATTGAGATTTCATGCAAGATAATTGACGTTTAATTGTTTGAATAATACGTTCTACTAACCCAATTGCTCTGTGATCATTTGCTGGGGCATAGATAGTTGTAATATTATTTTCTGTACAGAAGTTTTGATACTTTTTCCCTGTAAAACATCTAGCTTGATCTAATCTAATAGTTCTAGGTACTCCGTGTTGGTATATATATTTATTAAAAAATTTTAGTACATTTGAGCCTGAAGCGTTATTTACTACTTCTGCTGTGGGACACTTTGAATATCTATCTGTACTTGTAATAAAATATTGTTCAATGCCGTTTTCGTTCAAAATGGGACCGCCAAAGACTATTTGTATTTCGTCATTCGGTTCACTACATTTTGGAAGAGGTGCCCATTTGCGGTGCGAAATCACTGATTTAAGATTCTTACCAATTTCTGTGCAGGCTTTGCACTGACTGGCTTTTGCCAGTATATCTCTAGGGCCACCAAATGTTTTGTGCAAGGGATAGCATGGCAAAATTTCAGGTATGTGTTGAATGGATATCTTCCAATACCGCGTCTTTGATTGCCTTTGGAATGGCTATCCGCTCATCCAAGCACACACAGCCATGCTTGACACTCAAGTCCCGCCAATATGAAAAGAGATGCGGACTTATCTCTTGTAGTCCGTCTGGATCATTTCTAATAACACAATCCCGAACCTCCTTGAGGATTGCATCCCTGCCTGTTAGGATGGCCAGGAACTTCTTGCTGAAGACCTTGTTTAGGGTTTCGGTGAACAATATATCGTCTGTCTCCTCAATCATGCTACCAGTGGGCGTTTATGTGTTTGAGGTATTGGTGGTTCCTGGCGTAGATGGGGTGGTATCCGAAAATGTCACCCTTGCTTTGGTTGGTGTTGATTTAGATCGGATAGCTTTGGCTTTGGACATTGTACTGATAGAGTTGACTGAATTATCCAAGATGGAAAATTTGTTTTGTGTATTTATTTTCAAGTTATTTGTAGGTTGAATTTGGGCAAAAAGCGAGTGATTCTTGTGCAAGTGGTATTTATACTTTGGAATTTTTATTTTCGCGCTATATTTAGCGTTATTAGGTGGATTATTTGACTTAATATCATTAATGGGCTTTATTGGGGATAATTGTTCAGAGTGTTCACATTCTTTACTGTCTGACATTTGAACTTCTTTAGCAGCGAACTTGTTAATGGAATGTGAATTATTAACTTTAGAGTTATTTGGTGCAAATTGAAATTTTGTAACTTTAAGTGGCATTTGCGATGCAATTGGATGTATAAAATACGGATTAGATTTAGAAATAGTAAGTGTCAATTGCGTCGCGAATGGTGTTTTCGGTAGTGAAGGGAGTGATTGCGATGCAAATGTTTTGTTGCGTATATTTGAATTTGAACTTTGTAATGTAGGTAGTTGCGGCGCAAATGGCCGTTTTAACTTGTGTGAGGGCCAATTTGACTTTAGTATGCTAGTGAATTTTTTAGTTCCATTTTGTTTTTTGGTAATTAAGTATTTCATAGAATCACGGATTTTTGAGATTGTTGCCACAACAAAGTGCTCGTCAAATGTAGATATCTTTTTAGCTCTCGCATATGGATTTCTTGAGATATAGTCGACGAGACCCATTTTTGCACCTGGCATATGTTCTATTGTGAAGTTGTACGGAAGTAGTCTATCTATCCGTCGTGATATTTGGCTGTTATACGATTTGTTTGATCTGTGTTCTTTGAGTATGGACAGGAGGGCTCTATGGTCTGTTACTACAGTAAAAATTTTTCCGTCTAAATAGTATTTAAAGTAGTCAATTGACCAAACTATTCCCAATAACTCCAATTCATTAACACTATAGCGTTCCTCTGTTGAATTGAGGAATCGTGACACTAATGCTATTGGTTTCCTGCCGTCTGGTGTATTTTGCTCCAATGCGGCCCCCAGTCCGGAACGAGAGGCTTCACATTTGACTCTGACATCAAGTTTTGGGTTATAATGGCTATTTTCTGTGCTGTTGGCAATTTTTTCTTTTATCAGATTGAAAAGTTTTGTGTGTTCTTCTGTCCAGATAAACTTTACTTATTTTTTAAGAAGTGGTCGAAGTGGGTGGCATAATTGTGCAAGATGTTGTATGAATTTACCAATATAGTGTACCGACCCTAAAAATGATCTAAGGCGTTTTAGTGTCGTTGGTGGTGGTTTTGTTAATATTGCTGCAGTTTTACTTTCTAGGGGTGAAATTCCAGTTTGAATAAACTTATAGCCTAACCATTCAATTTCAGTTTTTGCGAAATGACATTCTTGAAGATTAATTCTTAGATTATCATCATCTAACTTTTTTAAACATTTGAAAACATATGCCAAATGGTCTGCTTCAGTACCAGTACTGACAATTATGATATCGTCCAAGAAACAATACGTGTTTTGCAAACCTAAAAGAGTGTAGTCCATAGCTTTTTGAAATTCTGCCGGCATATCTGTAAGGCCAAAAAAATCCAGTTTTGAATCTATATGTACCCGTAGATTCGCCGCAAATGATGTTAAAAATACAGTGTTTTGCTGTGTCGTGGTGTATTTTTAATTGACTATAGGCATACTTTAAGTCTAATGTGGTGAAATACGCTTGTTGACCATTTTGTGTGTTGGTAATATGCTGTGATATTGTGTCAATAAACATGTCAATATTAGGCATTTGATATTTATTTTTATGTATGGCTTTATTTAGTACTTTAGAATCTAATGCGGGTTTTATTGATTGGTCTTTCTTTACTGTGATAACGATCGGGGAAATGAAAAGTTCATCAGAACAACTAGATATTTTTTCGATATGACCTTCAGTTTGTAATCTTTCTAATTCTGCCGACACTCTAGGTTGAAGATTTATCGGAACACGACGACCCTTTTGATGCTTTGCTGTAAACTTTTGATGAAACTTTGATTCCGCTACATGTGTTTTGGACAAACCAATTCAAGAGACTAAATGAGGAAATTGCTTCGCGATTGTCTCTTTAATTGTACATGTAGAGGTATTAATGTTATTAACGCATTTACCATTATCAGGTTGTTATTGTACCACTGCAAGTCCCAGGGTTGTGAAAAGGTCCCTCCCGATTATGTTTCTATGTCCATATTCTACCACAGTCAAAACTTCTGCTTTATCTTTCCAATGATTGTAGGTGATTTTGGTTTCCAATTGTCCAAGAACTTTAATGGGTTCGTTTGAAAAAGTTTTCAAAATTCTTTTGTCTTTCGTGTCGGTCCACTTTGCAGATTTAGTTGTTTGGAGGATTTTATCTGCCAAAGTTTCCGTAATGATGCTAACTGCACTACCAGAGTCGATCATTGCTAGCGCCTTAACTTTCCCCAGTTGTACCTCTACATTTAGTGGTTCCAGCTGATGTACCGAGTCTGACGAAATCACCGCCACGTAATCATCTGAATCGCTATCATAGTTTGAATCATACACCTGTTCATACAGTTGTTGGTAGCTCGTTATGTAATTAACAGATTCTTCATCATCACTCTTTTCGGGAGATTGATCGATTTGATGTTGCGTATCGTGTAAAATCTCGCTTGGTTTGTTGGGCATTCGCGTTGCGATTGCGCATTTGATGATTGTTGATTAAATTCACAGAGTTTGAGCTTGACATCAAATTGTGGTTTATCTTGTGTTGATTCTGCGCTCCCATCTCCATTTGTATAGCTATCTCCAATGCTTTGGATGGCTCGACTGTTTCTTTCAACAGTTCTTTTTGAGTCTCATGATCATTCATATTTAATATGAATGCATCGCGAATCAGGGTAGTTTCTTCACTACCTAGAGTACAATTTTCTGCTAATTCTATGAGGCGACCATAGAAACTTTCTACAGATTCTCCCTTTTGTTGCTTACAGGAGTAGAAAAAAAAGCGATCATAAGTTATGTTACGAACTTTCGTAAATGAATCCTCCATTGCCTGCCACAATTCTTTGAAAAGTTGTTTCTCTATTTGGAAGTGGGGGTGTTTACTCTTGAAAATTCGTCGTCTCTCTGTTCCAATACTCAAGTACAACAGTGAGATCGCTTTTTGTTCACAAAGTCCCCACGGTTTATCTCCACACAAAATCCCACTCTCATCAACCTTTTAACAGCGATTTTGCCAGTTGACTTTCAATTGTTGATTACGGACTTTCCGATCTCGTTCTGTCGCTTGTGTATGATTTTCTTCATAGATTGGTTCGGGTGGGTAGGTTACTGTTGATGGAGGATCGTTTAACAGATTGTCTAATTGAATTCCCTCTTTAGCTAATAGAGCCAATTTCCACTGTTGTGTCCATTTGTCCCACGTCAGGGAAGGTGTTGCTGTCGGCTTTTCCCAAAATGCCTCTATATGAAGTGGTGTCTTCTTGGTGTCCGCTGCTGACTGCGCCATGTTATAATCAATTGCGATGAATGAATCCAATTGAGTTGCGAATGTTCGGTTACAACTCTGAGTGGGCAATTGCGCCGCAATTGGCGAACCAGTTTTTTATATTTGAGTTGTTAGTATCTAGAATGGTCAATCGCGGTGCGATTGGCACTTGCCGAAGTTACTGAGTTCAATTGAGAAGCGTTTTGCAAGATTTAAATTAAACTGAATTCTAGAGTTGCAAATGGGAGACTGAGAGATTTAAGTGATTACAAATTAAGAAAAGGTTTGTTCAACTCAATCACGAACAAGGAAGCAATTTAAGATTTGTTTATAGTATGAACAAATGAATTTCCTGCCTAGACAGTATGAACAGACAGTACTTTGCTGAAAATGGGAGGAAATAAACTTAACTGAAATCAGAACAGCACTTGCCCTTCAAATGGAACTAAATAATATAATTTGCACTAAATACGGATATGGATATGTGAATGGTATCCATTGCCGTATGACAAATTCCTTAACTTTCTGACCGCAATTGCGAGACTTGCGCTCCTGGTGAGTCTATTACCCTCATAATTAGAGCCTTGCTTGTAATGTTGATTTGCACAGCAAAATCGTGAAATGTTTTTTTTTGCATTTACGCTCTGTGCGTTGCTCGATGTGATTCGTTGTTTGTCGATTTGGCCCTTTTCCATATTTCTCGCAAAATTTAATGGCTGTATCGCGAACTAAATTTGCATATCTTTAAGTGACATTTTTGTTATGAAAACGTCAAGTATATGGTCTTCTTTCAACTGTTCAAAATTTCAGGTTTTTGTCAGTCTTTTAAGAGTACTGTCGAATTGTTCGACCAATTCGTGTTTTTTTTCTCGAGAACAAAAATTACGTATCAAATGTAATGTTCTGTGGTCTAACGTGATGTTCCTAGGTTTCAGTTTTTGGATTAATAGATCGTAGATGTCTTCATGTGAAAGTGTTGGGGCAAAAAATGTGCTGTCTTTCTGTTCGACCTCTCAAGTACAAATGTCAAACACAATTTTCTGGTCATAGGGTGCCCTATAGGTTGCGCTCAACAACGAAATCCCGCTTCCCCACTGTTTAGCATTTTACTTCACATTGTAACTTAATTTGACTTTTCCGAATACGTAGTTCTTGTGTTCTTGTATGACAAATTCCTTAACTTTCTGACCGCAATTGCGAGACTTGCGCTCCTGGTGAGTCTATTACCCTCATAATTAGAGCCTTGCTTGTAATGTTGATTTGCACAGCAAAATCGTGAAATGTTTTTTTTTGCATTTACGCTCTGTGCGTTGCTCGATGTGATTCGTTGTTTGTCGATTTGGCCCTTTTCCATATTTCTCGCAAAATTTAATGGCTGTATCGCGAACTAAATTTGCATATCTTTAAGTGACATTTTTGTTATGAAAACGTCAAGTATATGGTCTTCTTTCAACTGTTCAAAATTTCAGGTTTTTGTCAGTCTTTTAAGAGTACTGTCGAATTGTTCGACCAATTCGTGTTTTTTTTTCTCGAGAACAAAAATTACGTATCAAATGTAATGTTCTGTGGTCTAACGTGATGTTCCTAGGTTTCAGTTTTTGGATTAATAGATCGTAGATGTCTTCATGTGAAAGTGTTGGGGCAAAAAATGTGCTGTCTTTCTGTTCGACCTCTCAAGTACAAATGTCAAACACAATTTTCTGGTCATAGGGTGCCCTATAGGTTGCGCTCAACAACGAAATCCCGCTTCCCCACTGTTTAGCATTTTACTTCACATTGTAACTTAATTTGACTTTTCCGAATACGTAGTTCTTGTGTTCTTGTTTACTGTTTTCTGTGTTGTAATGTATTGATTGCTCAATTGTTGGTTCTGCTAGCAGATGATTTGCGTGCGTTGCCTTTATCATTCGTTGCTGGCTGAGCCATGGCATTCCTGAATTTTGTAGATACAATTATTTGATGCGTTAGAAATGCAAATGAAAATGCTGAATTTTTGTAGTGAGGTATTGCGACGGAGTTCACACACAATTTTGATAGTTGTTCTTAACAAAATTTAATTGACATGTTTTGATGTTTTCGGTCCGCCATAACCTATTCTGTTCTGCGAACTTGATTTGCTGGGCAAATCACTTCGATTGCAGGAATATACCTTATTTGCATTTCTGAGCCTGTGAAATGAGGTTATAGGAAGCCCACTGAAATTTTGATTAAAATTGGGAGGAAAGAAATTGAGAGTTTTTGCTCGATCAACACAGGAAAGTACCCGTTAATAGACAAATAGGAGCCTTCAAATCCTATTTTTACCTATAAAAACGAACAGCCACAATTTGAAGATTACTATATTAATAACAATGCTGATTATTTTATTTAACATTTTAGAGCATGTAGATATCTAACCTTAGGGTTATAGTCTGAGTAATTTACATGTTTCAAAAAAAAGACAGAATTAAAAGTGTGAACAAAAAAGTGAACCAGAGTTTTTCACTTGAAGAAAAGAACAATTTAATGAACAGTTTTACGGGCCGCTGATACAATTTTAAATCCATAGGTGTTCAGAGAGAAAGATGAAGAAAATGGTTTGAGGGGCAATTGTGGAAATAACGCAGAGAATGAAATCGAAGAACGAAATCTAGAATTAAGCTTTAAAAAGAACAAACATTTGTATGAGTGTCCAAATCCAAAATTATGGAGAATGGTACCGAGACGTGCAACAAGACGCGCAGACACTCGCAATGATAGAGAGATAACTTCAGCATTAGCGATAACATATAATATCAGTCGTTCAATTCAAACATACATTCAAACTTCGCGGACCAAAAGGTGTTGCCTTATACGGAAATTCCCGTAAGAGTTTTTACTTTTAAACTGGATGTTAAAAATTGAAAACTGCTTTCCGCCGCAAAATACGTTTGACGGAACTCTGTGGCACATTAAATGCAATTTCATCCCTCATTTCAGTTATTTTAAAACACTGAATCGTAAAATTGATCGGTAAAAGGATTTAAAGGAACAAAATGTCGTGAAATACCTTTACAGCTAAACGATAATAATAATAATAAATTGTTCATTTTCTTATCTCGAGCAACACAAAAGAAGTTTATTTTACTGTGCACAAAATATATGTACAATGAAGTTCAACAGAAAAAGAGCACACCATTAGATCATCAGTTGATCCGTTTTCAGGTGCCTCACAATATAGGAATATCAAAGAACTGTTGATTAAGAACCGAAAGAAAATTACTATAGTAATTGAACTAAATCATGGTTGGTTAAAACAAAAAAAAATTTAAATAAATATAAATAAACCGATAATTGAGTGCAGGGGGCTACAATTAGACGTACTCAAAAAAAAAAATAACTTGAGAAGTCTTGGTTGTCAATTATGTAATTTCTTAAAAACATATGGCAAAAATGTTTTATTTTCTGATTTGTCATTTTTAAAACCGTATTTACAAAGGATGGTTCCAGAAAAACCAACAAATTCAACATTTTTCGGACCTTAAACCTCAATCGGTTTGTCACATTTTTTCGATCACCGCAATCAAGACACATTGTTGTTTTTCTTCTTTTTTTACTCTGTTTAATTCGTTATCATTCAAGTAAGATTTGACGTGACTAACAACACATTCGTCTCTTAGCATTTTTATTAACAGTTTAAGTACTTCGTACAAGTGTAGTTCTTTTGCTAAAAACAGGTTAAATTTTCTCCTTAGATCACTCACTGAGTTGAACTTTCTTTTATTGAAAATTATCCTTATGAGTTTTTTTAATTTTGAGTCTATCAATGAAATATCTGACAAAACAGAATTTCCATAAATCAGTATACCATATTGCACTACCGGCTGAACATAACTTTTAAAAACCTGAATCATTTGACTTTTACTAAGAAATTTTCTCAGTCTATAGAACAGTCCAATGAACTTTATTAATTTTTGGTTAACCACATCAATATGATTTTGAAAGACAATTTATTATCTATTGTTATTCCAAGATAACGTATTGAGTCAACGTTTTCAATTCTCTCTTTATCGATGTTAATCTGTTCTTTTTGGAGTAAGTTTTAATTTTCCCAAAAAACATTGATTTTGTTTTTTCAGTATTGATTGTCAATTTATTATTAGTTAACCACTGATTACATTTTTGTAATTGAGTTTTGTGTTTCATCACAACCTCTTCGGCGGTGGCTGAAAATTCAATAACTGTGTCATCTGCAAAAAGTATGATATTAGATTCAAGATTAGTTAAATTGTCAACATCTTGCGTATTGCTCAAATCATTCACGTATATTATGAAAAGCAGAGGACCGAGAACCGATCCCTGGGGAACTCCAATATCAACAAAAGCAGTACTTGAAACAACTTCTGCAATTTGAACAACCTGAGAGCGGTTAGTTAGGTATGATTTAAGTATATTGAAAACATGACCTCTCAAACCAATATTACAACATTTGTCTAATAGTTTTGTATGGTCTACCGTATCAAAAGCTTTTTTGAGATCCAGGAATGTGCAAACAGACATAACGGATTTCTCAGATAATTTTTGTCGCAAGAGTCCAATCAGAAACAAAACAGCGTCAACTGTACTTCTTTTGGCCCTGAAACCAAACTTGGAGCTTGAGAGCAGATTAAATTTCATTAAAAAAGAGATAATTCTTCCCTTAAGCAATTTCTCGAAGATCTTTGCTATCGTTGGTATTAAGGAAATAGGCCTAAAATTTGATGGTATACTCTTATCTCCAGATTTGTGAAGTGGGAAAACTTTTGCAATTTTAAGACAATCAGGGAACACGCCAAGATTGAAACATTCATTGAATCATTTTGAGACAAAAGGACTCAGGACATTAGAAAATTTCTTGATGCAGTAGTAATTGAGGTCATAACAGTCCTCACTGTACTTATTCGGAGCATTTTTAATGATATCAAAAACTTCCTTGTCTGTAATATCGGCAAGAAACTTAGATTGTTCTGCTTTATCGGTTGTTTTTAGAAACAATTTCTTTTGTAAATGTGCGTTCATTTTCCTTCCGATTGATGTAAAAAAATCATTTAAATGGTTGCTTTCATCTTGAGATGGTATTTTTCCACGATTTTCAATTTTTTTGCCTGTTATGTCACCATAAACTTTAAAAAAGTTTCGGTTTGTGTTTGCTGCACCTTTTTCAATTTGATTTTGATAAAAAGTCTTCATTTTGTTTTTTATCAAAGTTTTTATCTTCCTGCACTGTTGTTTGTATTCGTTATTGGCCGATATTGATTGAGCTTTGAGTGCATTCTTCCACAACCTTTTTTTCTTTGCGGCAGCGTTTTTGACTTTGTTGTCAATCCAGATCTTTTGCACATGTTTTCTTGTTGTCTTAGGTAAATAGTGATCTAATGCTTCTTGCACAGTTCTTTGTGAACATTTGAATTTATCATTAATTTCTTTTTCGGTAGAATCAATTTGTTTTAATCGCTGCCACAGAACGAAACTAATTTTTTCCTGAAGAAGAGGATTTTCAAGTTTTGCCCAATTTCTCGATTGAAAAAAATTATTTTCTGTTTCTAAGTTGGTTTTATTCTTCAATTTAAGTAAAAGTGAATACTGATCAGTTATTTTTGTTCTTTGGCTGGTAACCTTTGATTCAAAATTTGTAAAGAACAGATCAATATAAGAACTTGAATTTTTTGTTTCGCGTGTAATGAGGTTCTCACTTACCAATTTTAGGTCAAATGTTCGAGTCAATTCCCTTAAATATGATTGTTTGTTCCCTTAAGATAGAAAATTTACATTAAAGTCACCGCACAGCACATGCAGGCTTTGCGGATCGCTAATATGCTGTTCCAAGTAGGTACTAAGAACGTCAAAAGTAGCAATCGTGGTGGCATTAGGTGGTATATAAAGACAAGTCATTGATAACTTTTTTGTTCCAATACTGAAGTAAACACTAACCGCTTGTATATTATTCAGGTTTAGAGACCCGCGTGTTTTAACATTAAATTTATTTTGTACAAAAATTGCAACACCTCCACCTCTTTTTTCCCTATTGCTTGTAACCAGTTCATCATAACCATCTATGTGAAAAATGTTTGATGAGAACTTATCTTTAAGCCATGTCTCTGTTAGGCAGATTGCTATAGGTTTTTCTTTCAGAGACGCAATTTCCAAAGTGAGTTCATCAAAGTTTTTTGTTAGTGAACGTATGTTCTGTAGCATGATAACCTGCTTGGTTTCGCCCAGTAACATTTTGTCTATGACAACCATGAGAGAATAGTTCAACTACACAATCTGAGCAATCAACTTTGACTAATGAAATCATTAGCAATTTGAGATAAAAAAAATAAAATTTAAAAAAAAATGTATTTGAAAAAAAAAGTTCATGTTTTGTTTTCAAGCATTTTGAAAAATTTGAAGCAAAGAATGTTAACTTAGAGGACGTCCAGTGACATTTTTTCCTTCTTTTTTTTCATTTCAAAAAAAAATTGCATTCCTTTATGTAAGAATGACTTTGATCACTGGGTGAAAGTTTGTTTATTTTAGGTGCTATCTTTAATATGCAGTATAAATAATAATGTTCCGCGGAAATCACAGATTTTTTTTTTTCATCTCAATACTCTTGTTTCAGACTAGATGACTGCGGAAATCACAGTCAGCTTGAAACTTGCTCGCGGAAATCACGAGCAGAGTATCAAAATGAATTTTTTTCTTTCTTTATTTTTTTTTCTTGTTTATGTTATACTTCTTCCCCCATTTTGTTTCTTCATGAAGCAATGTTTCAAAAAAAAACAAGAAAAGCTTAAGAAGGAACGATTCACCATATATAGTGCATTTTCCTCTATTATTTTGTTGGCAGGAAACAGCTCTCAGTTATTCCCAATACATCAACAAAGTATAACATTTGTTTTAAAAATGATTTTAACAAGTTAGCAAGTAAATACGAAACAAAAAAAATAATTGAGTTCATGTTCAAAAATCAGTTATAATCTAGTCTTGCGCCAGACCGTTTCTTTTCAGTTTTGCGATTGTTTGTTTTGTTTCTTTGCAGCAGGGCAAAATTCGTCTTGTCGTCACAATTGTTTCTTTTTCGTTTGATAACGTTAAGATTATCTAACTCGTCAATTTCCTTAACTCTGACAAATTCGTTTTTTCCTCTACCATTGTCTACTAACACTGAAACCACGCAGTTGTTTGTGCTGGTTATTAAGTCGCGTCGTTTCGCTTCGGCATTGATAGCTGCCTCGCATTCCGGTAAGGGCTCATTCAAATAGATATTTTTGCTATTTGTTTGATTTTTTTTGTTTCTCAGTGCTCTGCGTTTTTTGTAGATCATTGTTTTGTCCTCAAAATACAGAAACTTGCATATGACAGTCGGCATTATGTTGTTAACAGTATTTGGCACAACATGGCATGCTTTAATAGCATCGTATTGATTTTTCACACCCAGATAATTTTGAAAAAATATGAGCGTTTCGCTGGTAACGTTCTGAACCCTGTTAGCATCGAAGGGAGGGTTAACTATCAGTAAACTGTCCGTCCTAGAGTACCTCTCCTGTGCACGTAAGCGATTATTTATGTTTTGCTGTTGGTTTTTTTAAATTATCAATAATTTTTTCTTGTTGTCCGACTCGCATTTTTAGATCCCTAACTTCATTGGACAGACTTCTTACCTCTTCTTCGGCATTACTAACGACATTTGCAGAACCTGCAGAAGGACTCGTTCCAGAGCACTGCATTACACAACTCGATCCAGTACACAACTCACAGTATAAGAAACTAAGTAATATAATGATAAGTGAAAAAAAACTCAAAGTAAATTTAAAATAAGCTCAATTGTCAAGTCAAAAATCAATCTCGGATGAAACTCAGATTGCGCAGTTTAGAACGTTTCAAAAAGTCATTCTTCTAAAGGTCAACCGACTGTTCACTTCGAACACTTTTCTCGTCTGCTTTTCTCATTTAGTTGATTTATTTTTCAATTTAAAGCTTTTGATTGCATTGTAAAACACTTTCACAAAGTTTATGCGCTTGAACGTAAGTAGGCGGCGGATATCGCCCACCACTTTCTTTGGAAGTAGTTTTTTTTGTACCGGTACACGTTTTAATTCTAATTTTTTTCAGCAAGATCAAATTTTCCAGATCGTAGTAGAGCTGTTACACACTTCAGACAGTCCAGTGCTTGATTGACGCCGTTGCCTGAGAAAAAACCGCGCTTATGAGAAGTGACTTTATCAGCTCAACTCAACCTGGGCAGTAGCAGTTTTAAGGCATCAATGCTCCGGAATTTTTTGGCAAAGACAACATTGTGAACAAGAATATCCTTAAAACTGCTCAATCTTGTCAGAAATATTGGCTGTCTTGTTCTGGAGATATTTTAATTCAGGATTTTAATTGATTTAATCCTATTATCCCAATGTTTTGGAAGAAGAGGAAAATAATTGCACAAGATTTTTAATGTTATTTTTAGTAAATTTAAATTAATTTACAATTTTACTAGACGGCTCTTAGAAAAAAGGGAACCATCATTTTCTTGTTACTAGAATTGACGTTTGAGTGGCATAAACAATATCTGATTTTGAAATTATTTCGGAAAAAAAGAATGTTGATTTTGAAATCAAACTTCAAAACAAATGTAGCGACGGGCTAAGCTTTATGAAAAACTCTATTTTGTGTTATACTGATGCCTTTTAAGCATAACCTTAACCATGCCAACATCCGCTTTCTCTAAAACGTACAATTTTCTTCAAACCTAACAAAACTGATTAAAAAATCTGACCGAGAACTTCACAAGGCAATCAAACCAATTTTATTCCAACAAAAACCTGCCAAAATCTCTTGTTAGTTCCATTTTCACATATCCCTTAATCTTAAAACTAAGTTCTACAGTTAACAAGAATTTAAATGATACAGCAAAACAAATATGCAGGAAAACAGAAGTGATAAATTTTTGATTCAAAGCAAAGCCAAATTATGTAAGATACAAGCTCTAAATTTTTGTTAACTGTTGATCGAAAAACTAGAGAGAGCCGTTATTTTGCTTTGGTTTTCGTTATATTGCCCTTAAAATTTAGTTCATCCTGACCAAAGATGTAATGAGAGTTTCCAGCCATTTAGTACTGCCAGAGTCTGTGGAAGGGTCACAGTTTACCTAGGGGCTCAACCCAACACAATCTGATCAGAACTGGCTGTTGTCCACCATATTCTGGAAACAGGCCATTCAACGGCAACTAAACCAACTCAATTCTTGCTTCATCAAAGATTCCTTTTGATAAAAAACTTCATTAAAACTTAGTCGAAACGAATTGGTGGCTGTGTAACCGTTTTCATGGTGTTTTGGGACAGATCTCACTGATTTCAGTAACTCTTTTGAATGAAGATTTTTCAAATTCGGGTGTTTTCCCACTTTTTTCTGCAGCCAAACTTTCACTCGTTTACGCCCCGTCGAGAAAAAAAAAACTAAGAAAAAAAATTGGTGCTCTAGTTGTTTATCTTTTATTGAAATTTCTAAATTTTCCGCAATTCGAAATTGATCACTTCATATTTTTACAGGAACAAAAAAAATGTGAAATTTATGAATGATGGGTTGAGGTTGTGTAGAATGGTATATTTAACACCAATTAATTATTTTTATTCAGTTTTATTTTGGTTTAAATTGCTTTCATTACAATGAAGAAATTCTATTTGATCTAACGGAAAGATGATTAAATGTATTTTGAAAAAAAATGTCTAGCATTATTACTGGTTAGTTCAATTAGCATCTGTCAATTAATTAAACAAAAATTTCCTAAGGTCAACCAGAGTCTGATAAAACAAAGCTACAGATAGTTGCGAAATAAAATTAGAAAAAAAGAGATAAGTTTTCTGAAAGCGAAACTAGTTGATATATAAAGTACCAGTCCTTCTTTTGTTTACCGTTGACTAAAATACTAAAGTTAGAATATGTCAAATTGAAATATAGCGAAAACTTTTAGCTCTAGTTTTTTTTAATTCGGAAAACGAACTTTTCCAGAATAGTGAGTAAAATTCTCCTGGATCAAGAAGATTGAAACAAGAACACTTAATTGCAATTATTATCCTTGTAGATAGTAAACTTATCTTAGCCTTCTTTCCTGCCTTTTTTAAAAATTTTTGTGCAATGTTTAAATTGCCTTGTACAACCTTCTCATTGATCTGAATTAAAGAAATATCGATCATAACATTTAAAAAAGGATCAATTTTTGGCCAAAACAAAAATAAAAACAAAATTTGATATTATTCTCGGGGTAATTCAAAAAAAAATTATTCAAAGAGAAATCTTACTTAATTTTACATAAAACAATTTTGAAACACAAATGGTGTAATTTCTGCCACCCGTTTCGCTTTATATTGTAAATTACAAGAAGAGTTCAATAAAAAACAAAAAAAAGTCAATACTGAATACTCTTCGAATAGTCTTAGACAAAGAAGAGTATCAAAAATATTTCGATGTACAAATTTTTCGAAAAACAAAATTTAATGTTAACTAACAAAACTTTTATTCTAAGTTGAATGTACTTCTTATCAGTTCTTTGGCGCCGATCTAGAGCCCTTTCCTTGGCGCCGATCTTATTTTCTTTAAAAGTAGGAGAAGACAGGGTTTGAAAATATCTTCTGAAAACAGTTTTTTTAACAGATTGCAAATCTCTGTGAAATATATTTATCCATACTGAAGGCTTTTAACATTATTTTCACAATGACTTCATACTATGCGCAACACTTGATAAAACATTTGATATTATGTAGTTCCCAGAAAAAAACTGCTCAAAAAACTTAAATTTAATTTTAAACATACGGTTATCAGCATAGTCGAAATTTTTCGGAATAATTCTGGTTTATTCGAAGTAATCTGAAAAAAAATGTCTCTGAGTGCAACCAAAATATTTTTGACGTCATCGAGAAAAGTGATGAAACATTCCTGAAAAATCTCGATGAGTTGTTCGTTCATTCAGCTTGAGATTTTTTCTCACATTATTTTACCTTATCTTTTTTCTAGCGCTAGAAATGATCTCTGATCAGACAGCGGTGCGTTATCAGATCAAAAAATCCTCTGATCAGACCATTGTGTGCTCAATTCAACTTCTGATTAGACTTAATTGCGCACAAAAGTCAGCCTCTGATCAGACCAGAGTGGGTTCAAAATCTTCCCTGACTGGGCTAGTGTGCGCTCGAAACCGCCTATGATCAGACTAAAATTCGCTCAAAAGTTCGCTTCTGATCAGAACAAAGTTGGCCCAAAACACCCTTTTGAACATACTAGTGTGCGCTCCATACTGCCTGTGACCAGACCAATGTCCAGAACAAAGTGCGCTCGAAGCCTTTTTCAGACCATGTTATTTGAGCGCACCGAGCGCCTGTGTACGCTCCAAGATGATCTGATCAGAGCTTATTTCGGTCTGGGCACCTCGAATGGCTAGGTTAGCCATTCCCATTGGGTTTCATTATAGTCCTGGAAGTGCATTAATATTAATTTCCGCCTGTCTCTGAGTTTAACTAAAATTTTTTTGACGTCATTGGGAGGAATGATAATACATTCTTGAGAAATCTCGGCAAGTTGTTCGCTAATTCAGGTTGAGATTTTTTCTCTTAGTATTTTACCTTTTCGTTTCTTTCTAGCGCTGAGAACACTCTCTGGTCAGACAATGGTGCGATATCAGATTCTTGTGCGATCGAAAAATCCTCTGATCAGACTATCGTGTGCTCAAATTCACATCTGATCAGACTTAAGTGCGCTCAAAAGTCCACCTGTGAAAAGACCAGAGTGGGTATAAAATCTTCCCTGGTCGGGCTAGTGTTCTCGAAACCGCCTATGATCAGACTTAAATGCCCTCGAAAGTCCGCCTCTGATCAGAACAAAGTCGGTCCAAAACACCCTTTGATGAGACTAGTGTGCGCTTGAAACTGCCTCTGACCAGACCATTGTCCAGAATAAAGTGCGCTCGAAGCTTTTTCCAGGCCATGTAATTCGAGCGCACCGAGCGCCTGTGTGCGCTCGAAGATGGTCTGATCAGAGATCACAGCGGTGTGGGCACCTCGACCGGGTAGGTTAGCAATTCTCATTGGGTTTCATTATAGACCTCGAAGTGTATTAATATTAATGTCTGCCTGCCTTAGATTAACAACTGCTATCTAGTCCATTTATCAGTCACCCCATCACCTTCAAACTGGTGCTTCTACGACTTGTGTCGTTGAAATTTAACGGAAGATCGCATGAAATTTTTGTTCGGTCACGAAGAAGCTGACGATTATCACAACACTTTCCAGTTATGTTCAGCCGAAGTCCAAGGCCTGGTGAGCTCGGACCAACTCCTATATCGTCACCAGAAGAGCATAATTTATCCACAACATCGCATGAGGTGACAAAGAGCTCGATAGAACAAAGAACAACGTCAAACGAACAAACTATACATCTATGAACAAAACAAAAATACACTGAATACTTATCGGAACGCCCAGGGTTTAACAATTGTGAAAAATTCAAGTCATTTTTATTGATTGAAATCCCAACAATAGCGCAGGATTGGCATGGGAGGGTTTGGGCTATGAGGAGGATGTGATATTTAGGTGCGAGCGATGGGACTGAATAATAGGTACGCTTTGAATTGTGGTTTCAGGGGTGGTGTTAACTTGAGCTGAAGTTCCTAGGTTGTAACTTGATGGAAAGCATCCTTTTTAAAAGTTGATTTGATTTAAAAACTAAATAAGTTTATGAAATTATACCCGTTCGAGTATATTTAACGAAAGTTTTAAAACTTCAGATGATTAAATTCACAGCACTATCGGTTGTCTATGTGCAGGCATTAACCACAGCAAATTGAATCTCAACTTCTACAACATGTTGCAAAGCAAACAAAATGCCGTTAATGTCCGAGAACAGATCGATGAGTTGACAAATGCGAGCAACAAAAAATCGCAAAACATTTGTAGCTACCAAACTTAATTCAACCATCGGCTGGTAACTCTGAGCTCCAAGTTAAAAATTCTACTAGCTTTTTCAAGGTCTCAATTAAATAAAAATGTAATAAATGAAAATTTACAGATTTGCTTCAGCAAAGCTAAATGATTAATTCACTTAATCCGTTTAACCATGTAATGCGATCAAATAGACGTGGTTTTCATGCTTTGTCTGAACTCCGCTAGCAATTAAATAATAACAAGTACTCCCGAAAACAAGATCTGGAATCACATCAATTTGTGCTGAAAGAATTTCAACAAAAGAAAATTTAGGATGACAAGAAGGACTGAATATTTAGGATGTCAATTACTCCTGCATTTACAAAACAAAAATGATTTATCGTCAGCAACCAAATTTAACTTGTTTTTAGTGAAACAACATTTGGTTCGGAAACTGCCACATATAGCTAGATATATAGATAAACATAGTTTTCGGAATAGCTGAAGTTATCTGGAATTAGGATTGCTCAGCAAGTCAATTAATGTCAGCGGATAATTTTTCATTATCAGCTCGTCTGGTATGAGAATCATGAACTCTTCTCCACTTACCTAAACAAAATTTTTAACAGCCAGTCACAAATAATCAAACTCTGATCAGGTTGAAGAAATAATTTTTGAAGAATGCTGGTAACAGACCATAGAAACCTTATGCTTAAAAGCAGGGAAAATCAGAAGGCAAATCAAGAGTGAAAGCTTTTACATAAAGGCACCCATATAAAGGGCAATGGCAAATTCATGGGGAATTGAGACACACACAAGACAGCAAAATTTAAACAAAGCTACAACATTTAGAGGACCGCACATACCATAGGCCCGACAATCAAGTTGCCGAAATATTGGCCGTTTCACTTGTTTCTCGGGGCTCAGACAACTGCTAGAAAAAGCAATACTCGACGAACTGAGACGTGATTTCTCTTTCGATGCGACACCAGTTGGCTCACAAATGAACGTAGCGTCGTTTTTGATGGCGTTCTCAGATCCAGAGCAACCCACGCCTGATTTCCGAAAAATTTTGTCATTGTTCTTGTTTGGAGAGCAACTATCCGAAAACTCTTTTTGACTTTCAGTGTCAAGGTGAGAAGCAATGGGACTCGAACTGATCCCATCACTATCATAATTGACCAGAAGAGGGTCCAAAAGGAAATTTTTTTTGATCGGCATGTACGTTTCGACTTTAACAACTAAACACAAAAACAAAAAACAGTAACTGAAAATAACAGAAAAGGTATGCAGAAAACTTACCGTTCTGGACTTCATCTGACAGAAAAGACTCCACAGTAGCGCCCTGATAGGATGGTTTTCTCATCTTGCAAATACTTGCGTCACCTTCCTGAGCAGGCTTTGTCGCCATATGAGGAGCAACATCTGAAAGAAAAATAGTGACCCTAAAAAAATTATAAAGTTGTAGACATCGAACTTCCTGAGCAGAAGTCCTCACCTTTTGACAATTTGCAATTAGCAGAGGTGCTTTCTTCCTCGTCTTCAGAAAGCACAACAACCTCGCAGTGAGAACTTCGAGCATCGAGAACTGGTTTTGCGAGCATCTTTTTCTTCGTTAACAATCCTTGAAACAGAACTAATTCAAAACCGGACATCAGAAAAAAATTGTTCATATTACCTTTCCCAACATTTTCTGATGGATACTTCTTATTCCTGTCCGAGGATGCTCGTTTGTCAACCTTGTCTAATTTGCTTGAGATGCCAAAATGTCTAGCAAGCTCGGAGTCTTCAGCATTCACATGAAGTTGAACAAACTTCAAGAACCCAGCATTAACGTTACAAATTTCAACTTTGCAAGACTTCAAAGAAATGGCAATTTGCTTGCGGAGGTCTTCAATTTCCTTGCAATCTCTTATTCCTTCAAGGAAGGCTTCTAGACGCAATTCCGCTGATAAAGGCGAAGTTGCCATGTTTGCAACTGCCTTTCCAATGTAGTTTTCAAATCTTTTGAAAGCTCGTTCGATATCTCTCTCGGCGGCATCAAATTTTTCAACAATAGTTTTTGAATGTTGGGGTGCCATGATAACAATATATCTTAAAACAAAACAAAATGAGATCGAGTTGTTCAAACGCTCCGTTCAAAGCAGCGCATGTAACAACTCAAATAACAAACAATTAATAGGAAGAAAACTAAAGTATTAAACATAGATTGGAGGGCACACGCTATGTTAGAGCCTTGCAAACTGTTAGGGCCCTTAATGCAAACATGAGCCTACTTTCTTACCCCCGTTAAAATGATATCGCTCTGTTCAACAGCTCCGTTAAAAGCAGTGCTTGTAACAACTCAAAAAATTGCTCGGAAAAGCACTAAAGTTTCTAACATCATAGATTGATGGGCACACGCTCTCTGTTAGGAATTTGCAAAAAAAATTGTCAGGGACTTTGATGCAAATATGAGCCTACTTTGCAAAATATTGATAGAAAGTGAGAAAAGAAAGTGAGGAAAAGAAGTGAGCAAAGAGTGAGCAACGAAAGGGTGACAAAAAAGTAAAAAAGTGAACAGAAAGTGACATAAAACCTCCCAAAAGAAAAGAAAGTGAAAAAAGAAAGCAAGAACAGAAAGAAAAGAAAGTGAGAAAAGAAAGTTAGAATAGAAAGTGAGAAAAGAAAGTGAGAAAAGAAAGTTAGAAGAAAGTTAGAAGAAAGTGAAAAAGAAAGTGAGAAAAGAAAGTGAGAAAAGTGAGAAAAGAAAGTTAGAATAGAAAGTGAGAAAAAAGTCAGAAAAGAAAGTGAAAAAGAAAGTGAGAAAGGAAAGTGAGAAAAAAAGTGAGAAAAGAAAGTGAGAAAAAAAGCGAGAAAAGCAAGTGGGAAAAGAATTTGTCAGAAAAGAAAGTGAGAAAAAAGTGAGAAAAGAAAGTGAAAAAACAGTGAGAAAAGAAAGCGAGAAAAGAAAGTGAGAAAAGAAAATGAGAAAAGAAAGTGACAAAAGAAAGTGACAAAAGAAAGTGAGAACAGAAAGTGAGAAAAGAAAGTGAGAAAAGAAAGTGAGAAAAGAAAAGAGAAAAGAAAAAGAGAAAAGAAACTGAGAAAAGAAAGTGAGAAAAGAAAGTGGGATTGGATGAAAAATTAGTCCTCCACGTAACTTTTGGTACCGGATATCCCTAAATGCAAAAAGCTCTACCACAAACCTACGTATCACCATAGCTCGGTCACTAAAGTCAAATGAGGAAGCAAAAGATTGTTCCTATTTGGAAAAATATTCAGCAATACAATACGCTTCAATACAGTAGAAATGATTTTAAAAAATCCACAGAGATGAATCTCTTGACAAAGTAACAGATTGCTAGTCGATAGCTTTCGAGACGATAACTAAATTAAGAAGTATAACATACCTGAAGTCGAGTGATTGGTCTCACATCTGAGGCTCTTTATCGCGCTGTGTTTTTTCTTTGCACTCAAAGTTCTTACCACTTTCGCTAGGCACCTTTTCACTGCCATCTGCCATTTATATATCAGTTCAATCAACATTTTTTGCGAGTGAACAGATGCATATTCATATATATCCAATTTGAGTTTGGCAAAAAACAAATCAATTCGTTGAATCAGATCCAGAACTTTTCCCTTCCAAACTTCCATGACCATTTCTAAAATAACAAAGAACACCTGAAATGAAAAAATTTGTTGTACCACTCAATTGCACATCTGGTTAAATTTCAAACACTGAATCTAAGAAACTGGTCAAACAGCAGACAGAATTCTTAACGAAACACTCTTCAATGGGCCAAGTTGAAATGTAAACCAAAATGCTGAAAGGACTGAAAAGAAGAGAAAGAAGTTGAGCTACACATTTGGAAAAACGTTTATAGTGATATTGAACAAAAGCACTTGTCAAAATTTAAATTACACAATTGTGGTCGAAACCTTGAACTCAAAAAAATTAAGAACTACATGCTACAAAAGAATGCAGTAGGCTGAGTTCTCGATAATATCAAAGAAAAGCTTAACACTTGCTGCCCTTCACAATAAAATCTTCATTCGACTTCAATTTTCAATGCATTCAAAGCTTCGCCCATAACACGTTGTTCGACCGCTGCAAAGGCTAAACTGACTGGAAAATAACAAACAAGTTTCCCCAATTTCAGATCGAACTCTTCAATCAGTTCAACGAAGCATACTCGAGCTCTGAATACTGTCAACAATTTCATTTTGCGATCCACCACATCCAGGATAACGCAAAAAGTTCCCGCTTGCCGATCAAAATCCAGCGTTTCTGTGAGAATAACAGGGGTACCAAATTTAACAGGTACAACCAAGTCAAGAACTGGAAATGGCAACCGATAAGCAAGCACCTTCATATCCCCACTTTCGGAAAAACCGTAACTGTAGTTTGTACCACTGAACACCTCTTCACCTAAACACAACAAAAGTTGATCGGCTTGCAATGCAGCAAATAAAACAAAAGAATCAATAGAACAATCAAATAGTGGAATTTTTAAACTAAAAACGAAAACAAAATAACCTTCAAAAGCCCAGAGACATATGATATTTAGTTTTACAGCATCTTCTTTTTTCTTGACCACCAGGCAGTTTCTAGGTCCATTAAAGGGTATCTAAACATCAAGAGTGATTATGGACAATTAATTCCTATTGCTCAACGATCAAACGCAATTCGATAACGTACCGAAAACAATTCATTCAACACTGAAGCCAGTGAAGTGAAACCCTCTGGTAGAACAAACTGCCTTCGTTTGCCGTTCTCTTCAAACATTTTCACCCGCTTAGCAAAAACTCTGAAATTCAAGCTCTGTTGATAAACATGGAAAGTTTCTATAAGGTGCAAAACAAAGCACCAGATTTTTCTAATGAATGAACGCCATCAAGGTTCTCGAAGCTTGCACACAATTGATCAAATGCTATTGTAATTTCGAAAAGGAACAAAAAATGCTAACTCATAGCAAAACAATGAAGCAAAAATGAAATAAAGTGGTTGGTAATTACAGCTTACAATTTTGTTCTGTGACAAATTTCAAAGGAACTAATGATGACGTACAAATCTGCACCCTAATTCATGTGAATTTAAATTTCTTATAAATTTCAAGTACTCCCGAAAACCAGATTTGTAATCACATCAATTTGTGCTTAAAGAATTTCAACAAAAGAAAGTTTAGGATGTCAAGAAAGACTGAATATTTAGGATGTCAAATACTCTTGCTTTTACAAAACAAAAATGATTTATCGTCAGCAATCAAATTTAACTTGTTTTTAGTAAAAACAACATTTGCTCCGAAAACTGCCACATATAGCTAGATATATAGATGAACATAGTTTTCAGAATAGCTGAAGTTATCTGGAATTAGGATTGCTCAGCAAGTCAATTAATGTCAGCGGATAATTTTTCATCATCAGTTCGTCTGGTATGAGAATCATGAACTCGTCTCTACTTACCTAAACAAAATTTTTAACAGCCATTCACAAATAATCAAACTCTGATCAGGTTGAAGTAATAAATTTTGACGAATGCTGGTAACAGACCATAAGAAACCTTATGCGTAAAAGCAGGGAAAATCAGAAGGCAAATCAAGAGTGAAAGTTTTTACATAAAGGCACCCATATAAAGGGCAATGGCAAATTCATGGGGAATTGAGACACACACAAGACAGCAAAATTTAAACAAAGCTACAACATTTAGAGGACCGCACATACCATAGGGCCGACAATCAAGTTGCCGAAATATTGGCCGTTTCACGTTTTTCTCGGGGCCCACACAACTGCTAGAAAAAGCAATACTCGACGAACTGAGAAGTGATTTCTCTTTCGAGGTGACACCAGTTGGCTCACAAAGGAACGTAGCGTCGTTTTTGATGGCGTTCTTAGATCCAGAGCAATTGTACTTTGGAGAGCAACTATCCGAAAACTCTTTTTGACTTTCAGTGTCAAGGTGAGAAGCAATGGGACTCGAACTGATCCCATCACTATCATAATTGACCAGAAGAGGGTCCAAAAGGAAATTTTTTTTGATCGGCATGTACGTTTCGACTTTAACATCTAAACACAAAAACAAAAAACAGTAACTGAAAATAACAGAAAAGGTATGCAGAAAACTTACCGTTCTGGACTTCATCTGACAGAAAAGACTCCACAGTAGCGCCCTGATAGGATGGTTTTCTCATCTTGCAAATACTTGCGTCACCTTCCTGAGCAGGCTTTGTCGCCATATGAGGAGCAACATCTAAAAGAAAAATAGTGACCCTAAAAAAATTATAAAGTTGTAGACATCGAACTTCCTGAGCAGAAGTCCTCACCTTTTGACAATTTGCAATTAGCAGAGGTGCTTTCTTCCTCGTCTTCAGAAAGCACAACAACCTCGCAGTGAGAACTTCGAGCATCGAGAACTGGTTTTGCGAGCATCTTTTTCTTCGTTAACAATCCTTGAAACAGAACTAATTCAAAACCGGACATCAGAAAAAAATTGTTCATATTACCTTTCCCAACATTTTCTGATGGATACTTCTTATTCCTGTCCGAGGATGCTCGTTTGTCAACCTTGTCTAATTTGCTTGAGATGCCAAAATGTCTAGCAAGCTCGGAGTCTTCAGCATTCACATGAAGTTGAACAAACTTCAAGAACCCAGCATTAACGTTACAAATTTCAACTTTGCAAGACTTCAAAGAAATGGCAATTTGCTTGCGGAGGTCTTCAATTTCCTTGCAATCTCTTATTCCTTCAAGGAAGGCTTCTAGACGCAATTCCGCTGATAAAGGCGAAGTTGCCATGTTTGCAACTGCCTTTCCAATGTAGTTTTCAAATCTTTTGAAAGCTCGTTCGATATCTCTCTCGGCGGCATCAAATTTTTCAATAGTTTTTGAATGTTGGGGTGCCATTATAACAATATATCTTAAAACAAAACAAAATGAGATCAAGTTGTTCAAACGCTCCGTTCAAAGCAGCGCATGTAACAACTCAAATAACAAACAATTAATAGGAAGAAAACTAAAGTTTTAAACATAGATTGGAGGGCACACGCTATGTTAGAGCCTTGCAAACTGTTAGGGCCCTTAATGCAAACATGAGCCTACTTTCTTACCCCCGTTAAAATGATATCGCTCTGTTCAACAGCTCCGTTAAAAGCAGTGCTTGTAACAACTCAAAAAATTGCTCGGAAAAGCACTAAAGTTTCTAACATCATAGATTGATGGGCACACGCTCTCTGTTAGGTCTTTGCAAAAAAAATTGTCAGGGACTTTGATGCAAATATGAGCCTACTTTGCAAAATATTGATAGAAAGTGAGAAAAGAAAGTGAGGAAAAGAAGTGAGCAAAGAGTGAGCAACGAAAGGGTGACAGAAAAGTAAAAAAGTGAACAGAAAGTGACATAAAACCTCCCAAAAGAAAAGAAAGTGAAAAAGGAAAGCAAGAAAAGAAAGTAAGAAAAGAAAGTGAGAAAAGAAAGTTAGAGTAGAAAGTTAGAAAAGAAAGTGAGAAAAGAAAGTTAGAAAAAAAAGTTAGAAAAGAAAGAGAAAAAGAAAGTGAGAAAAGAAAGTGAAAAAAGTAAGTGAGAAAAAAAAAGTTAGAATAGAAAGTGAGAAAAAAATTTAGAAAAGAAAGTGAAAAAGAAAGTGAAAAAGGAAGTAAGAATAAAAGTGAGAAAAGAAAGTGAGAAAAGCGAGAAAAGAAAGTGGGGAAAAGAACTTGTCAGAAAAGTGAGAAAAAAGTAGAAAGAAAGTGAGAAAAAAGTGAGAAAAGAAAGTGAGAGCAGAAAGTGAGTAAAAGAAAGTGAGAAGAGAAAGTGAGAAAAGAAAAAGAAAGTGAGAAAAGAAAGTGAGAACAGAAAGTGACAACAGAAAGTGACAACAGAAAGTGAGAGAAGAAAGTGAGAAAAGAAAGCGAGAAAAGAAAATGAGAAAAAAAATGAGAAAAGAAATTGAGAAAAAAAAAATGCGAATGTAAAATGAGAAAAGAAAGGTAGAACAGAAAGTGAGAAAAAGAAAGTGGGAAGAGAAAGTGAGAAAAGAAAAAGAAAGTGAGAAAAGAAATTGAGAAAACAAAGTGAGAAAAGAAAGTGAGAAAACAAAGTGATAAAAGAAAGTGAGGAAAAGAAGTGAGCAAAGAGTGAGCAACGAAAGGGTGACAGAAAAGTAAAAAAGTGAACAGAAAGTGACATAAAACCTCCCAAAAGAAAAGAAAGTGAAAAAGGAAAGCAAGAAAAGAAAGTAAGAAAAGAAAGTGAGAAAAGAAAGTTAGAGTAGAAAGTTAGAAAAGAAAGTGAGAAAAGAAAGTTAGAAAAAAAAGTTAGAAAAGAAAGAGAAAAAGAAAGTGAGAAAAGAAAGTGAAAAAAGTAAGTGAGAAAAAAAAAGTTAGAATAGAAAGTGAGAAAAAAATTTAGAAAAGAAAGTGAAAAAGAAAGTGAAAAAGGAAGTAAGAATAAAAGTGAGAAAAGAAAGTGAGAAAAGCGAGAAAAGAAAGTGGGGAAAAGAACTTGTCAGAAAAGTGAGAAAAAAGTAGAAAGAAAGTGAGAAAAAAAGTGAGAAAAGAAAGTGAGAGCAAAAAGTGAGTAAAAGAAAGTGAGAAGAGAAAGTGAGAAAAGAAAAAGAAAGTGAGAAAAGAAAGTGAGAACAGAAAGTGACAACAGAAAGTGACAACAGAAAGTGAGAGAAGAAAGTGAGAAAAGAAAGCGAGAAAAGAAAATGAGAAAAAAAATGAGAAAAGAAATTGAGAAAAAAAAATGCGAATGTAAAATGAGAAAAGAAAGGTAGAACAGAAAGTGAGAAAAAGAAAGTGGGAAGAGAAAGTGAGAAAAGAAAAAGAAAGTGAGAAAAGAAATTGAGAAAACAAAGTGAGAAAAGAAAGTGAGAAAACAAAGTGATAAAAGAAAGTGAGAAAAGAAAGTGAGAAAAGAAAGTGAGAAAAGAAAGTGAGAAAAGAAAGTGAGAAAAGAAAGTGAGAGAAGAAAGTGAAAAAATTAAGTGAGAAAAGAAAGTTAGAATAGAAAGTGAGAAAAAAAGTTAGAAAAGAAAGTGAAAAAGAAAGTGAGAAAAAAAGTGAGAAAAGAAAGTGAGAAAAGAAAGTGGGGAAAAGAGCCTGTCAGAAAAGAAAGTGAGAAAAAAAATAGAGAAAAGAAGGTGAGAAAAAAAGTGAGAACAGAAAGTGAGAGCAGAAAGTGAGTAAAAGGAAGTGAGAAGAGAAAGTGAGAAAAGAAAAAGAAAGTGAGAACAGAAAGTGACAACAGAAAGTGAGAGAATAAAGTGAGAAAACAAAGTGAGAAAATAAAGTGAGAAAAGAATGTGAGAAAAGAAAGTGAGAAAAGAAAGTGAGAATTGAAAGAGAGAAACGAAAGAGAGAAAAGAAAGAGAGGAAAGAAAGCGAAAAAAGAAAGTGAGAAAAGAAAGTGAGAAAAGAAAGTGAGAAAAGAAAGTGAGAAAAGAAAGCGAGAAAACAAAGTGAGAAAAAAAATGCGAATAGAAAATGCGAATAGAAAATGAGAACAGAAAAAGAGAACAGAAAGTGAGAAAGAGAAAGTGGTAAGAGAAAGTGAGAAAAGAAAAAGAAAGTGAGAAAAGAAATTGAGAAAACAAAGTGAGAAAAGAAAGTGAGAAAAGAAAGTGAGAAAAAGAAAGTGGGAAGAGAAAGTGAGAAAAGAAAAAGAAAGTGAGAACAGAAAGTGAGAACAGAAAGTGAGAACAGAAAGTGAGAACAGAAAGTGAGAAGAAAGTGGGAAGAGAAAGTGAGAAAAGAAAATGAGAAAAAAAGTGAGAAAAGAAAGTGAGAAAAAAAAGTGAGAAAAAAAGTGAGAAAAAGAAGTGAGAAAAAGAAGTGAGAAAACAAAGTGAGAAAACAAATTGAGAAAACAAAGTGAGAAAACAAAGTGAGAAAACAAAGTGAGAAAACAAAGTGAGAAAACAAAGTGAAAAAAGAAAGTGAGAAAAGAAAGTGAAAAAAGAAAGTGAAAAAAGAAAGTGAGAAAAGAAAGCGAGAAAACAAAGTGAGAAAACAAAGTGAGAAAACAAAGTGAGAAAACAAAGTGAGAAAACAAAGTGAGAAAACAAAGTGAGAAAACAAAGTGAGAAAACAAAATGAAAAAAGAAAGTGAGAAAGAAAGTGGGAAGAGAAAGTGAGAAAAAGAAAGTGGGAAGAGAAAGTGAGAAAAGAAAAAGTGAGAAAAGAAAAAGTGAGAAAACAAAGTGAGAAAACAAAGTGAGAAAACAAAGTGAGAAAACAAAGTGAGAAAACAAAGTGAGAAAGAAAGTGGGAAGAGAAAGTGAGAAAAGAAAAAGTGAGAAAAAAAGTGAGAAAAAGAAGTGAGAAAACAAAGTGAGAAAACAAAGTGAGAAAACAAAGTGAGAAAACAAAGTGAGAAAAGAAAGTGAAAAAAGAAAGTGAGAACAGAAAGTGAGAACAGAAAGTGAGAACAGAAAGTGAGAAAAGAAAGTGAGAAAAGAAAGCGAGAAAAAAAAGCGAGAAAAGAAAGTGAGAACAGAAAGTGAGAACAGAAAGTGAGAACAGAAAGTGAGAAAAAGAAAGTGGGAAGAGAAAGTGAGAAAAGAAAAAGTAAGAAAAGAAAAAGTGAGAAAACAAAGTGAGAAAACAAAGTGAGAAAACAAAAAGAGAAAACAAAGTGAGAAGAGAAAGTGAGAAGAGAAAGTGAGAAGAGAAAGTGAGAAGAGCAAGTGAGAAAAGAAAGTGAGAAAAGCGAGAAAAAAAGTGGGGAAAAGAACTTGTCAGAAAAGAAAGTAAAAAAAATATAGAAAAGAAAGTGAGAAAAAAAGTGAAAAAAGAAAGTGAGAACAGAAAGTGAGAACAGAAAGTGAGAACAGAAAGTGAGAACAGAAAGTGAAAAAAAGAAAAAGGGAAGAGAAAGTGGGAAAAGAAAGTGAGAAAACAAAGTGAGAAAACAAAGTGAGAAAACAAAGTGAGAAAACAAAGTGAGAAGAGAAAGTGAGAAGAGAAAGTGAGAAGATAAAGTGAGAAGAGCAAGTGAGAAAAGAAAATGAGAACAGAAAGTGAGAAAAGAAAGTGAGAAAAGCAAGTGAGAAAAGCGAGAAAAAAAGTGGGGAAAAGAACTTGTCAGAAAAGAAAGTAAAAAAAATAGAGAAAAGAAAGTGAGAAAAAAAGTGAGAAAAGAACGTGAGAAAAGAAAGTGAGAGCAGAAAGTGAGTAAAAAGTGGGAAGAGAAATAAAGAAAAGAAAAAATTGAGAAAAAAAAGTGAGAAAAGAAAGTTAGAAAACAAAGTGAGAAAACAAAGTGAGAAAACAAAGTGAGAAAACAAAGTGAGAAAAGAAAGTGAGAAAGAAAGTGAGAAAAGAAAGTGAAAAAAGAAAGTGAGAAAAAAAATTGAGAAAAGAAAGTGAGAAAACAAACTGAGAAAACAAAGTGAGAAAACAAAGTGAGAAAACAAAGTGAGAAAAGAAAGTGAGAAAAAAATGCGAATAGAAAATGAGAAAAGAAAGTGAGAACAGAAAGTGAGAAAAAGAAAGTAAGAAAGTGAGAACAGAAAGTGACAACAGAAAGTGAGAGAAGAAAGTGAGAAAAGAAAGCGAGAAAACAAAGTGAGAATGGAAAGTGAGAAAAAAAATGCGAATAGAAAATGAAAAAAGAAAGTGAGAACAGAAAGTGAGAAAAAGAAAGTGGGAAGAGAAAGTGAGAAAAGAAATAGAAAGTGAGAAAACAAAGTGAGAAAACAAAGTGAGAAAAGAAAGTGATAAAAGAAAGTGAAAAAAGTAAGTGAAAAAAGAAAGTTAGAATAGAAAGTGAGGAAAAAAGTTAGAAAAGGTATTGAAAAAGAAAGTGAGAAAAGAAAGTGAGAAAAGAAAGTGGGGAAAACAACTTTTCAGAAAAGAAAGTCAGAAAAAAATAGAGAAAAGAAAGTGAGAAAAAAATTTAGAAAAGAAAGTGAGAACAGAAAGTGAGAGCAGAAAGTGAGAAGAGAAAGTGAGAAAAGAAAAAGAAAGTGAGAAAAGAAAGTGAGAACAGAAAGTGAGAGCAGAAAGTGAGAAAACAAAGTGAGAAAAGAAAGTGAGAAAAGAAAGTGAGAAAAGAAAGTGAGAAAAGAAAGAGAAAAAAGAAAGAGATAAGAAAGAGAGAAAAGAAAGAGAGAAATAAAAGTTAGAAATGAAAGTTAGAAAAGAAAGCTAGAAAAGAAAGTGAGAAAAGAAAGTGAGAAAAGAAAGTGAGAAAAGAAAGTGAGAAAAAAAGCGAGAAAACAACGTGAGAAAAGAAAGTGAGAAAAAAATGCGAATAGAAAATGAGAAAAGAAAGTGAGAACAGAAAGTGAGAACAGGTGAGAAAAAGAAAGTGGGAAGAGAAAGTGAGAAAAGAAAAAGAAAGTGAGAAAAGAAAGTGAGAAAACAAAGTGAGAAAACAAATTGAGAAA
Organism: Convolutriloba macropyga; assembly: GCF_964194025.1. Taxonomy (NCBI): domain Eukaryota; kingdom Metazoa; phylum Xenacoelomorpha; order Acoela; family Convolutidae; genus Convolutriloba; species Convolutriloba macropyga. The sequence continues at coordinate 19,998,929 of NC_134476.1, read as the reverse complement.
AGAAAGTGAGAAAAAGAAAGTGAGAAAAAGAAAGTGGGAAGAGAAAGTGAGAAAAGAAAAAGAAAGTGAGAAAAGAAAGTGAGAAAAGAAAGTGAGAAAAGAAAGTGAGAACAGAAAGTGAGAACAGAAAGTGAGAACAGAAAGTGAGAAAAAGAAAGTGGGAAGAGAACGTGAGAAAAGAAAGTGAGAAAAAGTAAGAAAACAAAGTGAGAGACAAAGTGAGAAAACAAAGTGAGAAAAGAAAGTGAGAAAAGAAAGTGAGAAAAGAAAGTGAGAAAAGAAAGCGAGAAAACAAAGTGAGAAAAGAAAGTGAGAAAAGAAACTCAGAAGAGAAAGTGGGAAGAGAAAGTGAGAAGAGAAAGTGAGAAGAGAAAGTGAGAAGAGCAAGTGAGAAAAGAAAGTGAGAAAAGAAAGTGAGAACAGAAAGTGAGAAAAGAAAGTGAGAAAAGGAAGTGAGAAAAGAAGAAAAGAGAGTGAGACGAGAAAGTGAGAAGAGAAAGTAAGAGAAAGTGAGCGGAGAAAGTGAGAAGTGAAAGTGAGAGGAGAAAGTGAAAAGAGAAAGTGAGACGAGAAAGAGAAGACAAAGGGAGAAGAGAAAGTGAGAAAAGAAAGAGAGAAAAGAAAGTGAGAAGAGAAAGTGAGAAGACAAAGTGAGAAGACAAAGTGAGAAGAGAAAGTGGGAAGAGAAAGTGAGAAGAGAAAGTGAGAAAGTGAGAAGACAAAGTGAGACGAGAAAGTGAGAAAAGAAAGTGAGAAAAGAAAGTGAGAAAAGAAAAAGAGAAAAGAAAGTGACAAAAGAAAGTGAGAAAAGAAAGTAAGAAGAGAAGGTGAGAAAACAAAGTGAGAAAACAAAGTGAGAAAACAATGTGAGAAAAGAATGTGAGAAAAGAAAGTGAGAAAAGGAAGTGAGAAAAGAAGAAAAGAGAGTGAGACGAGAAAGTGAGAAGAGAAAGTAAGAGAAAGTGAGCGGAGAAAGTGAGAAGTGAAAGTGAGAGGAGAAAGTGAAAAGAGAAAGTGAGAAGAGAAAGTGGGAAGAGAAAGTGAGAAGAGAAAGTGAGAAAGTGAGAAGACAAAGTGAGACGAGAAAGTGAGAAAAGAAAGTGAGAAAAGAAAGTGAGAAAAGAAAAAGAGAAAAGAAAGTGACAAAAGAAAGTGAGAAAAGAAAGTAAGAAGAGAAGGTGAGAAAACAAAGTGAGAAAACAAAGTGAGAAAACAATGTGAGAAAAGAATGTGAGAAAAGAGAGAAAAGAAAGTAAGAAGAGAAAGTGAGGAGAGAAAGTGAGAAAACAAAGTGAGAAAACAAAGTGAGAAAACAAAGTGAGAAAACAAAGTGAGAAAAGAATGTGAGAAAAGAAAGTGAGAAAAGAAAGTGAGAAAAGAAAGTGAGAAAAGAAAGTGAGAAAAGAAAGTGAGAAAAGAAAGTGAGAAGAGAAAGTGAGAAGAGAAAGTGAGAAAAGAAAGTGAGAAGAGAAAGTGAGAAGAGAAAGTGAGAAAGGAAAAAGAGAAAAGAAAGTGACAAAAGAGAGAAAAGAAAGTAAGAAGAGAAAGTGAGGAGAGAAAGTGAGAAAACAAAGTGAGAAAACAAAGTGAGAAAACAAAGTGAGAAAAGAAGGTGAGAAAAGAAAGTGAGAATAGAAAGTGAGAAAAGAAAGTGAGAAAAGAAAGTGAGAAAAGAAAGTGAGAAAAGAAAGTGAGAAAAGAAAGTGAGAAAAGAAAGTGAGAAGAGAAAGTGAGAAGAGAAAGTGAGAAAACAAAGTGAGAAAATGTGAGAAAAGAATGTTAGAAAAGAAAGTTAGAAAAGAACGTGAGAACAGAAAATGAGAACAGAATGTGAAAAAAAGAAAGTGAGAAAAGAAAGTTAGAAGAAAGTTAGAAAAAAGTGAGAACAGAAAGTGAGAAAAGAAACTGACAAAAGAAACTGACAAAAGAAAGAGAGAAGAGAAAGAGAGAAGAGAAAGTGAGAAGAGAAAGTGAGAAGAGAAAGTGAGCGGAGAAAGTGAGAAGAGAAAGAGAGAAAAGAAAGAGAGATTAAGGAAGCGAAAAAAGAAAGTGAGAAAAGAAAAATACAGTGAGAAAAGAAAGTGAGAGAAGAAAGTGAGAACAGAAAGTGAGAAAAGAAAGTGAGAAAAGAAAGTGAGAAAAGAAAGAGAGAAAAGAAAGTGAGAAAAGAAAGTGAGAAAAGAAAGTGACAAAAGAAACTGACAAAAGAAAGTGAGAAAAGAAAGTGAGAAAAGAAAGTGAGAAAAGAAAGTGAGAACAGAAAGTGAGAAAAGAAAGAGAGAAAAGAAAGCGAGAAAAGAAAGTGAGAAAAGAAAGTGACAAAAGAAAGTGAGAACAGAAAGTGAGAACAGTGAGAAAAAAAAGTGAGAGGAGAAAGTGAGAAGAGAAAGTGAGAGCAGAAAGTGAGAAGAGAAAGTGAGACGAGAAAGTGAGAAGAGAAAGTGAGAAAACAAAGAGAAGAGAAAGTGAGAAGAGAAAATGAGAAAAGAAAAAGAAAGTGAAAAAAAGTGAGAAAAGAAAGTGAGAAAAGAAAGTGAGAACAGAAGGTGAGAAAAGAAAGGGAGAAAAGAAAGGGAGAAAAGAAAGAGAAAAAGAAAGCGAGAAAAGAAAGCGAGAAAAGAAAGTGAGAACAGAAAGAGAGAACAGAAAGAGAGAACAGAAAGAGAGAACAGAAAGAGAGAACAGAAAGTGAGAAAAGAAAGTGAGAGGAGAAAGTGAGAAAAGAAAGTGAGAGGAGAAAGTGAGAAAAGAAAGAGAGAAAAAGAAGCGAGAAAAGAAAGTGAGAAAAGAAAGTGACAAAAGAAAGTGACAAAAGAAAGCGAGAACAGAAAGTGAGAACAGAAAGTGAGAAGAGAAAGTGAGAAAAGAAAGAGAGAAAAGAAAAAGAGAAAAGAAAGTGAAAAGAAAGTGAGAAAAGAAAGTGAGAACAGAAAGAGAGAACAGAAAGAGAGAACAGAAAGAGAGAACAGAAAGAGAGAACAGAAAGTGAGAAAAGAAAGTGAGAGGAGAAAGTGAGAAAAGAAAGTGAGAGGAGAAAGTGAGAAAAGAAAGAGAGAAAAAGAAGCGAGAAAAGAAAGTGAGAAAAGAAAGTGACAAAAGAAAGTGACAAAAGAAAGCGAGAACAGAAAGTGAGAACAGAAAGTGAGAAGAGAAAGTGAGAAAAGAAAGAGAGAAAAGAAAAAGAGAAAAGAAAGTGAAAAGAAAGTGAGAAAAGAAAGTGAGAAAAGAAAGTGAGAACAGAAGGTGAGAAAAGAAAGGGAGAAAAGAAAGGGAGAAAAGAAAGCGAGAAAAGAAAGCGAGAAAAGAAAGTGAGAACAGAAAGAGAGAACAGAAAGTGAGAAAAGAAAGTGAGAGGAGAAAGTGAGAAGAGAAAGTGAGAAGAGAAAGTGAGAAAAGAAAGAGAGAAAAAGAAGCGAGAAAAGAAAGTGAGAAAAGAAAGTGAGAAGAGAAAGTGAGAAAAGAAAGAGAGAAAAGAAAAAGAGAAAAGAAAGTGAAAAGAAAGTGAGAAAAGAAAGTGACAAAAGAAAGTGAGCACAGAAAGTGAGAACAGAAAGAGAGAAAAGAAACTGACAAAAGAAACTGACAAAAGAAAGAGAGAAGAGAAAGAGAGAAGAGAAAGTGAGAAGAGAAAGTGAGAAGAGAAAGTGAGCGGAGAAAGTGAGAAGAGAAAGAGAGAAAAGAAAGAGAGATTATGGAAGCGAAAAAAGAAAGTGAGAAAAGAAAAATACAGTGAGAAAAGAAAGTGAGAGAAGAAAGTGAGAACAGAAAGTGAGAAAAGAAAGTGAGAAAAGAAAGTGAGAAAAGAAAGAGAGAAAAGAAAGTGAGAAAAGAAAGTGAGAAAAGAAAGTGACAAAAGAAAGTGACAAAAGAAAGTGAGAAAAGAAAGTGAGAAAAGAAAGTGAGAAAAGAAAGTGAGAACAGAAAGTGAGAAAAGAAAGAGAGAAAAGAAAGCGAGAAAAGAAAGTGAGAAAAGAAAGTGACAAAAGAAAGTGAGAACAGAAAGTGAGAACAGTGAGAAAAAAAAGTGAGAGGAGAAAGTGAGAAGAGAAAGTGAGAGCAGAAAGCGAGAAGAGAAAGTGAGACGAGAAAGTGAGAAGAGAAAGTGAGAAAACAAAGAGAAGAGAAAGTGAGAAGAGAAAATGAGAAAAGAAAAAGAAAGTGAAAAAAAAGTGAGAAAAGAAAGTGAGAAAAGAAAGTGAGAACAGAAGGTGAGAAAAGAAAGGGAGAAAAGAAAGGGAGAAAAGAAAGAGAAAAAGAAAGCGAGAAAAGAGAGCGAGAAAAGAAAGTGAGAACAGAAAGAGAGAACAGAAAGAGAGAACAGAAAGAGAGAACAGAAAGAGAGAACAGAAAGTGAGAAAAGAAAGTGAGAGGAGAAAGTGAGAAAAGAAAGTGAGAGGAGAAAGTGAGAAAAGAAAGAGAGAAAAAGAAGCGAGAAAAGAAAGTGAGAAAAGAAAGTGACAAAAGAAAGTGACAAAAGAAAGCGAGAACAGAAAGTGAGAACAGAAAGTGAGAAGAGAAAGTGAGAAAAGAAAGAGAGAAAAGAAAAAGAGAAAAGAAAGTGAAAAGAAAGTGAGAAAAGAAAGTGAGAAAAGAAAGTGAGAACAGAAGGTGAGAAAAGAAAGGGAGAAAAGAAAGGGAGAAAAGAAAGCGAGAAAAGAAAGCGAGAAAAGAAAGTGAGAACAGAAAGAGAGAACAGAAAGTGAGAAAAGAAAGTGAGAGGAGAAAGTGAGAAGAGAAAGTGAGAAGAGAAAGTGAGAAAAGAAAGAGAGAAAAAGAAGCGAGAAAAGAAAGTGAGAAAAGAAAGTGAGAAGAGAAAGTGAGAAAAGAAAGAGAGAAAAGAAAAAGAGAAAAGAAAGTGAAAAGAAAGTGAGAAAAGAAAGTGACAAAAGAAAGTGAGCACAGAAAGTGAGAACAGAAGGAGAGAAAAGAAAAAGAGAAAATAAAGTGAAAAGAAAGTGAGAAAAGAAAGTGACAAAAGAGAAAGTAACAAAAGAAAGTGAGCACAGAAAGTGAGAACAGAAAGAGAGAAAACAAAGAGAAAAGAAAGCGAGAAAAGAAAATGAGAAAAGAAAGTGACAAAAGAAAGTGAGAACAGAAAGTGAGAACAGGAAGTGAGAAAAAAAGTGAGAGGAGAAAGTGAGAAGAGAAAGTGAGAGAAAGCGAGAAGAGAAAGTGAGACGAGAAAGTGAGAAGAGAAAAGAAAGAGAGAAAAGAAAGAGAGAAAAGAAAGAGAAAAGAAAGTGACAAAAGGAAGCGAGAAAAGAAAGTGACAAAAGAAAGTGACAAAAGAAAGTGACAAAAGAAAGTGACAAAAGAAAGTGACAAAAGAAAGTGAGAACAGAAAGAGAGAACAGAAAGAGAAAAGAAAGTGAGAAAAGAAAGTGAGAAAAGAAAGTGAGAAAAGAAAGTGAGAACAGAAAGTGAGAACAGAAAGTGAGAAAAGAAAGTGAGAAAAGAAAGTGAGAAAAGAAAATGAGAAAATAAAGTGAGAAAAAAAACGAGCGAAAAGAAAGTGATAACAGAAAGTAAAGTGACAAAAGAAAGTGATAACAGAAAGTGAGAAAAGAAAGTGACAAAAGAAAGTGAGAACAGAAAGTGAGAAACGAAAGTGAGAAAAGAAAGTTAGAAAAGAAAGTGAGAACGGAAAGTGAGAACAGAAAGTGAGAACAGAAAGTGAGAAAAGAAAGAGAGAAAAGAAAGCGACAAAAGAAAGTGAGAAAAGAAAGTGAGAAAAGAAAGTGAGGAAAGAAATTGAGAACGGAAAGTGAGAACGGAAAGTGAGAACAGAAAGTGAGAACAGAAAGTGAGAAAAGAAAGCTAGAAAAGAAAGTGAGAAAAGAAAGTGAGAAAAGAAAGTGAGAACAGAAAGTGAGAACAGAAGGTGAGAAAAGAAAGTGAGAAAAGAAAGAGAAAAGAAAGAAAAGAAAGCGAGAAAAGAAAGTGAGAAAAGAAAGTGACAAAAGAAAGTGACAAAAGAAAGTGAGAAATGGAAGTGAGAAAAGAAAGTGAGAAAAGAAAGTGAGAAAAGAATGTGAAAAGAAAATGAGAAAAAAGTGAGAAAAGAAAGAGAGAAAAGAAAAAGAACGCGAGAAAAGAAAAAAAAGCGAGAAAAGAAAGTGAGAAAAGAAAGAAAAGAAAGTGAGAACAGAAAGAAAAGAAATTGAGAAAAGAAAGAAAAGAAAGTGAGAAAAGAAAATGACAAAAGGAAGTGACAAAAGAAAGAGAAAAGAAAGAGAGAAAATAAAAAGAACGCGAAAAAAGAAAGTGAGAACAGAAAGTGAGAACAGAAAGTGAGAACAGAAAGTGAGAATAGAAAGTGAGAAAAGAAAGTGAGAAAAGAAAGTGAGAAAAGAAAGTGAAAACAGAAAGTGAGAACAGAAGGTGAGAAAAGAAAGTGAGAAAAGAAAGAGAAAAGAAAGAAAAGAAAGTGAGAACAGAAAGTGAGAAAGGAAAGTGAGAAAAGAAAGTGAGAAAAGAAAGTGAGAAAAGAAAGTGAGAATAGAAAGTGAGAACAGAAGGTGAGAAAAGAAAGTGAGAACAGAAAGAGAAAAGAAAGAAAAGAAAGCGAGAAAAGAAAGTGAGAAAAGAAAGTGACAAAAGAAAGTGACAAAAGAAAGTGAGAAAAGGAAGTGAGAAAAGAAAGTGAGAAAAGAAAGTGAGAAAAGAAAGTGAAAAGAAAATGAGAAAAAAGTGAGAAAAGAAAGAGAGAAAAGAAAAAGAACGCGAGAAAAGAAAAAAAAGCGAGAAAAGAAAGTGAGAAAAGAAAGAAAAGAAAGTGAGAAAAGAAAGAAAAGAAAGTGAGAAAAGAAAGAAAAGAAAGTGAGAAAAGAAAATGACAAAAGGAAGTGACAAAAGAAAGAGAGAAAAGAAAGAGAGAAAATAAAAAGAACGCGAGAAAAGAAAGTGAGAACAGAAAGTGAGAACAGAAAGACAGAATAGAAAGTGAGAAAAGAAAGTGAGAAAAGAAAGAGAGAAAAAAAGAGAAAAAAAGTGAGAACAGAAAGTGAGAACAGAAAGTGAGAAAAGGAAGTGAGAAAAGAAAGAGAAAAGAAAGCGAGAAAAGAAAGTGACAAAAGAAAGTGAGAACAGAAAGTGAGAAACTAAAGTGAGAAAAGAAAGAGAAAAGAAAGCGAGAAAAGAAAGTGAGAAAAGAAAGTGACAAAAGAAAGTGACAAAAGAAAGTGAGAAAAGAAAGTGAGAAAGAAAGTGAGAAAAGAAAATGAGAAAAGAAAGTGAGAACAGAAAGTGACAAAAGAAAGTGAGAACAGAAAGTGAGAAACGAAAGTGAGAAACGAAAGTTAGAAACTAAAGTGAGAAAAGAAAGAGAAAAAAAGTGAGAACAGAAAGTGAGAACAGAAAGTGAGAAAAGGAAGTGAGAACAGAAAGTGATAAAAGGAAGTGAGAAAAGAAAGAGAAAAGAAAGCGAGAAAAGAAAGTGACAAAAGAAAGTGACAAAAGAAAGTGAGAACAGAAAGTGAGAAACTAAAGTGAGAAAAGAAAGAGAAATGAAATGGAAAAGAAAGCGAGAAAAGAAAGTGACAAAAGAAAGTGAGAAAAGAAAGTGAGAAAAGAAAGTGAGGAAGAAAGTGAGAAAAGAAAGTGAGAACAGAAAGTGACAAAAGAAAGTGACAAAAGAAAGTGAGAACAGAAAGTGAGAAACGAAAGTGAGAAACAAAAGTGAGAAACGAAATTGAGAAAAGAAAGAGATAAAAGAAAGAGAGAAAAGAAAGCGAGAAAAGAAAGTGACAAAAGAAAGTGAGAACAGAAAGTGAGAAAAGAGTGAGAAACTAAAGTGAGAAAAGAAAGCGAGAAAAGAAAGCGAGAAAAGAAAGCGACAAAAGAAAGTGACAAAAGAAAGTGACAAAAGAAAGTGAGAAAAGAAAGTGAGAAAAGAAAGTGAGAAAAGAAAGTGAGAAAGAAAGTGAGAACAGAAAGTGAGAAAAGAAAGTGAGAACAGAAAGTGAGAAACTAAAGTGAGAAACTAAAGTGAGAAACTAAAGTGAGAAAAGAAAGCGCGAAAAGAAAGCGAGAAAAGAAAGTGAGAAAAGAAAGTGACAAAAGAAAGTGACAAAAGAAAGTGAGAACAGAAAGTGAGAAAAGAAAGTGAGAAAAGAAAGTGAGAAAGAAAGTGAGAAAGAAAGTGAGAAAAGAAAGTGAGAAAAGAAAGTGAGAAAAGAAAGTGAGAACAGAAAGTGACAAAAGAAAGTGAGAACAGAAAGTGAGAAACGAAAGTGAGAAAAGAAAGAGATAAAAGAAAGAAAGAAAGAGAGAAAAGAAAGTGAGAAAAGAAAGTGACAAAAGAAAGTGAGAACAGAAAGTGAGAAAAGAGTGAGAACAGAAGTTGAGAACAGACAGTGAGAAAAGAGAGAAAAGAAAGCGACAAAAGAAAGTGAAAAAAGAAAGTGAGAACAGAAAGTGAGAACAGAAAGTGAGAAGAGAAAGTGAGAAGAGAAAGTGAGAAGAGAAAGTGAGAAGAGAAAGCAAGAACAGAAAGCGAGAACAGAAAGTGAGAAAAGAAAGTGAGAAAAGAAAATGAGAAAAAAAAAGTGAGAAAAGAAAGAGAGAGAAGAAAGAGAGAAAAGAAAAAGAACGCGAGGAAAGAGAAACGAAAAAGAAAGCGAGAAAAGAAAGTGAGAAAAGAAAGAAAAGAAAGTGAGAAAAGAAAATGAGAAAAGGAAGTGAGAACAGAAGGTGAGAAAAGAAAGTGAGAACAGAAGGTGAGAAAAGAAAGTGAGAGCAGAAAGTGAGAAAAGAAAGTGAGAAAAGAAAATGAGAAGAGAAAGCAAGAACAGAAAGTGAGAAAAGAAAGTGAGAAGAGAAAGCAAGAACATAAAGCGAGAACAGGAAGTGAGAAAAGAGTGAGAACAGAAGTTGAGAACAGACAGTGAGAAAAGAGGGAAAAGACAGCGACAAAAGAAAGTGGAAAAAAGAAAGTGAGAAGAGAAAGTGAGAAGAGAAAGTGAGAAGAGAAAGGGAGAAGAGAAAGGGAGAAGAGAAAGGGAGAAGAGAAAGGGAGAAGAGAAAGGGAGAAGAGAAAGTGAGAAGAGAAAGTGAGAAGAGAAAATGAGAAGAGAAAGTGAGAAGAGAAAGTGAGAAGAGAAAGCAAGAACAGAAAGCGAGAACAGAAAGTGAGAAAAGAAAGTGAGAAAAGAAAGAAAAGAAAGTGAGAAAAGAAAATGAGAAAAGGAAGTGAGAACAGAAGGTGAGAAAAGAAAATGAGAACCGAAGTGAGAAAAGAAAGCGAGAAAAGAAAATGAGAAAAAAAAGTGAGAAAAGAAAGAGAAAAGAAAGCGAGACAAGAAAGTGACAAAAAAATGACAAAAGAAAGTGAGAACAGAAAGTGAGAAACTAAAATGAGAAAAGAAAGAGAAAAGAAAGCGAGAAAAGAAAGTGAGAAAAGAAAGTGACAAAAGAAAGTGAGAAAAGAAAGTGAGAAAAGAAAGTGAGAAAGAAAGTGAGAAAAGAAAGTGAGAAAAGAAAGTGAGAACAGAAAGTGAGAAACGAAAGTGAGAAACGAAAGTTAGAAACTAAAGTGAGAAAAGAGAGAAAAAAAGTGAGAACAGAAAGTGAGAACAGAAAGTGAGAAAAGGAAGTGAGAAAAGAAAGAGAAAAGAAAGAGAAAAGAAAGCGAGAAAAGAAAGTGACAAAAGAAAGTGACAAAAGAAAGTGACAAAAGAAAGTGAGAAACTAAAGTGAGAAAAGAAAGTGAGAAAAGAAAGTGAGAAAAAAAAGCGAGAAAAGAAAGTGACAAAAGAAATTGACAAAAGAAAGTGAGAACAGAAAGTGAGAAAAGAAAGTGAGAAAAGAAAGTGAGAAAAGAAAGTGAGAAAAGAAAGTGAGAAAAGAAAGTGAGAAAAGAAAGTGAGAAAAGAAAGTGAGAAAAGAAAGTGAGAAAAGAAAGTGAGAAAAGAAAGTGACAAAAGAAAGTGACAAAAGAAAGTGAGAAAAGAAAGAAAAGAAAGTGAGAAAAGAAAATGAGAAAAGGAAGTGAGAACAGAAGGTGAGAAAAGAAAATGAGAACAGAAGTGAGAAAAGAAAGTGAGAAAAGAAAATGAGAAAAAAAAGTGAGAAAAGAAAGAGAAAAGAAAGCGAGAAAAGAAAGTGACAAAAAAATGACAAAAGAAAGTGAGAACAGAAAGTGAGAAACTAAAATGAGAAAAGAAAGAGAAAAGAAAGCGAGAAAAGAAAGTGAGAAAAGAAAGTGACAAAAGAAAGTGAGAAAAGAAAGTGAGAAAAGAAAGTGAGAAAGAAAGTGAGAAAAGAAAGTGAGAAAAGAAAGTGAGAACAGAAAGTGAGAAACGAAAGTGAGAAACGAAAGTTAGAAACTAAAGTGAGAAAAGAGAGAAAAAAAGTGAGAACAGAAAGTGAGAACAGAAAGTGAGAAAAGGAAGTGAGAAAAGAAAGAGAAAAGAAAGAGAAAAGAAAGCGAGAAAAGAAAGTGACAAAAGAAAGTGACAAAAGAAAGTGACAAAAGAAAGTGAGAAACTAAAGTGAGAAAAGAAAGTGAGAAAAGAAAGTGAGAAAAAAAAGCGAGAAAAGAAAGTGACAAAAGAAAGTGACAAAAGAAAGTGAGAAAAGAAAGTGAGAAAAGAAAGTGAGAAAAGAAAGTGAGAAAAGAAAGTGAGAAAAGAAAGTGAGAAAAGAAAGTGAGAAAAGAAAGTGACAAAAGAAAGTGACAAAAGAAAGTGAGAAACTAAAGTGAGAAACTAAAGTGAGAAAAGAAAGTGAGAAAAGAAAGTGAGAAAAGAAAGTGAGAAAAGAAAGTGAGAAAAGAAAGTGAGAAAAGAAAGTGAGAAAAAAATGTGAGAAAAGAAAGTGAGAAGAGAAAGCGAGAAAAAAAGTGAGAAAAGAAAGTGACAAAAGAAAGTGAGAAAAGAAAGCGAGAAAAGAAAGTGAGAAAAGAAAGTGAGAAAAGAAAGTGACAACAGAAAGTGACAAAAGAAAGTGAGAAAAGAAAGTGAGAAAGAAAGTGAGAAAAAAAGTGAGAACAGAAAGTGAGAACAGAAAGTGAGTGAGAAAAGGAAGTTAGAAAAGAAAGAGAAAAGAAAGCGAGAAAAGAAAGTGACAAAAAAAAGGACAAAAGAAAGTGAGAACAGAAAGTGAGAAACTAAAGTGAGAAAAGAAAACGAGAAAAGAAAGTGAGAAAAGAAAGTGACAAAAGAAAGTGACAAAAGAAAGTGAGAACAGAAAGTGAGAAACTAAAGTGAGAAAAGAAAGTGAGAAAAGAAAGTGAGAAAAAAAAGCGAGAAAAGAAAGTGACAAAAGAAAGTGACAAAAGAAAGTGAGAACAGAAAGTGAGAAAAGAAAGTGAGAAAAGAAAGTAAGAAAAGAAAGTGAGAAAAGAAAGTGAGAAAAGAAAGTGAGAAAAGAAAGTGAGAAAAGAAAGTGAGAAAAGAAAGTGACAAAAGAAAGTGACAAAAGAAAGTGAGAAACTAAAGTGAGAAACTAAAGTGAGAAAAGAAAGTGAGAAAAGAAAGTGAGAAAAGAAAGTGAGAAAAAAAAGTGAGAAAAGAAAGTGAGAAAAGAAAGTGAGAAAAAAATGTGAGAAAAGAAAGTGAGAAGAGAAAGCGAGAAAAGAAAGTGAGAAAAGAAAGTGACAAAAGAAAGTGAGAAAAGAAAGCGAGAAAAGAAAGTGAGAAAAGAAAGTGAGAAAAGAAAGTGACAACAGAAAGTGACAAAAGAAAGTGAGAAAAGAAAGTGAGAAAGAAAGTGAGAAAAAAAGTGAGAACAGAAAGTGAGAACAGAAACTGAGAAACGAAAGTGAGAAACGAAAGTTAGAATCTAAAGTGAGAAAAGAAAGCGAGAAAAAAGTGAGAACAGAAAGTGAGAAAAGGAAGTGAGAAAAGAAAGAGAAAAGAAAGCGAGAAAAGAAAGTGACAAAAAAATTGACAAAAGAAAGTGAGAACAGAAAGTGAGAAACTAAAGTGAGAAAAGAAAGAGAAAAGAAAGCGAGAAAAGAAAGTGAGAAAAGAAAGTGACAAAAGAAAGTGAGAAAAGAAAGTGAGAAAGAACGTGAGAAAAGAAAGTGAGAAAAGAAAGTGAGAACAGAAAGTGAGAAACGAAAGTGAGAAACGAAAGTTAGAAACTAAAGTGAGAAAAGAAAGAGAGAAAAAAGTGAGAACAGAAAGTGAGAAAAGAAAGCGAGAAAAGAAAGCGAGAAAAGAAAGCGACAAAAGAAAGCGACAAAAGAAAGTGACAAAAGAAAGTGACAAAAGAAAGTGAGAAAAGAAAGTGAGAAAAGAAAATGAGAAAGAAAGTGAGTAAAGAAAGTGAGAAAAGAAAGTGAGAAAAGAAAGTGAGAACAGAAAGTGAGAAACTAAAGTGAGAAACTAAAGTGAGAAACTAAAGTGAGAAAAGAAAGCGAGAAAAGAAAGTGACAAAAGAAAGTGACAAAAGAAAGTGACAAAAGAAAGTGAGAACAGAAAGTGAGAAAAGTGAGAAAAGAAAGTGAGAAAAGAAAGTGAGAAAGAAAGTGAGAATAGAAAGTGAGAAAAGAAAGTGAGAAAAGAAAGTGAGAAAAGAAAGTGACAAAAGAAAGTGAGAACAGAAAGTGAGAAAAGAAAGTGAGAAACGAAAGTGAGAAAAGAAAGTGAGAACAGAAAGTGACAAAAGAAAGTGAGAAAAGAAAGTGAGAAAAAAAGTGACAAAAGAAAGTGAGAAAAGAAAGTGAGAAAAGAAAGTGAGAAAAGAAAATGAGAAAGAAAGTGAGTAAAGAAAGTGAGAAAAGAAAGTGAGAAAAGAAAGTGAGAAACTAAAGTGAGAAACTAAAGTGAGAAACTAAAGTGAGAAAAGAAAGCGAGAAAAGAAAGTGAGAAAAGAAAGTGACAAAAGAAAGTGACAAAAGAAAGTGAGAACAGAAAGTGAGAAAAGTGAGAAAAGAAAGTGAGAAAAGAAAGTGAGAAAGAAAGTGAGAAAAGAAAGTGAGAAAAGAAAGTGACAAAAGAAAGTGAGAAAAGAAAGTGACAAAAGAAAGTGAGAACAGAAAGTGAGAAAAGAAAGTGAGAAAAGAAAGTGAGAAAAGAAAGTGAGAAAGAAAGTGAGAATAGAAAGTGAGAAAAGAAAGTGAGAAAAGAAAGAGATAAAAGAAAGAAAGAAAGAGAGAAAAGAAAGTGAGAAAAGAAAGCGACAAAAGAAAGTGACAAAAGAAAGTGACAAAAGAAAGTGAGAAAAGAAAGTGAGAAAAGAAAGTGAGAAAAGAAAATGAGAAAAAAAGTGACAAAAGAAAGTGAGAAAAGAAAGTGAGAAAAGAAAGTGAGAAAAGAAAATGAGAAAGAAAGTGAGTAAAGAAAGTGAGAAAAGAAAGTGAGAAAAGAAAGTGAGAAACTAAAGTGAGAAACTAAAGTGAGAAACTAAAGTGAGAAAAGAAAGCGAGAAAAGAAAGTGAGAAAAGAAAGTGACAAAAGAAAGTGACAAAAGAAAGTGAGAACAGAAAGTGAGAAAAGTGAGAAAAGAAAGTGAGAAAAGAAAGTGAGAAAGAAAGTGAGAAAAGAAAGTGAGAAAAGAAAGTGACAAAAGAAAGTGAGAAAAGAAAGTGACAAAAGAAAGTGAGAACAGAAAGTGAGAAAAGAAAGTGAGAAACGAAAGTGAGAAAAGAAAGTGAGAACAGAAAGTGACAAAAGAAAGTGAGAAAAGAAAGTGAGAAACGAAAGTGAGAAAAAAAAGAGATAAAAGAAAGAAAGAGAGAAAAGAAAGTGAGAAAAGAAAGTGACAAAAGAAAGTGAGAGCAGAAAGTGAGAAAAGAGTGAGAACAGAAGTTGAGAACAGACAGTGAGAAAAGAGAGAAAAGAAAGCGACAAAAGAAAGTGAAAAAAGAAAGTGAGAACAGAAAGTGAGAACAGAAAGTGAGAAGAGAAAGTGAGAAGAGAAAGTGAGAAGAGAAAGTGAGAAGAGAAAGCAAGAACAGAAAGCGAGAACAGAAAGTGAGTAAAGAAAGTGAGAAAAGAAAATGAGAAAAAAAAGTGAGAAAAGAAAGAGAGAGAAGAAAGAGAGAAAAGAAAAAGAACGCGAGAAAAGAAAGAGAAACGAAAAAGAAAGCGAGAAAAGAAAGTGAGAAAAGAAAGAAAAGAAAGTGAGAAAAGAAAATGAGAAAAGGAAGTGAGAACAGAAGGTGAGAAAAGAAAGTGAGAACAGAAGGTGAGAAAAGAAAGTGAGAGCAGAAAGTGAGAAAAGAAAGTGGGAAAAGAAAATGAGAAGAGAAAGCAAGAACAGAAAGTGAGAAAAGAAAGTGAGAAGAGAAAGCAAGAACAGAAAGCGAGAACAGAAAGTGAGAAAAGAGTGAGAACAGAAGTTGAGAACAGACAGTGAGAAAAGAGAGAAAAGAAAGCGACAAAAGAAAGTGAAAAAAGAAGGTGAGAAGAGAAAGGGAGAAGAGAAAGAGAAGAGAAAGTGAGAAGAGAAAGTGAGAAGAGAAAGTGAGAAGAGAAAGGGAGAAGAGAAAGTGAGAAGAGAAAATGAGAAGAGAAAGTGAGAAAAGAAAGTGAGAAGAGAAAGCAAGAACAGAAAGCGAGAACAGAAAGTGAGAAAAGAAAATGAGAAAAGGAAGTGAGAACAGAAGGTGAGAAAAGAAAATGAGAACAGAAAGTGAGAAAAGAAAGTGAGAAAAGAAAATGAGAAGAGAAAGCAAGAACAGAAAGTGAGAAAAAAAGTGAGAAGAGAAAGCAAGAACAGAAAGCGAGAACAGAAAGTGAGAAAAGAAAGTGAGACAAGAAAATGAGAAAAAAAAGTGAGAAAAGAAAGAGAGAGAAGAAAGAGAGAAAAGAAAAAGAACGCGAGAAAAGAAAGAGAAACGAAAATGAAAGCGAGAAAAGAAAGAGGGAAAAGAAAGAAAAGAAAGTGAGAAAAGAAAATGAGAAAAGGAAGTGACAAAAGAAAGAAAAGAAAGAGCGAAAAGAAAAAGAAAGCAAGAAAAGAAAGTGAGAAAAGAAAGTGAGAAAAGAAAGTGAGAAAAAAAATGCGAATAGAAAATGAGAAAACAAAGTGAGAAAAGAAAGTGAGAAAAAAAATGCGAATAGAAAATGAGAAAAGAAAGTGAGAACAGAAAGTGAGAAAAAGAAAGTGGGAAGAGAAAGTGAGAAAAAAAGTGAGAAAAAAAGTGGGAAAAAGAAGTTGTCAGAAAAGAAAGTGAGAAAAAAATAGAGAAAAGAAAGTGAGAACAGAAAGTGAGAGCAGAAAGTGAGTAAAAGAAAGTGAGAAGAGAAAGTGAGAAAAGAAAAAGAAAGTGAGAAAAGAAAGTGAGAACAGAAAGTGAGAACAGAAAGTGAGAACAGAAAGTGAGAAAACAAAGTGAGAAAACAAAGTGAGAAAACAAAGTGAGAAAAGAAAGTGAGAAAAGAAAGAGAGAAAAGAAAGAGAGAAAAGAAAGAGAGAAAAGAAAGTTAGAAAAGAAAGAGAAAAAAGAAAGAGAAAAGAAAGCGAGAAAGGAAAGTGAGAAAAGAAAGCGAGAAAACAAAGTGAGAAAAAATTGCTTATAGAAAATGAGAAAAGAAAGTGAGAACAGAAAGTGAGAACAGAAGGTGAGAAAAAGAAAGTGGGAAGAGAAAGTGAGAAAAGAAAAAGAGAAAAGAAAGTGAGAAAACAAAGTGAGAAAATAAAGTGAGAAAACAAAAAGAAAGTGAGAAAAGAAAGTGAGAAAAAGAAAGTGGGAAGAGAAAGTGAGAAAAGAAGTGAGAAAAAGAAAGTGGGAAGAGAAAGTGAGAAAAGAAAGTGAGAAAAAGTGAGAAAACAAAGTGAGAAAAGAAAGCGAGAAAACAAAGTGAGAAAAACAAAGTGAGAAGAAAGTGAGAAAAAAGGGAGGAAAAAATGAGAAAAGAAAGTGAGAAAAGGAAGTGAGAAAGAAAGTGAGAAAAGAAAGTGAGACAAAAAGTGAGAAAAGAAAGTGAGAAAAGAAAGTGAGAAAAGAAAGTGAGAAAAACAAGTGAGAAAAAAAGAGAAAAGAAAGTGAGAAAAAAGTGAGAAAAGAAAGTGAGAAGAGAAAGTGAGAATAAAAAGTGAGACAAGAAAGTGAGAAAAAAGTTAGAAAAGATAGTGAGAGAAGAAAGTGAGCAGAGAAAGTGAGAAGAGAAATTGAGAAAAGAAAGTGAGAAAAGAAAGTGAGAAGAGAAAGTGAGAAATGAAAATAAGAAAAAAAGTGAGGAAAGTGAGCAAAAAAGTCTTTTTGATAGTTGCTCTCAATCTATCTATTCCGGGGCACTTTCTTAAGGCCCTGCTCAACTTTTTGAGTTTCTTTCTGTCTGACTCTTGGCTTTTCGTTTTATAGACAGAATAATTCAATGCCGTCTGCAACCGCTCAACAGCAACCATAATTTTTTGCTCAAATTTTGTGATCTCAGCTTTAAAGCTTTGCTCCAGTCCTTTTATTGGTAGAGCAGTCATTTCTGAAAGTTATCTTTAACGAAGAAAAGCGAAGAACGTTTTAGCCAAGAAAAGCGAAGAAAAGTTTTAGCGAAGAAAAGTCAGGAGGATAACTGAATTTCAGGATAAGAGTCTGAGACAATGAAAAAAATCTGAGCAAAACCTCACAAACCTTTAGACCAGTTAAGACTTGCCCGCCCTTATTAATTTTAATCACTAATGGATGCTTACCAAATCGTTGGCCATCTGGGATATGCAAAAAGCAATGATATGTAAAAAAAACAATCATTATTGCATTAAAGCGACTCAATGTAACGGTTAACCTCAGTTAAATGTCAAAATCTCAAGGTCTCACACGCGTGCACGCAAAAACACTTACATACACACACACACACGCACACACGCGCGCAAACAGGTTCACACACAAACGCACAAGGATAAAATTCAGTGGTTGTACTCCAAGCCATGGTTAACGTCAGTTTAAACGCCCCAAAACCGAAAAGAGCACACTTACATACACACACATACACGCAAACACATACGCATGCATGCTCACGGACACACGCACGCACACACATAAAACCAAGCCACAGAACACGCTGCATGTTTAAGGACCGTTAAAACATGTGAAGATTGGCGCTTAAACGTGGTGGTATAGGATGCATGCATTACGCTAGGCTGCATGTTTAAGAGACGCTAAAACATTTGAAGATAGGCGCTTGAACATGGTGGTATAGCATTCGAGTTAGAATTAATATATAGAGAAAGAAAGTCTCAAAGAAAGTCTCTCAAAGAAAGAGAGAAAAGAAAGTTAGAAAAGAAAGTTAGAAAAGAAAGTTAGAAAAGAAAGAGAGAAAAGAAAGAGAAAAGAAAGCGAGAAAGGAAAGTGAGAAAAGAAAGCGAGAAAACAAAGTGAGAAAAAAATGCGAATAGAAAATGAGAAAAGAAAGTGAGAACAGAAAGTGAGAACAGAAGGTGAGAAAAAGAAAGTGGGAAGAGAAAGTGAGAAAAGAAAAGGAGAAAAGAAAGTGAGAAAACAAAGTGAGAAAATAAAGTGAGAAAACAAAAAGAAAGTGAGAAAAGAAAGTGAGAAAAAGAAAGTGGGAAGAGAAAGTGAGAAAAGAAGTGAGAAAAAGAAAGTGGGAAGAGAAAGTGAGAAAAGAAAGTGAGAAAAAGTGAGAAAAAGTGAGACAAAGTGAGAAAACAAAGTGAGAAAAGAAAGCGAGAAAACAAAGTGAGAAAAGAAAGCGAGAAAACAAAGTGGGAAAAGAAAGCGAGAAAAGAAACTCAGAAGAGAAACTCAGAAGAGAAACTCAGAAGAGAAAGTGAGAAGTGAAAGTGAGAAGAGCAAGTGAGAAGAGCAAGTGAGAAAAGAAAGCGAGAACAGAAAGCGAGAAAAGAAAGTGAGAAAAAGAAGTGAGAAAAGAAGAAAAGAAAGTGAGACGAGAAAGTGAGAAGAGAAAGTAAGAGAAAGTGAGAGGAGAAAGTGAGAAGAGAAAGTGAGAGGAGAAAGTGAGAGGAGAAAGTGAGACGAGAAAGTGAGAGGAGAAAGTGAGAAGAGAAAGTGAGAGGAGAAAGTGAGAGGAGAAAGTGAGACGAGAAAGTGAGACGAGAAAGTGAGAAGAGAAAATGAGAAGAGAAAGTGAGAAAAGAGAGAAAAGAAAGAGAGAAGAGAAAGTGAGAAGAGAAAGCGAGAAAAGAAGGTGAGAAAAGAAAGTTAAAAGAAAGTTGGAAAAAAAAAGTGAGAAAAAGAAAGTGAGAAAAGAAAGTGAGAAAAGAAAGTTAAAAGAAAGTTAGAAAAAAAGTGAGAAAAAGAAAGTGAGAAAAAAAGCGAGAAAAGAAAGTGACAAAAGAAAGTGAGAACAGAAAGTGAGAAACGAAAGTGAGAAAAGAAAGCGAGAAAAGAAAGCAAGAAAAAAAGTGACCAAAGAAAGTGACAAAAGAAAGTGAGAACAGAAAGTGAGAAAAGAATGTGAGAAAGAAAGTGAGAAAAGAAATTGAGAACAGAGAACAGAAATGAGAAAAGAAAGAGAAAAGAAAGCGAGAAAAGAAAGAAAAGAAAGTGAGAAAAGAAAGTGAGAAAAAAGAGTGAGAAAAGAAAGCGAGAAGAGAAAGTGAGAACAGAAAGTGAGAAGAGAAAGTGAGAAAAGAAAAATCTAAGTTAGAGCATTTAAAGTTGCATTCGCAATAGGACAGAACTGAAATAATTAAGTTTTCCGCTGCAAAGTTTCTTAAACAATTTCTCCCTCCTCCATCTCAACAACATTAGAGCTATCGTCAAAGTTTGCTGAATCCGTCTGGCTCGCGACGCTCACAAAACTGGTCTCATCTTCATCAGAACTTTCGATCCACGCACGTCTCTTCAGTTTCTTCGTGACCGAAACTAAAATAAAAACATCAAGAAGTCAGAAGGAAATAACACAACATACTTCGCGCAGCGATCATTTGAAGCCGTCTTAGCCAGAATTGTGTTTAACAAGAACTACTCACTTTTCAATAAGTCATCAATTTCCTCATCTGAACTCGACAATATGCGAGCTCTTCGCTTCATCTTCTTGACCGAAACTAAAGAGAAACAGAACAATAAGTCAGGAAATAATTTGAATCTATCAAGTAAACTTGAACGAACTGTTACTCACTTTTCACGGTATCATTCTCTTCAGCAGAACTCGATAAGACTCGAGCTCTTCGTTTCTTGAGTGGAGGAGCATGCTTCTTCTTCTTGGCCGAGACTAAAAAAAGACAGACCGATAAGTCAGAAAAACATTTGTAACCAACGTTTAGCGAACAGTTACTCACTTTTCAAGACGGATTTCCCTCTCTGTCTCTTGCATGGCCGGACATTGGCCGCCATGTCTCCGTGCTCGTTAATGTCGAGCAGCTCTTTGATAACCGAGTTATTGTGATCAATATTTAGACCAATGAATGTTATGGCTGCGCCATTAAACTTAAGCAGAAATTTTTTCTGCTCCTGCATGGGCTTTTTGATAGTTGTTGTCAATCTATCTATTTCGGGGCACTTTTTTAAGGCCCTGCTCAACCTTTTGAATTTCTTTCTGTCAGACTCTTGGCTTTTGGTTTTATAGACAGAATAATTTAATGCAGTTTTCAACCGCTCAACAGCAACCATAATTTGTTGCTCAAATTTTTCGAGCTCAGCTTTGAATCTTTGCTGCAGTCCTTTTATCGGTAAAGCAGCCATTTCTGAAAGCTATCTTTAACGAAGAGAAGCGAAGAAAGTTTTAGCCAAGAAAAGTAAGTAGGATAACTGAATTGCAGGATAAGAGTCTGAGACAATGAAAAAAATCTGAGCAAAACCTCACAAACCTTTAGACCAGCTCAGACCTGCCGGCCCTAATTAATTTTGATCACCAAAGGATGCTTACCAAATAGTCGGCCGTCTGGGATACGCAAAAAGGAATATGGGATATGTAAAAAGAACAATCAGTATTGCATTAAAGCAACTCAATGTAACGATTAACCTCAGTTAAATGTCAACAGCTCAAGGTCTCACACGCGTGCACGCAAACACACATACATACACAAACACACGCAAACAGGTTCACACACAAACACACAAGGATAAAATTCAATGGTTGTACTCAAGGATAAAATTCAACGGTTGTACTCCAAGCCATGGTTAACGTCAGTTAAAGTTTATCAGTTGAAGGTCACAAACACACACATGCACAAACACAGTAAACATAGACGTAAGCGGTCAAGTTAAAGAACGTTCGAAAACAAATCGAACGTTTGAAAAGCAAGCAAACGTTCGAAAAGTAATCAAACGTTCGAAAAAGAAAACCGAAAAGAGCAAATGGTCATTTGAATGCCTACGTGCACACACGCACACACACACACATACACAAGGACACACGCACGCACACACATAAAACCAAGCCAGAGAACACGCTGCATGTTTAAGGACCGTTAAAACATGTGAAGATTGGCGCTTAAACATGGTGGTATAGGATGCATGCATTACGCTAGGCTGCATGTTTAAGGGACGCTAAAACATGTGAAGATAGGCGCTTAAACATGGTGGTATAGCATTCGAGTTAGAATTAATATATAGATAATTGTGGTTTCTGCGTAATCGCAGTGGAACAGCATTAGGCCTACAGTAGATGTTTTCAGCTGCCCTTTTTCTTATTCAGACTGTTCTTTTTATGAGCAGCATTGCTCTTTTTTGGTGACTTTAGCCGCTTTTTTTGCGTCTGAAACTTTCACGTCGTACCATCATTGCAGCCAAAATTGGTCAGGCAATGGTCAACCTGAAGCTATGGTTAAGTACAAGCTCATCCTTATAGAGACAGCTTCACGGAGGCAGGAGATTGAACTCTCAATCATTGGCGTGTGAACCACACACCTTATTTATTACCTTACTTGTCCTCCAAGAATTTAATAAAGCTGAAATGTGTTCTCTTATGTTGAGCTAACTACCCCCCCCCCGCCCCCCGCTTTCTCTGTCTCTCTATGGCCGATTCTCTCAGCTGGCTTATCCCCCACTACAACCAACTGCAGTATTATATATTAATAACAATAAAAAGAATTTTCTCTACTCTGCAATAGTATTGCAATTTTGCCAGTCTAAAAATCACAACGTAAAGATATAGTGATATATTTTGCTTTGATTTTGATTGAGCATGCGCCGCCCCTCTCCAATCCACCCCTTTATCAGCTTATAAGAACTTATAACGATTTTTGTACCATATTTACTTTTTAACAAATAGGTAAATTTTCATCTTATCATCTTGTCTGCAAAACACACGTTCAATTGAACAACCAGAAAATTTGTAGTTAAAAAATCAAACTTTCCTGGATCATCCTATCATACGAAATCAGAAAATAAACTTGAACTCACCATTTGTACATTTTTTTTCTTTTCAAAGATGATCATGATCCGCATAATTTTCCACAGCAAGAAGTTTAGAAAAAAATTCAGCGTAGATTTACCGCGCGCAGCTCATTCAAACATTTTTCATTGCAGACTGGCTTTCCAATTCTCGGTGAATGAGCCATTTTCTGCCCCATAGTAAACATGCAACGAAATGAATTTTCTCTCACTCCACGGTGGGTGATAAATTCAATCCTTTAGTGCCCTCTCTCGACCCGGGCCGATGATTTTACCCAAAAATAGCAAGGAAAAGAGCGTAGAGAATGGAAAAATGTTATTTTTAAACCATTAGTGCCCCTCTTATTATTGGTCGACAAAGTGTAATTTAAGAGTGTAACTTAAAGATTTAAAGATGGAATTAGAGTGGACTAACCTAATTTTACACTTTTTGGACTAAAACATAAAAACTTTTTGTTACACTTTTTTGACTACACCCATGAAACGTTTTTACACTCTTCTTTTTCTACTCTTTAACACTCTTTTTCTATCGTTTACACCAGTAAATTACAATTTAAAATGGAAGTTCACCTTTAATAAGCGGGTACTAACGGTGTAAAAATATTGTTTTTACAATTTTTGCACTCTTTTCCCCGTTATTTTTTTGAAAAAATACACATGTACTGACGAGCGAGTGTTGATATTGAAAAAATATGGTCGGAAAAAGTCTCTAGTTGAGTTTTCAATCAACTTTTCGAGATCTTTCCTGTATGCGTTGATTAAGTTACCCTCCTCCTTTTCATTCCGGACTGGGGACCAGCAGTGACTGTGTTACGAAAAAACCATAGGAGAATGTAGCTACTAAAATTTACACTAAAGAGTGCATTTATAAGAAATTTTTTAAAGTGTAATAAGAGCGAATTAAAGAATGTAAAAAGTGTACAAAAGCTGTAAATTCCTCAAAATTACACTCTTACACTCTTTACGCGCTACTTAAGAGTAGAAATTGATATACACCCTTATTCGCGCTTAATAACGGTGGAATACGGGTGGACATCTCGGCCCGGGAATTCACTTTCACTACACGTTTTTAATGCGCTGAACTAGTAAATCCGGAGGTGTGCGCTGAATGCGCTAGAAATTCGGAAATATATATTCGCATATTAAAAAATGATTATTGTTAAATTTATGAGTGCGTGTAAAACACTTCGCATTATGAGACTGTCTGAGTGCGAAATAATCAATATGTAATATGTAATATAACCATCATGTGCAATGTTTTTGAATATTTCACCCCAATTCTGGACATCAGCAGAAATTCCCATGTGCAGGTGCCAAATCAAAGCTAACGCTTACAAATTATACTGTACTCGATCAGTACAGCACATACCATGGAATGTCCATCATCGCAACAGCTGCACCTGTTTGCAACAACCCACACCTTCTTCGGCTGTTTTTGTTTGCAACAGCATACTCTTTCGTTTGTAAAAGTTCCAGAGAGTATCATCCTTCAGATGTTTATTGAATATGCACTGTGATTGTACTCTGATTGTACAGATTGTTGCACTTTTTAGAATGCGTAAATCTTGATTGATGTATGCGAAAGTGGAGTTATACATGAGAACCCGGTTTTAAAGATATAAGGCATAAGGCGACACACACACAAACACACACACACACACACACACACACACACACACACATATATATATATATATATATATATATATATATATATATATGTATATATATATATATATATATATATATATATATATATATATATATATGTATATTTATATATATATATATATATATATATATATATATATGTATATTTATATATATATATATATATATATATATATATGTGTGTGTGTGTGTGTGTGTGTGTGTGTGTGTGTGTGGTGTGTGTGTGTGTGTGTGTGTGTGTGTGTGTGTGTGTGTGTGTGTGTGTGTAATGTTTTCTTTAACGGTAAAGAGAAAGGCGTTCAATCAGATATTTAAATGTCTGGCAGGTTATCATCATAACTTTTTGTTTTCGTTTCCAATTGCAATTCTTTCTTCGTTCGGGATAAAATTTGTTTTTTGAAGCTGAAAGCCTACATCCTTGTTCAAGTCATGATGTCCTTTACAGCAAGAAAACTCATTTTCTATCCCCCTGGTTCGCCTTGGTGATGGTATTGAGAGAGATAACCTGGCTTATGGGTTGAATGGGTGAATTTTTAATTCAAGTTTGAAAAAATTTTGGTCTAATTCGACAACATTAAGTTTCCTGTTCTAGCCGGAGATAAAGAAAGTGTTTTTCTTTTGCCTCAAAGACAAAATTAGGGAAAAATCGCTTAATTTTCTACTTGCTTCTTTATTTTTTCAATTTAGGTCATAGCTTCCAGTTATTGTATAGGCCTGAATAAATCTAGAAACTAAGAGCTAAGATCAAGCGAGACACTTTTTTCGAGCAAAAAAATGTCTGGTTTAATTAACTGAAGTTTCATATTTTGTTGAAATTAGTTCTTTCTCGCTTTTTAGGAAACAAATAGTCTTTTCACGGCCACGGATTTGATGCAAAAAATATCAGAAACAAAATCTTTTGGAATTCAAACAAAATGTATTCTCAAATTATTTTGAAATTGATACAACATAGTCAAATCATGTGGCACCTTAAAATTATGGTGTTTTAGTTTCCAAGGAAATTCAGAGCAGTAAATTCTTGCATCGATTACTGTGCTGCTCCACTCTGTGCATCCACTGGTTTCGTCAGAAGAACGGTTGTGTTTCTAAAAAATATATTTCGAAGAGAAAAAAGTAACATCAATGAATAGTGTGTAACAGGGCTCTTAGTGATCCATATTCACATCGACATGCGAGAATTTTTCCCCAAAGATAACAGTTGAAATAGTGCAGAAATATTTTATAATGAAATATTTTCTCTTTTTCCACTCAATAAAGGTGAAAAAAGTACACTTTTAGAGAGTAAATTTAAACTCAGTACTTAAAAGAAAGGCGTCAATAGGAGTGTAAGTACTGACAGTATAATGGTCCCGAAAAAGTTAAGAATGGAGTATAAATTACACTCTGATCCTTGAGCATGTCTAGGCCTCGAGTTATTATTATGCTCCACATCACAAAGTTGTATCAAAAGACATGCTTGGCTCAAATATTACAAGAAAAGACCCTAGCTCCATCGAAGATTTCATCTTCACTTGAATTTGGTACCGAACTTTAGCTCTTACCAAGTTTTTGCTGCTCGACTTAAGTCCAAATCTGATGCTCGAATTTAACTTGAGCCGAAATTTTCACGTTGGAGCCAATAATATTACTTGCACTTGAGAGTCGGCTCAAGCAGTGCATATAAAAACTATTCAATTCATAAAATGCTTCATTGAATGTGAGTACAACTGAGTTACAACACACAAAATTCAATGCCGATGGAACGACGAAGGTCAGAGCTATAAAAATTAGTTCCATTCAACCTGAGGAATCGGGAATAAAATTAACTTGCGACACTTTAATTATATGTTTTATATATTTTTCCTAACTTTTTCAAGTAAGACTTCCTGTTGTGATGGTAGTTTGTTGTTGCTTGAGGATTGGTGACAATCCATATCAAATATGAAAGATTATCCCTTTTAGTGAAAAAAAAATTTGCATTAATCACCTTCGACTGAAGTCATTTTATGCAAGCGACTCTTGCTCCACCTAATAGAAGACCATGCTTGATCATAATTTGCTCTAAAATTAAATTCGCTGGAGCCATAAAAAGACTTTGAATTTACCACGGTTATGGATAATATTTTTAGAGTCAACATTGGTTCCCTCTATTAGACTTAAAAATTCTTTTCATAATTCGATCAAAGGTAAGAGCTATAATGGCTAGTTCCATTCAGCCTAACGAATCGGGAATGAAATTAACTTGCAACAACATATTTATATCTTTTACATAATTTTGTTGGTTTTTTTTTAACTAGGGAAGAGTTAAGATCAAGCGTGACATATTTGTTGAGCGAAAAAAGCGGGAAAACTCTGTTCTAAACAACCAGAGCTTCAATTTTTGTTTAATATAGTAAACTTTTAGGCAACAAATAGTCGTTTCACGACCGCGGATTTGATGCAAAGAAAATCGGAAACAAAACCTTTTGGAGTTTGAACAAAATCTCTCCTCAAATAATTTTGGTACTTGATACAACATAGTCATGTGGCACCTTAAGTTTCTACTGTTTTAATTTTCAAGGAAAATCAGAACATTATTTTCTTGCATCAACTAATCTGCTGCTCCACCCAGTGCATCCATTGATATTGTCAGAAGAAAGGTTGTGTATATGAAATATATCTTTCGAAGAGGAAAATATAACATCAATGAAAAGTGTAACAGTGCTCCTAAAAACCATTTGCCGATCGCTTCACCTCAACGACAACCAGAATCACGTTGAAGCCAAAAGTACTACTTGCACTTGAAAAGTTGGCTAGTGCAGTGCATATAAAAACTATTCAATTCACAAAATTCTTCCTAGACAAAAAAGAAGTGTGTTACTATTATTATCAAAGATGATGTAATTTTAAATTAGAATAACTAAGTTACAACACACAAAATTAAATGCCGATGGAACGACAAAAATGTCAGAGCTGTAATATCTAGTTCCTTTCAGCCTGAAGAATCGGAAATAAAATTAAAGTGCAACAACTTATATAGAACTTTTATATATTTTTCCTAACTTTTTAAATCAAGACCTCCAGTTGTGTGGGTAGTTTTTGTTGCTCTAGGATGCGTGAGAATCCATACACTATATGAAAGATAATAACTTTTTGTGACCTATAAAAAACTTGCTCTAATCACCGAAGTCATTTAATGCAAACGACTCTTGCTCGACCTAATAGAAGACCAGGCTTGATCATAACATGTTCTGAAATTAAATTCGCATGACCGATAAAAAGAAATTGAATTTAAAATGGTTATGGACAAAGTTTTTAGAGTCAACATTGGTTCCCTCTATTAGACTTAAAAACTCTTTTCATAAGTCGAGATCTGAACCCGGGTGGTAGTTGGATTTGTTTTTTGTTTGTGTCAAGTCTCCAGAGAAATTGTAATATTTTCGATACTTATGACTTGCTTCCAAATCATTTTATCTTGCTAAAATAAATACAACAAATATTTGCAGGACAGCAGAAACCGAACTGCATATAAGCGGAACAAACACATAAATAAATAGAAAAAAGTAGAAATTTTAGTTTTTAATTTGCAGAAACTTAGAAAAATTGCTCGTGTTATTAACGCTTTTGCTCTTAAAATTCTATTTATGCCACCCAAAATTTTGGCCTTAAGCAGAGCAAAAAATTTCATTAAGAACTGTTGACTCTCAGATAACGAAGGCCTCGAAAAACGACAACAATTGAGAAAAAACGCAAACTTAATGAAACAGTTGCTAAAAAAACTTTTTTCACCAATGATATAACCTTAAGCCTCTAATGTTTCTTTGACCCCTAATGATGCACATATAAACTATTCAATTCACAAAATTCTTCATTGACAAAAAAGAAGTGTGCTACTATTATTATCATATATGATGTAATTTTGAAATTGGAACAATTAAGTTACAACACACAAAATTCAATGCCGATGGAACGACAAAACTGTTAGAGCTATAATATCTACTTCCATTCAGCCTAAAGACTCGGGAATAAAATTAACAACTTATTTATAACTTTTATATATTTTTCCTAACTTTTTTAAGTAAGACTTCCAGTTATGTGGGTAGTTTGGTGTTGCTCGAGGTTGAGTTAGAATCCATAAAATATATGAAAGACAATAAATTTTAGTGATCTATATGAATAATTTGCACTAATCACTGAAATGATTTTATGCAAACGACTCTTGCTCGACCTAATAGAAGACCAGGCTTGATCATAATTTGCTCTGAAATTAAATTCGCAGGACCCATGAAAAAACTTTGAATTTACCATGGTTATGGATAATATTTTTAGAGTCAACATTGGTTCCCTCTATTAGAATTAAAGTTCCTTTCATAAGTCGAGATTTGAACCTGGGTGGTGGTTGGATTTGTTTTTTGTTTGTGTCAAGTCTCCAGAGAAATTGTATTTTTTTCGATAATTATGGCTTGCTTCCAAATCATTTTCTCATGCTAAAATAAACAAAACAAAAAATTGCAGGACGGCGGAAACCGAACTGCATATATGCGGAATAAACACATGCACAAATAGGAAAAAGTAGAAATTTTTGTTTATATTTTGCAGAAACTTAAAAAAAATGCTCAAGTTATTAACGCTTTTGCTCTCCAAATTCTATTTATGCCAACCAAATTTTGGCCTTAATAAATCTGTTGCTAAAAAATTTCAAAAATCTTGTAACGAAAATCATTTTGTTATCTTTAAAAAATAATGAGTGACACTTATTTCGGCTTTTAAAAGTTTCATTGGCCCCTAATGATTGAAATTTGGAGAAATAATCATAACTTTGAAAAAAAACTCTAAAAAATTCTCATTAACAATTCGCAAAAATTTCGTTGAAAACCTTTCTATAGCAACTGGAAAACTTGCTGTAACCTATTATACAGCGATGAAGAAGTGAAGTTTTAATGTTAGTGTCGATCGAAAAACGCTGAAAACGTAGAAAATTGTCAAGATGATGAAAAATTTACGCATTATTTTCCATGTTTAAGCTAGCATTACCAAGAGATTTAATTCAGAAGTTGGTGGTAAAACGCCACTACGTCTTGCATAAGACCTTTAAGAAACTTGACCAATGTTAATTTCAAATTAATCAAACAAAATACACGAAAAATGATAGAAAAACTTGACAAATTGCAACAATTTGAGCTCAAAAACTCCGCCAAATGACACTTGAAATCAGGATCTCGCATCAACTTGAAACCTCCGAGCAATTGAAAGACTACTAGCACCAACTAAGAACACCGACAAAAGCAGATCATGAAAAGCCCCGACAAAGTTCAGGACTAAAATTTTCATTTACTGAAAAAAGCTAGCACCAGAATGGGCTATAGATGGAAAGACAGAACGCATTAGACAAAATTGAGTTGCCGCATGTGAACAAAATTACCTATGCCGGGAAAATTTTGTTAAAATTGTTGTGGGGGACATGGAAGCACAATGCTGAGGCGGAAACCTTGTGGGGAGGGTTAGTAACCCAGGGTGTAGACGTGATTTGTAACCTCCTCGCGGTGCCCCCGGGTAACTACTGCTAGCTCAGTTAGTGGAAGTTAGCTAAGCAGATAGTCTGAGGAGTGTGCCCTAAGCAAGCCACCTTGGACTCAAAACAAATTTGCTGTGAATTCCTTCTCAGCCCGATACTCATCAGCGCAGGCATGAGCCTGAGATGGAGGAGTTGAGGCAGAGCTCGGAATAGCGCCCTTGAAAGAAGGGAGCAAAAGTGGTTGTTGGCGGGACCCTGTGAACAAAAGTGGCTCTTGTAGTCATGTCTCGCTGACTTCAACTGTTGGAAATGTCTCCAATATGCGAAAGATGGTCAAAGATAACTGATTCGAAAGTCAACAAAGTAACGAAAGTGAAATCGAGACTAGTAGATGAGGTTTTGATCGTTTAGTAGTGAATTGGCTAGACTCCAATGTAAGTCTCTTGCGAACTCTAATCGACCAGAAATCTTTGTTAGTAGGCAACGAACGCAAGGTTAGTATGGTTGAGATGTGAGGGAACTTGAGATGAATGCTACACTGTATTCACTGAACGTTGATAAGTAGTGGATGAGAAAACTGTGTGTGATCCCTGCGCACAATTAGTATCTGAAATGAAAGTCCTCTAGTAGGAAATACTGTGTAAGGTCCAGACAAGATAGATGTAGTGGTAGTCACAGAAATAACATCACAGAGTAGTGTTGCAACTGTGATCGCAGAGCTAAAAGATAAAGAGTGACTACACTACATGTTTGGTCCAGACAACACATGCTCTGCTAAGTCCCGATAGATGGTTTTAAGGAGACTTGAGGCTCAAGGGACTCGACTCCTCAAAGAGCTAGACCCCAGATGGTCTTAGCACCAATGCTCTGGTCTTCATGACTTGGAATTCATTCCTCTAAAGGTCTGATGACTAAATACCTGAGGCTTCGGCCAAAGGGGAGGTGCACGCCAGGAAACCACCTGGCTTTTGCACCATTTCCTTTTTCCGTGTGATCAAAATCACCTCTCCAATTTGACTACAAAAATAAAAAATGAGCGAACAGAAATTAAAAAAAAACAGACCATTGATTAGCTCTTCTGTACGAAAAGACATTTAAATAACTCGTCCCAAGTTTTTGCTGCTCGACTTTAGTCCAAATGTTATGCTCAAATTTAAATTGACCCGAGAGTTTCACGCTGGACCAAAAATATTACATGCACTTGAAAAGACGGCTAGTGTAGTGCATATAAAAACGTTTGAATTCACAGAATGCTTCATTAAAAAAAGAAAATTTGCTTCTATTATTATCATACATATGTAATTTGAAATCAAAATAATGATGTTATATCACGCCAAATTCAATGCCGATGGAACGACGAAGGTTAGAGCTATAAAAATTAGTTCCATTCAACCTGAGGAATCGGAAATAAAATTAACTTGCGACACTTTAATTATATGTTTTATATATTTTTCCTAACTTTTTCAAGTAAGACTTCCTGTTGTGATGGTAGTTTGTTGTTGCTTGAGGATTGGTGACAATACATATCAAATATGAAAGATTATCCCTTTTAGTGATAAAAAAATTGCAATTATCACCTACGACTGAAGTCATTTTATGCAAGCGACTCTTGCTCGACCTAATAGAAGACCATGCTTGATCATAATTTACTCTAAAATTAAACTCGCTGGACCCATAAAAAGACTTTGAATTTGCCACGGTTATGGATAAAATTTTTAGAGTCAACATTGGTTCCCTCTATTAGAATTAAAGTTCCTTTCATAAGTCGAGATTTGAACCTGGGTGGTGGTTGGATTTGTTTTTTGTTTGTGTCAAGTCTCCAGAGAAATTGTATTTTTTTCGATAATTATGGCTTGCTTCCAAATCATTTTCTCATGCTAAAATAAACAAAACAAAAAATTGCAGGACGGCGGAAACCGAACTGCATATATGCGGAATAAACACATGCACAAATAGGAAAAAGTAGAAATTTTTGTTTATATTTTGCAGAAACTTAAAAAAAATGCTCAAGTTATTAACGCTTTTGCTCTCCAAATTCTATTTATGCCAACCAAATTTTGGCCTTAATAAATCTGTTGCTAAAAAATTTCAAAAATCTTGTAACGAAAATCATTTTGTTATCTTTAAAAAATAATGAGTGACACTTATTTCGGCTTTTAAAAGTTTCATTGGCCCCTAATGATTGAAATTTGGAGAAATAATCATAACTTTGAAAAAAAACTCTAAAAAATTCTCATTAACAATTCACAAAAATTTCGTTGAAAACCTTTCTATAGCAACTGGAAACCTTGCTGTAACCTATTATACAGCGATGAAGAAGTGAAGTTTTAATGTTAGTGTCGATCGAAAAACGCTGAAAACGTAGAAAATTGTCAAGATGATGAAAAATTTACGCATTATTTTCCATGTTTAAGCTAGCATTACCAAGAGATTTAATTCAGAAGTTGGTGGTAAAACGCCACTACGTCTTGCATAAGACCTTTAAGAAACTTGACCAATGTTAATTTCAAATTAATCAAACAAAATACACGAAAAATGATAGAAAAACTTGACAAATTGCAACAATTTGAGCTCAAAAACTCCGCCAAATGACACTTGAAATCAGGATCTCGCATCAACTTGAAACCTCCGAGCAATTGAAAGACTACTAGCACCAACTAAGAACACCGACAAAAGCAGATCATGAAAAGCCCCGACAAAGTTCAGGACTAAAATTTTCATTTACTGAAAAAAGCTAGCACCAGAATGGGCTATAGATGGAAAGACAGAACGCATTAGACAAAATTGAGTTGCCGCATGTGAACAAAATTACCTATGCCGGGAAAATTTTGTTAAAATTGTTGTGGGGGACATGGAAGCACAATGCTGAGGCGGAAACCTTGTGGGGAGGGTTAGTAACCCAGGGTGTAGACGTGATTTGTAACCTCCTCGCGGTGCCCCCGGGTAACTACTGCTAGCTCAGTTAGTGGAAGTTAGCTAAGCAGATAGTCTGAGGAGTGTGCCCTAAGCAAGCCACCTTGGACTCAAAACAAATTTGCTGTGAATTCCTTCTCAGCCCGATACTCATCAGCGCAGGCATGAGCCTGAGATGGAGGAGTTGAGGCAGAGCTCGGAATAGCACCCTTGAAAGAAGGGAGCAAAAGTGGTTGTTGGCGGGACCCTGTGAACAAAAGTGGCTCTTGTAGTCATGTCTCGCTGACTTCAACTGTTGGAAATGTCTCCAATATGCGAAAGATGGTCAAAGATAACTGATTCGAAAGTCAACAAAGTAACGAAAGTGAAATCGAGACTAGTAGATGAGGTTTTGATCGTTTAATAGTGAATTGGCTAGACTCCAATGTAAGTCTCTTGCGAACTCTAATCGACCAGAAATCTTTGTTAGTAGGCAACGAACGCAAGGTTAGTATGGTTGAGATGTGAGGGAACTTGAGATGAATGCTACACTGTATTCACTGAACGTTGATAAGTAGTGGATGAGAAAACTGTGTGTGATCCCTGCGCACAATTAGTATCTGAAATGAAAGTCCTCTAGTAGGAAATACTGTGTAAGGTCCAGACAAGATAGATGTAGTGGTAGTCACAGAAATAACATCACAGAGTAGTGTTGCAACTGTGATCGCAGAGCTAAAAGATAAAGAGTGACTACACTACATGTTTGGTCCAGACAACACATGCTCTGCTAAGTCCCGATAGATGGTTTTAAGGAGACTTGAGGCTCAAGGGACTCGACTCCTCAAAGAGCTAGACCCCAGATGGTCTTAGCACCAATGCTCTGGTCTTCATGACTTGGAATTCATTCCTCTAAAGGTCTGATGACTAAATACCTGAGGCTTCGGCCAAAGGGGAGGTGCACGCCAGGAAACCACCTGGCTTTTGCACCATTTCCTTTTTCCGTGTGATCAAAATCACCTCTCCAATTTGACTACAAAAATAAAAAATGAGCGAACAGAAATTAAAAAAAAACAGACCATTGATTAGCTCTTCTGTACGAAAAGACATTTAAATAACTCGTCCCAAGTTTTTGCTGCTCGACTTTAGTCCAAATGTTATGCTCAAATTTAAATTGACCCGAGAGTTTCACGCTGGACCAAAAATATTACATGCACTTGAAAAGACGGCTAGTGTAGTGCATATAAAAACGTTTGAATTCACAGAATGCTTCATTAAAAAAAGAAAATTTGCTTCTATTATTATCATACATATGTAATTTGAAATCAAAATAATGATGTTATATCACGCCAAATTCAATGCCGATGGAACGACGAAGGTTAGAGCTATAAAAATTAGTTCCATTCAACCTGAGGAATCGGAAATAAAATTAACTTGCGACACTTTAATTATATGTTTTATATATTTTTCCTAACTTTTTCAAGTAAGACTTCCTGTTGTGATGGTAGTTTGTTGTTGCTTGAGGATTGGTGACAATACATATCAAATATGAAAGATTATCCCTTTTAGTGATAAAAAAATTGCAATTATCACCTACGACTGAAGTCATTTTATGCAAGCGACTCTTGCTCGACCTAATAGAAGACCATGCTTGATCATAATTTACTCTAAAATTAAACTCGCTGGACCCATAAAAAGACTTTGAATTTGCCACGGTTATGGATAAAATTTTTAGAGTCAACATTGGTTCCCTCTATTAGACTTAAAAACTCTTTTCATAAATCGAGGTCTGAACCTAGGTGGTAGTTGGAGGTGTTTTTGGTTTGTGTCAAAACTTCAGAGAAATTGTAATATTTTTGATATTTATGGCTTGCTTCCAAATCATTTTCTGCACATGCCAGGGACATTTTGTTCGAAACACGGTTTCCTCACTCTACTCAGAAATTGGAGTGCAAAAGCAATTACGCCAGGAAACCATCTGACTTAGTGCTCCACTTCCTTTTTCGGTGTGATGAAAATCACCTATCCAATTTGACCACAAAAATCATAAAAATGTGTGAACAGATGTTTGAAAAAATCTGGAATAAACTCGAAGTAAAATTTAACTTACAACCCGGCTTAAGCTAAAAAAATTATTATCTGATAAACTAATAAAAGCATTTACTTAAATTACCATTCAGTTTGAAACAACGGAAGATAGCAACAAATCAGGAATAAACAAATTATGGGAAAATTTTTATGGAAGAGTTTAATAAGTTTTGACTGCAAAGGCGTTCTTCACAATAGACTGCCCGCGCAAGTTTGAATGCAATGAACAAAATAACTCACAATGCGCAAACAGATCCATCGATACATATTGAAAAGTGGACAAACCGACCAAAACACTTATCAACGAAATCTAAAAAGCTGTTAATTTTTACATTAATTTTCTCAAGAAGCCGCGGAGTCTCAAAAACTGCTTTTAACAAACCTAGCGGAACATTTCTGATTGCTTCCGTAAGCACCCGTACGACACCTAAATAATTTGGAAAACACTAAAACATCAACAAGAAATAAATCTGCAAAAAAATTGCAGAAACGATTTACTTTTTCCAAAAATTCATAGGTTATCAAATTGTTAATTGTTTTTACGTTGTAACACTTAACTTATAAATTACCCTAAGTCAAAATTAAACACTAGAAAACTGTAATGAAAGCAGAAGGGAAGAAAAGTTTGGCGAAAAATTTCGATGTTGTTTTTGTTTAGCCTATTATCTTCAACTAAAACAAACCTAAATTGATATTAATAAAAGCAGGAGATCACAAAATTAAACATTAAAATTCATCCCTAACACTAAAAACAGTAAGTTAGTACAGAAACCACTAAAAAATCTGTATGGTGAAACTACATAAATAGCTCAAGTTGCGTTTAAACCCAAATATATAGTTGAGGTGGTCACAAAATCCTCTCAACTGTACAATAACTTGTTAAAATGGTCATAAAACCATTTTATCATACCCCCCCCCCCCCCGTTATCAACTGTATGTTGTTATACAGCACGTTATTTTGTAAAAAAAATAGCGTGTGCACCTTTGGGGGCGTATAAGATATAAGCCCACTTGGCGGGGGGGGGGGGGGGAGTATAACAGAATAGATCCCATCTGTTTCTAAATACACTCCAAAAGATTATTGATAAAAAGCCCTCCACCAATAATCCTCTTCGACTCGTAAAATAAACCGCTACCCTACATTTCAAGTTCTTTGAAATTTAGGATCTACTCTGTTTCGGCCCCCTCATAGTAGTATAAATTTTTTATGACCCCCAGGCGCACGTGCTTTTTTTACAAAGTAACGTGCTATATAACAACATATAATTTGTAACTGGTGTCATAAAAACACTGGGGGGGGGGGCTGAAACAGAATAGATCCGCAATTTATAATGAGAGAGCAAGAATATACAATCCAAATCTTGGACTTGAAAGAACGACTGCGCAAAAAATCCTTTAGAGGATAATTACGACTAGTAATCGTAAACCCTATTAAGAAGGGGCTCAGAAAAATGTGCGGTACTCTATATGAAAAAGAGAACTATTGCTTTCTACTTCGGGAGGGGTTTTGGAGCTGTGAACGACCCGTTGTGTAACAAAAAGGCGGTCTCGAAGTTGAAATTCACATTTCAGCCGTAAATAGATTCCAATTGGCGCTTTGAAAACTGTAATCAATAGTCTCGTTCCGAATGAGCCGATAGCATTTGACGACTTCCAAAATAAATTCGCAAAAAAAATTCGCAAAAGTTAACATGCGCATTGTGGTGCGCCTCAGCGCGATTCATTTCCTGTGTAAGTATGTTATGCCTATATTAATGGCACTCATAAATAATGATTTACTATTCAATCGTTTGTGCTTTGTAAAATGGAGTGCATAACGTAAGTGACTTTAATGCCATATTTCGACCACCTCACCTCGGGTGGAGTCAGGAACTTAAGTTAAATCAATTTTTAAAAATTGCACGTGAGTGCTTCGAGCAATGAAGAACATTGCTGGTGAAGATATTATTTAACCAGTTAACAACTGTGGCAAAAGACAACTAATCAATTGACCTTTTCCATTTTAGTCCTCCTGTCTGTGAAGTGACACTGGATAATGAATCCCTAAATGATCGTAAATGTACATACATTATTTGATAGGTTTTTTTTAAAATACTCATTTGCATTTTAGCCCCTCCTTTAAAATATAGTCCTCCAATAATATATTTCACTTTTAATTATTCGTATAAGATTTATATTTATGATAAGAAAGAATTACAAGAAAAAGAGCAGCTGAGAACAAACCGCTGTAGCCTAATGCTATTGCGTTTATTATTACGCAGAAACCATAATAATATTTTTTATTATTATTCAGTTATTCCTTATGATTGTTGGGGGACTGTTTGTTTTCCACAGCCCAAACTGAGCTCTTCGTTCAAAATTGGCCATGAGCAGACTTTTACTTGTTCTCGGAGATTTTGTTTCTCATCCTTGTATTTTTCAATGCATCTTTGATGGTCTGATCACAAACGAGTGTGGGCACGGGTATCACCGCTATAAGCACGGTGTTATGGGAGAGAATCATAGCCATTCAACAAAAAAACCACCGGCTTCGGGCGAAATTAATTAGAATCTTGTCTGCCCCCGCCCAAGTAATTAACCCGTTACAAACTGCGTGGTGTTTTATAGCACTTTAGGCAGTGTGTGAAATTATAGCAGGTGCACGTGGGGGATTAAAAGTTATATACCCAGGTTGAGGTCGCAGATGGAAGCAAGTATGTCCAGAACGAAAATGAACACCCGTTGAAAAAGCAGTTTTTTTTAAAACTCGTCATTGACTTATTGTAATCATCCAGAGAAAAAAACAGCGAGAATTGAAAAGTTTTTCCTTGCCGAGTAGGTGTTGATTTAGACTCTATTCACACAGGAGATTCTTTATGCAAAATTGGGTTGGCTTTGGACAACTCCTTGAACCGATAAAAAAGATCTATTTTTGGAATTCGTAACAAACTTCCGTATGAAATACCAACTTTTTTCTAGACAAGTCAAAGGAAAAATTTTTTTGTTCTAACTCATACGTACACAGAGGATATCTCATGGAGAATTCAGTTTGATTTGGACAACTGCTTGTCACGATTAAACAAATCATACTTTTCAAATATATTTGTTCGAAATAAAAGGAAATTTGCGTACAAAAACTAACTTTTTTCCTAGGCAAGCTATAGTGAAATTTGTTCTTGTGCTACACTCTAAACACAATTGAGATGCTTCATACCAAGTTTGATACCATTTATACATTTCCATGATCAAATGAAAAAGGCAAAAATTGCAAATTTTTGATATTTTCCCTTCTTTTATTATGTGCAAGTACAGAAAGAAATAGATAAAAATGCAATTTTTTTCCTTGCCAAGCTCCACTTAACTTCTTGTTGATTTAGATTCTGTGAACACCGCAAAAATCCCACACAACGTGTGTTTGATTTGAACAAATTCTTCATATCTGAACTTGAAGGGACAAAAAGTGGATCATCGTATCCTGGTTTGATGAACGCACAAAAACTGGACATGAACGCACAAAATCCTCGTGAACGGAAAAATGTAAAAAAAATGAACGCACGAAAGTCTGTTGATTAGTTAAAAATTTGGACATGAACGCACAAAAACCTGGTGAACGCAATTAAATCTTGTGAACGTACTACAGTCTGTTTATGAACGCACGAAAGTCTGCTGAACGCATGAAAGTCTAGACATAAACCCAAGAAATAGGGTTGAACGCACAAAAGTTTGGTGAACGCACAAAAATCCGACTATAGACGAACGAAAGTCTGTTGAACGCACGAAAGTCTAGACCTAAATGCACGAAAATAAGTCGAACGCAGGAAATTTGAGTGACGCACAAAAGTCTGGACATGAAAATACGAAAGTCTGGATATGAACGCATGAACGTCTGATGAACGCACGAAAATGCGGACATAGGCAATTTTCCGTCTGGGACGGTCTGGACATACTTGCTTCTGTCTGGCACTTCAGCTTTTGTAACCACAATTGAGATGCTTCATACCAAGTTTGATACCATTTATACATTTCCGTGATCAAATGAAAAAGGCAAAAAATGGAAATTTTTGATATTTTCCCTTCTTTTATTATGTGCAAGTAGAGAAAGATAATAGAAAAAATTGCCACTTGTTTCCTTGCCAAGCTCCACTAAACTCCTTGTTGATTTAGATTCTGAGAACACCGCAAAAATCTAACACAACATGTGTTTGATTTGATCAAATTCTTCATTTCTGAACTTGAAGGGACAAAAAGTGGGTCATCGTATCCTAGTTCGATGAACGCGCAAAAATTGGACATGAACGCACAAAATCCTCGTGAACAACAAAAAGTCTGGGGAACGCACGAATGTAAGAATACGAACGCACTAAATTCTGTTGATCTTTTAAACGTTTGCACATAAACGCACAAAAACCTGGTGAACGCAAATAAATCTGGGGAACGAACGATAGTCTGGATATGAACGCACGAAAAACTGCTGAACGCATGAAAATCTAGACATGAATGCAAGAAATAGGGTTGAATGCACCAAAACTGGGTGAACGCACAAAAGTCCGAATAAAAACGAACGAAAATCTGTTGAACGCACGAAAGTCTAGACGTGAATGCACGAAAATAAGTCAAATACACGAAAGTTGGGTGACGCTAAAACGTCTGGACATGAACGCACGGAAGTCTGAATATGAACGCATGAAAGTCTGATGAACGCACAAAAATCCGGATATAGGCAATTTTCCGTCTGGGACGGTCTGGACATACTTGCTTCCGTCTGGCACTTCAGCCTTTGTAACCACTAACCTGGGTGGGACGGTAGGAGGGAAAACAACTGAAAAGATCTAAAAATTGATCCTTATTTAGGCCCCTATAATGAGAAAAAACTTCAACTAGGATGTTACATAATAATCTGGATCTTTTCTGTTTGTGCCCCCCAGCTTAGTGGGCGCATATTGTTTGCACACCCAAAACGCATGTGCTAGACTTTTATATA
Source organism: Convolutriloba macropyga (assembly GCF_964194025.1). Classification (NCBI taxonomy): domain Eukaryota; kingdom Metazoa; phylum Xenacoelomorpha; order Acoela; family Convolutidae; genus Convolutriloba; species Convolutriloba macropyga. Next base: position 19,960,643 of record NC_134476.1, on the reverse strand, counting down.
ATGATTTACTATTGAATGGCACGTGCTCTATAACTGTTGGTGAACGTACTGGGTGGCACAAACGGAAAAGATCCAAAAAATTAAATTAATAAAATGGCTCTTGTGCGGGGGGCATATTTGATGCCCACCATAATATGCACCCACTGCAATGAGAGAGAGGGGGCACACAGAGAAAGTATTCGTTGCTCATCATGAAGTTACAGTCTCTTGATATTGTTTGTTATTGGTAATTTGAATAGGGGGTATACACGCTAATAAAAGTTCTGATAAATTTACCTGAACCGGTTCATGTATTTGGAAGCTCAGACGAATTTCAGGTATAAAAGCACCTGAAACACACCTGAGCTGTAGTTCAGGTAAATTTTTACAAAAACTAGTTCAGTTGTGATTAACTGAAATAGTTTTTTATTGCATTCAACAGTGAAACGACAATAAGTTTTCTTAAAATAAATCCAAAATAAAACTCAACAAAAAAAAACATTTTACGAGACACTTTATATGACTAGCGAGCCGGGGAGGCATTGAACATATGCTATCACGACACCCGATTATGAACTCGTTGATTACGGGATTTTTTTAAAATGATCAGTTGAGGGCTATAAGATGATATTTGATCACTACTGTTCCGACCACACCTGTGGAGGAGCAACTATATAATGAAATGCGTTTTTTTGTTCAGTCAAATTTGGCCAATCGAAATAATCATTGTAGAGAAACGTAAGAAATACCAACTTTTTTCTAGACAAGTCAAAGGAAAAATTTTTTTTGTTCTAACTTTTACGTACACAGAGGATATCTCATGGAGAATTCAGTTTGATTTTGTTAACTGCTTGTCACGATTAAACAAATCAAATTTTTCAAATATTTTTGTTCGAAATAAAAGGAAATTTGTGTACGAAAAACTAATTTTTTTCCTAGACGAGCTATAGTGAAATTTGTTTTTGTGCTACATTCTACACACAATTGAGATACTTCATACTAAGTTTGATACCATTTATACAGTTCCCTGATCAATTGAAAAAGGCAAAAAATACAAATTTTTTATATTTTGCCTTCTTTTATTATGTTCAAGTAGAGTGAGAAAATAGATAAAAATGCAACTTTTCTCCTTGCCAAGCTCCACTTAACTCCTTGTTGATTTAGATTCTGTAGACAGCGCAAAAATCCCTCACCAATTGTGTTTGATTGGAACAAATTCTTCAATTCTGAAATTGAAGGGACCAGAAGTGGATCATCGCATCCTAAATTGTTGAACGCACAAAACCCTCGCAAACGCACAAAAGTCTGGGGAACGCAAGAAAGTAAATAAATGATTGCACAAAAGTCTGTTGATTGTTTAAAAGTTTGGACATGAATGCACAAAAACCTGGTGAACGCAAATAAATCTGGGGAACGAACGATAGTCTGGATATGAACGCACGAAAAACTGCTGAACGCATGAAAATCTAGACATGATTGCAAGAAATAGGGTTGAATGCACGAAAGCTGGGTGAACGCACAAAAGTCCGAGTACAAACGAACGAAAGTCTGTTGAGCGCACAAAAGTCTAGAAGTGAATGCACGAAAATAAGTCAAATGCACGAAAGTTGGGTGACGCTAAAATGTCTGGACATGAACGCACGGAAGTCTGGATATGAACGCATGAAAGTCTAATGAACGCACGAAAATCCGGATATAGGAAATTTTCCGTCTGGGACGGTCTGAACATACTTGCTTCTGTCAGGCACCTCAGCCTCTGTAACCACTAACCTGGGTGGGACGGTAATAGGGACAATAACTGAAAAGATCTAAAAATTGATCCATATTTAGGCCCCTATAATCCAGGTTTGTGCCCCCCCCAGCCTAGTGAACGCACATTGTTTGCACGCCCGAAACGCTTGTGCTACATTTTTACATAGTGATTTACTATTGAATGGCACGTGCTCTATAACTGATTGTGAAAGTACTGGGTGGCACAAACGAAAAAGATCCAAATATTTAAATTAATAAAATGGCACTTGTGCGGGGGGCATATGTGATGCCCACCATAATATGCACCCACTACAATGAGAGAAAGGCGGCACATTATGAAGTTACAGTCTCTTGATATTGTTTGTTTTTGGTAATTTGAATAGAGGTATACACGCTAAAAAAGTTTCTGGTATACTTACCTGAACCGTTTCATGTATTTGGAAGTTCAGGCTAATTTCAGGAATAAAATTATCTGAAACCCACCTGAGCTGTAGTTCAGTTAATTTTTTAAAAAACTAGTTCAGTTGTGATTAACTGAGATAATTTTGTATTGCATTCAGCAGTGAAACGACAATAAATTTTCTTAAAATAAATCCAAACTAAAACTCAACAAAAAAACACTTTTTACGAGACACTTTATATGACTAGCGAGCCGGGGAGGCATTGAATATATGCTATCAGGACAACCAAACATGAACTCGTTGATTACGGGCTTTTGTTAGAATAATTAGTTGAGGGCTATAAGATGATATTTTATCACTACTGTTCCGACCACACTTTTTTTTGGGGGGGGGGGGGGGAGCGCAACTATATAGTGAAATGCGTTTTTTGTTCAGACAAATTTGGTCAATCGAAATATTCATTGAAGAGAAATGGATGAAATACCAACTTTTTTCTAGACAAGCCAAGGGAAAATTTTTTTGATCTAACTTTTACGTACACAGAGGATATCTCATGGAGAATTCAGTTTGATTTGGACAACTGCTTGTCACGATTAAACAAATCAAATTTTCAAATAAATTTGTTCGAAATAAATGGAAATTTGCGTACGAAAAATTAATTTTTTCCTAGGCGAGCTATAGTGAAACTTGTTTTTGTGCTACACTCTACACACAATTGAGATACATCATACCAAGTTTGAAACCATTTATACAGTTCCCTGATCAAACGAAAAATCAAAAAAAGCAAATTTTCGATATTTTCCCTTTTTTTATTATGTGCAAGTAGAGAAAGAAAATAGACAAAAAATCAACTTTTCTCCTTGCCAAGCTCCACTAAACTCCTTGTTGATTTAGATTCTGTAGACGCCGCAAAAATCCCACACAACATGTGTTTGATTTGAACAAATTCTTCATTTCTGAACTTGAAGGGACAAAGAGTGAATCATCGTATCCTAGTTTGATGAACGCACAAGAACTGGACATGAACGCACAAAATCCTCTTGAACGGAAAAAAGTCTGGGGAACGCACGAATGTAAGAAAATGAATGCACGAAAGTCTGTTGATAAGTTTACAGTTTGGACATGAACGCACAAATACCTGGTGAACGCAAATAAATCTTGTGAACGTACGACAGTCTGTTTATGAACGCACGAAAGTCTGCTGAAGGCATGAAAGTCTGGATATGAACGCAAGAAATAGGGTTGAACGCACAAAAACTTGGTGAACGCACAAAAATCCCAATATAGACGAACGAAAGTCTGTTGAACGCACGAAAGTTGAGACCTAAATGCACGAAAATAAATCGAACGCAGGAAGTTTTAGTGACACACAAAAGTCTGGACATGAAAGCACGGAAGTCTGGATATGAACCCATGAAAGTCTGATAAACGCACAAAAATCCGGACATAGGCAATTTTCCGTCTGGGACGGTCTGGACATACTTGCTTCTGTCTGGCACTTCAGCCTTTGTAACCACTAACCTGGGTGGGACGGTAGGAGGGAAAACAACTGAAAAGATCTAAAAATTGATCCATATATAGGCCCCTATAATGGGAAGAAACTTCAACCAGGATGTTACATAAAAAATTGGATCACACTTGTGGGGAGGGGGAGCAACTATATAATGAAACGCGTTTTTTTGTTCAGACAAATTTGGCCAATCGAAATATTCATTGTAGAGAAATGTATGAAATACCAACTTATACTGTGAACATCGCAAAAATCCCACACAACATATGTTTGATTTGAACAAATTCTTCATTTCTCAACTTGAAGGGACAAAAAGTGGATCATCGTATCCTAGTTTGATGAACGCACAAAATTCTGGACATGAACGCACAAAAACCTGGTGAACGCAAATAAATCTGGGGAACGAACGATAGTCTGGATATGAACGCACGAAAAACTGCTGAACGCATGAAAATCTAGACATGAATGCAAGAAATAGGGTTGAATGCACGAAAGCTGGGTGAACGCACAAAAGTCCGAATATAAACGAACGAAAATCTTTTGAACGCACGAAAGTCTAGACATGAATGCACGAAAATAAGTCAAATGCACGAAAGTTGGGTGACGCTAAAAAGTCTGGACATAAACGCACGGAAACCTGAATATGAACGCATGAAAGTCTGATGAACGGATGAAAATACGGACATAGGCAACTCTCTTCTTGGACGGTCTGAACATAGGTACTTTCCGTCTGGGACGGTCTGGACATACTTGCTTCTGTCTGTACCTCACCCTTTGTAACCACTAACCTGGGTGGGACGGTAGGTGAGACAACAACTCAAAACATCCAAAAATTGATCCATACTTAGGCCCTTATAATGGGAAATAGTTTTAACCAGGATGTTACATATAAAATTGGATCATTTCTGTTTGTGCCCCCCCCCCAGCTTAGTGGGCGCATATTGTTTGCACACCCAGAACGCATGTGCTAGAATTTCATAAAATGATTTACTGTTGAATGGCACGTGCTATGTAATTTATGGTGAACGTATTGGGCTGCACAAACGGAAAAAATCCAAAAAAATTAAAACAATATAATGGCACTTGTGCGGGGCGCATATAGATGCCCACCATAATATGCACCCACTACAATGAGAGGGGGGGCAGAAAAAGAAAATATTCGTTGCTCATCATGAAGTTACAGTCTCTTGATATTGTTTGTTATTGATAATTTGAATAGGTGTATACACGCTACCAAGGTTCTGGTAAAATTACCTGAACCGGGTCAGGTGTTTGGAAGTTCAGGCGAATTTCAGGTAAGAAAGCACCTGAAACACACCTAAGCTGTAGTTCAGGTACCTTTTTACTTAAACTAGTTCAGTTGTGATTAATGGAAAATAGTTTTTTACTGCATTCATCAGTGAAACGACAATAAGTTTTCTTAAAAAAAATCCAAACTAAAACTCAACAAAAAAAACACATTTTACGAGACACTTTATATGACTAGCAAGCCGGGGAGGCTTTGAACATATGCTATCACGACACCCGAACATGAACTCATTGATTACGGGCTTTTGTTAGAATAATTAGTTGAGGGCTATAAGATGATATTCGATCACTACTGTTCCGACCACACTTGTGGGGGGGGGCAACTATATAATGAAATGCGTTTTTTGTTCAGTCAAATTTGGCCAATCGAAATATTCATTGTTGAGAAATGTGATTGGTATCATTAAAAAGCTCATCCAGTCTTTAAAATTTTGTGTTATCGTGATATTTGGCATGATTTTGTTCACTTTTAGGGAAATTTTAGTTCAAATTACTGTTTTTTCTAGTAAAATATTAGTCCAAATATTCTTTTATCTTACAAAATTGTGCAGTTTTGTGTTGCTAATAGAGGGAATTCAATGAAAACGCTAGTTATAGTCTCATGGGGAACTTTACTAAATAAAAAATCGAATTTAATTTGAGCCTTGTTTTTTAAACATTTTCATAATATTGTTTTCTTCGAGACAATTTGAGACTGCTCCTTTTCATATCAGGGTTCTTTCAAATACGCACTTCATTTTAACTCAAATGATGCCAAATGAACAAATGATGCAATTTGAGGGAATCTGTCATTTTTTTGGCTTTGACTCTGAGTTTTTTTAAATTATAAATAAATTTACTTTTCGAGACCTTAATTTTTTTGTAATCCTATGACAGTATTTTTGACTAAAATTGCAATAAGGTTGCCTAAGAGGATCAACTAAACTATCTAGTGCTTTGAGTGGACAGGTGATGTCTGTTAAGACCTCAAAAAGATCTTTCGAACTTTTTTACATTAACCGATCTTAAACATAATTCTGTACACTTTTAAGTCATTCTCAAAAACGATAGAACCCTTTTCTGTATTATTGCATCCAAAAGTACATTACATAGCTTTTTGTACTGACTATCTTCTAACTATTGGTTTTATGACTTCGAAGCTACGAATTTTTATATATATATTTTTTTAATTTTTGGATATTTTTTGACATTTGTGGTTTCTTTTGAAACCAAATTTTATTATTCGATTAATGACAATTCCTCTTGGCTTGAAGAAGGATTTCAATTGATCATAAATAGAAATTTCGAAGAAAGCTAATGATTTTAATGGCTTCGGCCTTTTCTTCTCTACAGGCTCGGCTTTTTTGCCTGTAATTGTTGTCATTTTCAGGGTCGTAAGACCTAACTTGATGACTTATTGACGACTTATTAATGACAAATTTTCGGAAAAATATCCCCCATCGATCCAGAAATTAGTGTATTAATTGACATCCGTCGGAAGCTATTGAATTAATGGCTTTGGTGTGTTGAATTAATGGGGTTTGTTGTTTTTTGAGTCATTTCGGTGAAACATTAACAATGCTATTGCTGTTAACAATTTAATTGAAAATAAAAAGCTTTTCATTGAATTGTTCATGTTTTAAAGCATTCGACATTTTTCCCTCTAATTTTTTTTTGAATTGGCTGTAGTTGACTGTTTTTTATTCGTTTGGAAGTAGTAAAGGTTTTTCCAAAAGCTGAGAGGTCTCTTAATCTTCTTGTTAAGTATTGGGATAATTTATTCAATGCAGTCAGTATATAGCTACAGGTCTTAAATTCCTGATAGTTTTCTTCAAAATGAAAAAAAGTCCAGTTTTTGTTCTTCTTTTGTCAACCTGTAACTTTTTCTCATCCCTAAAAGGTCCCATCCGCTTGTTTATATTCTAAATTTTATCGTGTTTATTGATGTTTTGTCTTAACCGTCGTTTTTGTTATTGAACTATATGAGTTTTCAAAAATTTTTTGTGACTGTTCAATATTTTAGTTTCGTTTTGTATTATTTTAGCAAACTTGCGCAATAATATATTCCATTGATTTTCAATTGAGGCTCTGTTGAACATATTTAACTGTTCAGTACAATTCTGACCGAAATAGTATAATTATCAACTGAAAATTAACACAAAAATATTCAGATAATAGCCAATGATTTTAATTACCTAATTAATTTTTTTTCGCAAATTGTTTGTTTTTTTTTTAGTTTTTTTGCCCCCTTGGACCATTTCAATGGACTATTCTAACCAACGACATGTTTTATTGTTTTCCTGGTGACTTTTTAGTAAATTTATCTAGAATTTTGTTGTCAAAACCCACTGGTTTTTATGATGTTTACAGTTATTGTGTTCAAAAAATGTTTATTTAGTTTCGCCTTATTACGTTTCACCTCATGATTTCCTCTTTTTGTCAATTTGTTACCTCGTCTCCTTAAAGGAAAGTCCCATCTGCAATCTAATAAAGAAAAGGTGAATTTGTGTAGTTAGGGGGTTGTCTGATTGTAATTTGACGTTGTTTTTAAATTAAGATATCGAGTTTTTGCTTGTTTTGTTGTTTATTTTTTTTTCTCGTAGTCTTATTAAAGGTAGATTTCGTGAGCGCTCTAATGAGGCATGGTAATATGTAATTAAATTAGTAATTTGGTTGTGTGACATTCTCTTTGAACTCAAACACCTATTTTTGATTATCTCATTTGGTTGACAATTAAGTCAAAAATGTAAATAAGCTCGGGTCGGAACATCTTGTTCAAACGCACATTATTGAGCCTCCTTGTTAAGAATACTAAGCAATCAGACAGAAGAGAAAGACTGTGAAAAATTGAATATCAGCCTACTAGACCTCAGATTTAAAGCTACACAGTAAAGTTTAAAGGAAAATTGGATCTTCTTTTGTCTCCCTACAACGTAGTTACAAATTATGTATGGGTTACATGAATCTGTTTTAAGGTTTTGTGATTTTGGCATTTAACGAGACCTGCGTAGCATTTTGAAATGTTAAGCCGAAAGTCCAAAGTGACGTCAGCAAAGTCGCGTAACCGTGCTTAAAACACTCACGTGCACATTTTAAAATACCGAAAGTCTACAGTGCCAGAAGTATCAACGCCAAACGCTCCTATATAATTAGTCAAAAGTTTACTACCTTAAACTTTTCTCTTTTTAAAACGTGCGCGCTGCGTGTATTAAGCGTGGTAAAGAAGCCATTTTGGATTTCTGCCTTCGGAGATCTCGATAAACTTCAGGTCCCAGTGACTTCAGGCAGAGTCACGTAACCTATATTTAGAGAACACACCACTTGTTGAAATGACGAAAGTCGATGGAAGTCAACTTCTTACTGCGTATAGATTCTGGCACTGAAACTTTCGGTGTTTTTTAACGTGCATTATATATAGAACTTTTTAGTACCTGGAGATGTTTGTATTGTTCAGCTTTTCACGAAATCGAATAGAAAAGTCTAAGCAGTGATTCACTCACAACGATGATATTATGCCTCTGCTGCATTCAGTTTTCATTATTGTCATTCAAAGGTTAGTGCTAAGTGGTTTTTTCAACGTGTTGTTCCAAGATTTTCAAGGAAGTTGTGGGGATCAATGCAGCCGAAAGCTAACCAAAATCTAAATTAAATATGAAGTTTCGAGGGCCTTTCTAGTGGTGAAAAAAAATAGTTAACCGCTACAGAGAACGCGGTAAAAAAAATAATTCATCGTATTAAGCGGTGAAAAAAAAATTCACGGCTACCGAGAACACGGTGAAAAAAGTCAACGCTAAATTTAGCGCAGAATTATGTTAGTTTAAAACAAAATTATGTAAGATCTGCGGTAATTTCAACACTAAATTATGCAAGATCTGCGATAAAATCAATGTAAAACTATGTAAGATCTAAGATTTGGAACAGAAAATTAGGTAAGGTCAACGCTAATTTTAATGCAGAAATATGTAACATCAATCAACATTATGTAAGATCTACGCTAAATTCAATGCCAAATTATGTTAGATCTACGCTAAAAGTTATGTAGGATTGGCGATCAAGCGTCGATTTTACATAATTCCAATGCATTCAGCGCTAATCTTACATAACAGCGTCAATCTTACGTAGGATTGGCACTCAAGTTCTGCAGAGCATAGAAGGAAGTTTTTGCTTACCGTACAGACATGTTTCGTGATTCTGAAACAAAATAAACTAACTTTGATTCCAAATATACAGAGTGGTTCGTTTCTTGATACTGGTGGAACTAATTTTTTGAGCGGAACGAGAAAATCACGTGACTGGAGAGACAGCACAGTATTAAAACCAGCAAAAAATCGATCAGTTTATATTGAAATTCTTTAACGCGTAAGCTCTTTAATGTTGTGCAAGCCGAATAATTATTTTATTCTCCCAAAATAGCCTAAAAATTAACTCTAATTATACTAAAGACTGCAAAATTTGGTTTCAAAAAATTATTTTTCTGCTCGCAAAACTCCTTATTGCACATGAAGCGTTCCAACTTATCAGTTATCCATTTTTAAAAGCCACCCTACGTTATACAAAGGGCTAATTTTCAGCCGATGTGTTGTCTCCGATAAACTCTGCTGTTTTTGGGGCTCTTTAATGGTAAAAATGCTCACCTAAGACAACTTTTTTAATTCGTCAAAATCTTTTCATGAGTTGTCATTCAAAGATTAGTGCTAAGTGGATTTTTCAACATGTTGTTCCAACACTTTCAAGGAAATTGTGGGGAACAATGCAGCCAAAACCTAACCGAAATCCAAATTAAATCTGAAATTTCGAGGGCCTTTAAACTACGATTCACTACCATAAGTCTATTTCTAGTTGTCAATAAACAATATACCCACTGAGGAGGGCGATGTGGCAACATCATAACGTTAAAGAGTGTTTATTCAGTTTTGGAGCGTTAACTTCAGCGGTTTTGTTTTCATGTTTGAAAATTTACGCTGAATTAATTCTTACATGACGCAGATTAGGATTTGAATAGACACTGTCCTTTTAAAATATCTTTAAATTTTCTTTTGAGATTCATGAAAAGTAAATGACAGGAGCTTGCTGACAAAAATTGTTTGTTGTTTTTGATCTTTAGTGTAGGCAGTTTCCGCATAATGTTTTTGAAAAAATTTACGCTAACGAAGTAGATTTGGAAAAAACGGATGTTCTGAAAAAATTTATTCAAAACAGAAATTTAAATGAGGATTCTTTTCATGAGTTTCTTTTTTTACCTAGAAAACCAATTAAAAAGGAGCAATTTAAGAGCAAGATTTTGAATTTGAAAGCAGTCAATTATAATTGTCTACCTATTCCTATAAACCAACAATTCCGCTTCCAAATCTCAAAAAAATTCAAAAGGCCTGTTGGAGGTTCAAAATGAAAAGAAAAATAAATTTGCAAAAAATAATCACAGACTTTGCCGCAAAAGAGGTATAGAGAGCTCTTCTGCACAGTCCAATAGTTTGAGTATCTTCTGCGTGCAATCAAAACAAAGGAGCAAAAGACATTAGAAAGGAGGAAAAGTAAAACAGCATTCAAAACGACGACATGCTTCAAGACATCAATACAATTAAGAAATTCCGACCTCACTTGGGAGTATCAGGTGTTTTGAAAAATTTAAAAAAAACGATCCTAGTAACGTAACTATCAAGATAAACTGAAGAAAAATGATCGAACTGTAATTACTTTCGGACCTGATTTTCATGTAATTTGATCAGAAAGATCTCAAGAAAAAAATTAAAATAAAAATGTAGGATGAATTGGCCACCATAAAATGATATGATTACCAATCAAAGAGAACCACTCAAGCTCCTTATATTATTCCCAATGATCATTAGTTTATTGAGCCATTTTACAAGTTACATAACATTATTTTTTGCACCTTCTTTCCCAATTGCAACAATCGTTTAACTGATTTCTCGTTTTTTTGCGGACTATATTTAAATTTCCTGTGCCATTCATAAACTCACGCAAGCCAACTTCTTTCATCAAATAATTCTAGGCATATGAAGGAAATGTGATACTTTGTCACTTAAAATTTTTATTTTTAGTTTTTGGCTTATATTGACATATCGCCTATTAGAAAAAAAATGTCCGATTTTGCAACTACTTCGTGAAAAGCTCTAATTTGCACGGAGGGCCTCATTATAAGGACTACGCCGAGGCTCAATTTCCTATTCAAATTCTAGCTCATATAGTCTTCCAAGTTGATTTCCATTATAAAGTTCCATCATTCTAACAACAACAGACGACTCAAAAAACTTTCTTGATTGCGAATTTATAATACACAAGGTGGTATGTGTTCATGAAACAGACAAAAAATTTAGCCTAAAAAATTTTCCTTGGTTCAATTTTGATTTATGCAATGAATATCTTGCGAAAATTAGATGAATGAAAACCCGTGTTGAGACAACGACGAAAAAACGACATTCTTTTTGTAAGATATCGTCGATTTCGTCGTTTTGTCGTCGTTTTCTTCGTTTTTATTAGTTTCCGTTGCTTAAGTCGTCTTTTACGTGTAAGAATTAATCGTTTCTTTGTCGTTTTTTTGTCGAATCTTACGTCGTTCTTTTATTCAAATGAGATTGTCGTTTTTTTGATAGTTTTTCTTCGATTTTTGTCGTTTCTTGGGTCTTTTTTTCAAAAGAAATCGTCGCTCTCACTCCGATGTAAAGCTTGTTGCTAATATAAAATTGTTTTTGCAAATCTGTAGTAAGTGCCTGACAGCGCAGTGGTCAATGCAGCAGGTAATGTACCGGGAGTTCAACGGCTCGAATCACAGCGGGCAACCCTAAGCTCGTCTTTTTTAGCTAAAAATAACGATGAAAAAACGATCATTTCTTACATAAAAATTAGGACGAAATAACTAACAAAACGACGATTACCACGTAAGGGCATTGATCGTTTTTGTCTACGGAAAACGATTAAGAACGACGAATTCTTACAAGCGAAAAACAAAAATTCTTCAACACGGGAAGTTGTCTTGTTCAAATCTCCATTGATACTGACATGCAGAACAGAGTTGTGCATCATTGACATAAATTTTGCATTTGTTTTTTTGTGTGGGCAAAGATTTGGCCTATTTGTACAGTCCACAATTCAGCTGTATACATCGAAAACTGAAATCGAAAAACGAAAATTTGTTCCGCCAAACATATGGTAGGTTTCAAAAATGAAAGCACGTGATAAATCATACGGGAATTATGAAGAGAATATATCGAGAATCTCTATTGGGACGAGAATCTCTATCGGTTCCGAATCTGTCTTGCGCTCAAAAACGACGATACCAAAGTTACCAAAGAGACCGAAATATTTTCTTTGATCTGCTTTCGTTTTCCATAAACGGTCGTAGTACTAAACGAATATATAAATTGTATATATAGGAACCTGGGCAGTTTCGACGAATTCAGCTGTCTCGAAACGATTCCAGCCAGCACACTGAAACTTGCCGGTTGCGTCATTACGGATGGCAACGTATCCAATTTGGTCGTCGGGACTCTTTTCGAAAATGCGCTTCACACACTGACCTCTATCGCTTATTAGATCCAATTCCATAGGATCCCCTGTAAAAATAACAAAAGAATAGTCTTAATGTGTATTCCGATGCAAAGATACAATCAGTTATTAATAACCCGTACTTTACCTCCAGAGCAGATCAGAACCGGAACAGAGTAAATTCGGGGAAACTCTCAGAGTTGGATCAGAGTCTGATCAGGTCACTTTTTACGCTTGACAGAGTAGCTCCAGAGTAGAAGTATGTGATTACCATTATTCTGGGCTATCTGGACAGACCTGAGCACAGAGCAGACATACTCTGGAACAACTCTTGACAGAGCAGGCATACTCTGGGACAATTCTTGACAGAGCAGGCCTACTCTGGGACAACTCTTGACAGAGCTGGCTCAGAGCAGGCCTACTCTGGGACAACGCTTGAAAGAGCTGGCTCAGAGCAGGCCTACTCTGGTACAACTCTTGACGGAGCTGGCTCAGAGACGTTGGCTCTGCTAAGAGTCAACAAAAAAGCAACATTCTGATTAGAGGCACATTTAGAGTCTGATGGAATTGATCAGAACCAAATAGGTCCAGCTGAAAGAAAATGCTGGTCCACTTACAGGGTAATTTTGATTAACATGGTTATCTTTATGGAAAGCTGTCTAAGTTCATCCATTGAGTCAGAAACATGCACTAGCGGTACACTAAATATTTTTTTCACATCGGTTGGGTTTTTTCATTCGCAACACATTTAGAATGGTCTTTTCTTTTGATAATTTTAATACTTCAAACATCATTTTTTATGAAAGGAATATATTGTAGCACACGAAATCTTCAATGGAGACACAATGACAAACACTTTTGAATTCAGGATTGATTAAGCAATTTTACAAGGTCTCTTAAAAGTGAAAGCTTTCTACGCAAAAAATCTCATCTAACTTGAACTGAGAAATTGCGAAACGTCAAACGCCGGAAATGTTGATTCCAACATTTTTTTTGGGCAACTTTACGGCCATAGTTAAACAACATCACTAAAGTTGACAAAAATCACGCTTGAACATCTAGATGAATGGCACCTCCTTCAACTACTACGCTCATCTCAACCGCGTTTTAATTTTTTACATAAACCAGTTACTGGGGCTCTGCATCCCAGCCATCAGTTTATGGTATCAATACCTGAAATGAGATAGAAATGCTCTGTTAAAAATTGCACGTATTAGAATGGGTATAGATCTCGTTATACGCAGTTTTGAGCGCACGAAAAACGCACAACAAATTTTTTTTAACAACCGGAAGTCTGCGGAGCGAAAGAAACCCTGGACATAGCTGCAATTGGACAAAAAACTTAGCCCAAATTTTTTTAATGCGCAACAGTTTGGTGAACGCACTAAATTCTAATGAACGCACTAAAGTTTGTACATGAACGCACGAATATCCACACGAAATAGTTTTCGAACGCACAAAGATTGCGCAAAATGTTTTTTACGTACATAAGTAAATTGGAGCGCATGAAAGTCAAGACAAAGAGATTCTGGTCTGAGAGGTTCTTAATAAAGTCATGTTCCATCCGGAAGGCGAGGACATGCCAACTTTCAGTTTGGCGCCTTAACTTGGGAACTTGGGACTGACATAAACTGTCGACGATTTCAACATACTGTTAGAGAGGAAAACGGTTCGTGATTAAAAAACAGAGCAAAAACTTTTGCACCAACTTGGCTCTCAGAACGGCAAAACCTTGACCACACGTCTTCTGACAGGCGAAAAGAACACTTTTTTCAAAAACTCTAAGCTGAAATATAAATTAGATTTTTTAACTCAAATTACAGTTGATTCTGGGAGAATAAGTGACATCTATTCTCTCAACTACTGCAATAAACTTTGAGAAAAACTAATTTTGAAAAAAAGGGGTAGGGAAAATTTTGAGAAACAAGTAAATTAGTTAGCGTGCGCGCAAAAAATGCGATCTGAAAGAAATGAAATAAATTTTAACAATTTGAAATGATCACAAAAATGTTTTTTGTTTCCATGATTAATTTCAAATTAAAACAGAAAAATCAATATCTATAGATATTGGTTTAGAATCCGATTGTCAAAAAGATCGAAAGACACTGTAGTTGACAACTGAAACTTTAAAATGTTTCCTTTTATTTTTTAAATGTTGCAGATTGTTTGGCAGATCAATTTAAACTAAGATTAAAACTACTGAGAAAATCAATGTTTCATTTAGTTTTAAAATATTATATATATTTTAAATTTTTTTAATTCAAATTAATCGCACATCTAGACATTCCCGGACCTTGGTCTGATTGCATATCAGTACTGAAACATGGTATTCCAATTGTATGTTGTCGGCCCAGTACTGTATCAGTGTATGGATCAGCGCATGGATACTTTGTTTCTTAAAATAGACTGTAAATCCTTCGTTTCGATTCTTATGATGACTATAGAAAATTCACGAAAAAAATTAAAAATTTCGAAGAAACTTTGAAATTTTGGGCGATGTACTTTTTGAGCTTGACGAAGAGATTACTACGCTAAAAAATTGAAAAGGACATTTTATCATTTAAAAATTACCCACCAAAACCAGCAAGTACAGGCCGAGTGCAAGTAACCTGCCAAATTTTCAATTGCAAATATTTTTTATGGTTTTGCAGATGGTAATGAAATTTTGCATGTCTTAGTTTTAGCTCAACGAGAGGCTGCAGCTTTGGGCCGATGATATTCAATTGGAGTACATTGTTTCAGTCCTGATAAGCTAAGAGAACAAGGTCCGGATTCTCCTTTTTGTTGCAAAATATGAGAGAAGTGTTCTTACAGTCGAGTGTAGTTTTTTTAAATCATTAAGTTCATCTCTGTAGCTATATAACTTTAATTTGCTTTTTGTTGATACAGCTTTTTCAGAAACCAATTTTCCGCGACCCTCATAACTGAACTGCATGGCTAAAACGCCATTTTTGATTGCTCAAACCTTTTATTTAGCAAATATTTATTGTTATTTAATTTTTAACATTGCACAATTTGTTTCTTAACTAAAAACAGAAAATAAATTTTTCGTGCTAAACAAACAAAATTTAAGCTAAAAATCAATCTGTTCAGAGTATTATCTAAAAATCGATTTTTTATGTTAAGGTTGAACTCAAAATAAGTTCATTTTGACTGAGCTCAGCATTTTGCTAAGAATTTTACCATGAAATGTCTACAATGTGTTATGTTCAGAGCTATGGACATAGTAAAAAAACATGATAAAAATATTATTATTCATTAGTGAAATATTGTGAGATTCAGGTCCAGGAGTGCAAGTCAATAATCACCAGATGTGGTTAACTGCTTGGTCTGCGTGCTCTACTTCATATTCAATTCTCCTTGAAGGTCTAAATGAAATGAATCTCATGTCTAAAAGTTGTTCCATCAGTTTAAATAATAAAATCTATTATTTGAATTTTGTCTAAAAACTTGCTAGCTTGCTGCTGGCTCAGTTTCAGACTCATCAGAATGCAGCCAGGGACAAAAAAATGCCGATTTTAAGAGAATGTTTTTAAGGCGTTGATAGTTGGATTTTTTGCATTAGAGTAAAAACCTTTAAGTAGAGTAATGAAGGTGACTTTACTTCATCTTGGACTTAAGTGTGAAATACTTCCGCTGACAAATTTTGAGAAGCCATGAAATGCATATTTTTGAAAAATCAGAGCTTAAGCATTTTGATATTTTTAATTTTGGGTTGTTAATGAATATTTATCATTAATAATGGTAGTATTTGTTACACTAGCGCTTGGCATGGCTCAGATTCTGGGCAAAGAGGTCAGCTAGTTTTAACTTTTTACCATTCATTTGACTTGGGTTGCCTGTCATCAAAATTGTGTCATCCTTGCAACTGAATCAGATTTTGTTACTTCGCTCTGTTACAGCAAGTCTCGAAATGTAAATGAATAATTCAAACACACTGTATTGGATTTTTTGTATTAAAATGAAGCGCTTGCTGTCCTCATTATTTAGGTTGTCTTTATAGACAATTTTTAAGAAATTAATGTAATTCTGAATGAGTTTTCAATTGTTTAATTTACTCTAAGATTACCATAATGAAAAGCTCTTCAGGATTTTCACAAGCAAGACTAGTTTAATCATAAGAGCACAACAGAAAGGTCGTTTCGAAATCACTAAATTCCTGGCAATGGACTGACTTATTCTGATCAGAATCCGTTTCAGTCTAAGACTGTCTGTCTGTCTGATAAGAGATATTTCAGAGCGCACGAAGAATTTCGAGGGCGCCCCAGTCTTATTTTGGCTCTTTCTGCAACCTCAACTAGGGTCACCTACGAAAATGTCACTTACGTAAGTTTTGTGGACGTATGCCGTTAACCCAAGCTCCTGGAATCTCTGGAGCATAATCATTCGCTGGACACTTGCTGCGACCTGAAGCAGAAGAAACTTCGCAGTCACCAAGGAGTAAATCCTTTGCAACAAATATATCTGAGTTATTTGATAACTTATTCCCTAGTAATGGCCCAAACGAAAATTTGAGCAAAAGATTTTAGACAAAAATAAGGGTGAAAAGAGTGGAACAAGTGGAATTATAATGTTTTAAACCGTTAGTTCTCCGCTTAATATAGCTTGAAAGAGCCTGCTCTAAAAGTGGAACATGTGCTAATAAATGTAATGAGAGAAAAAAAAGACCGATAAGAATGCAAATCTTACAAAATTTCACTTTAAAATTATCAAATATCTAAATTAAAAAATTGAAATTAATAAATTATTGCTGAAAAAGTCGTAAGAAGAGCGGAAATTGGGCGGCAGAGAGAAGTGAGAAAAAAATCACCGCCAAAACCCACAAACCATACAAAGTTTCACTACTCAGTTAGCACAATGTTCTGTCTATTTGTTTAAACTATGTGAGTTTTGAGGAGAAGGCGTTGAAACTGTCAAAATTTGTTTAGCAATCATTATACAGACGGAAGACTTTCAACTTGAAAAAAAAGTGAAATATTTTGAACAATTTACGAACAATTATTTCGTTACAGCTCCTGCGTCAAATGAGATGGAAATTCCAATAAGTTTTTGTTTTTAGTAGCCGCACAGCGATAGCTGGGACTATTATTGGCCTTCTCTCGGTTTTTTACAATTCAAAGAATTTGAATTGTATTGGGGCGCTGTCTTTTTTTTAAGATCTTTTCACACATTTTCATGATTTTTGAAGTCAAATTGGAGTAGTGATTTTGGTCACGCCGAAACAGGAAGTGGAGCGAATGCTCTAAACTTAAAATAGAGTGAGAAAACGATGTTTGAACAAAAAATTGTTATCTCGCTAGTGGTCTTTTGTTCACATGCGGCAATTTCGCTGAGATTTTTTCTGATTTTTTTTCGATTTTTTGGATTAGATTTTTTTTTCCAAATGGTTCTCCCAATCCATTCATAGTCCGTTCTAGGTCTAGTTTTCTGTTTAGTGAATGAAAATTCTTTGAATTGTACGTCAGGACTTATCCTGCTATGTTTTTTATTTGGCGATTTTTGTTATGACCTTATGACCTCATTTTTTGCTCATAGTGGAGCAAGTTTTTTTTGTCAATTCGCGTGATTAAACTTTTGTTCATACTTGACTTGCTCACTCTCAAAAATGACTTTCTCACTTTTATATTGACCTTTATTTAATTTAATTCGAAGAGATAAGGTCAAATGCCTGTATGTCACTCTAAGTGAAGGTTATTTGAGAGCAGCTAATAGAGGTAGCAAAAACTTATACAGATTTTAAATCAAAATATAACATATCAGCCTTCAATGAAAAGACGAATTTTTTTGGTCTATCTTTTTAATGTTTTTTTTTGAGACTGCAGATCTACGAAGCAATTGTGGCTGTTTTCTGGCAATCTGCCAGCATTGTTTTGATTTTGCTTTTATGCAAAAAATTGTTTCGATAAACTCAACGCAAAATATGCTCTCATTGCATTGAAACTTTCAGAATTTCTGGTAGTTATAGAAAACGTAGATAAACACCGCACAGAACCAACTAAATAAAGCTTTTGATTTGACAGCTGCATGTAACGAGGCTGATACTCTGATAGCGGAATGTCATCGAAAAGAATAAGAATTGGCTAAATAGCGGAGAAAAATTAAAGCAAAGCTTCCGCATATTTTAGCGTTAAATTTCCTTAAGATTCGTGAGCGGTGAATTTTTTAACGAGTTCACCAGGTAGCAGTTTAAACACTTTCACTACTACCAGGAGAATGCGGCAAAAAATCACCTCGAAGAATCGCAATTCTCAAGAAAATTTACCTTTAAATTCACGGCAAATCTTACAAAAATTCACCGCTTTCGCAGCATTCATCATTAAAAGATGCGAGCGCTTTGCAGTGAAAAATTCTTTTGCATCGATTCGCCGTAAGTCTTTCATTATTTTTTCGACAAAACAGACTAGGGTTTCGTCAACTAGAGACCGTTTGGGGCCGACTTTTGGCTATAGTTGGGACCCAGTCTGAGATCTCGTCATCGCTGACGGGGATTCTGACCCCCCCCCCCCCACCCCACCAGGCCAAAGGCAAGTCTGAAAAAGACTTTTCGTAGACCACTGTCATATGTGTGGATACTTGCTGGGTTCAACTCCAAAATGACAGCTGGTACATCAACGAATGATTTGATTCATCAATCAGTAAGGGAAAAAGTTCACCTCTGAAGAAACAGACGGAGCCGTCCTCGTCCTCAGCCAGTTTTATGGAATCATAATCCATTGTGGAGTTCACATAATAGCATCCTTTGGACCCGATTCCACCTGGTCGCCCCCATAGAGCACTCCAAGCACCTGGAAAAATGAGCAGATGAGAAGATGCCTTAGACGAATCTGTGTTTGGTAGAGAACATTCCCACATCTGGGTTATGAAAAATATCGACTAAATTGTCTTCAGCAATCGGTCTTCTGCAATCGGAGACTTATATATACTTTTCTGTATAGTTCGAAGCTCTAACTATAAAGATAAGTAAATATAGGCCTCCGATTACAGAAGACAAGACTTGCTAATGTTCGTAATCATTAGGCTGCAAATGGTACAGTTGATTGAATATTTTGTTGAAAAATGTCAAGATTATTCACCACCATGCTTTTAAAGAAGTATCATACGCGTTTGTCGACAAAATTTAAAATGAGCAAATAAAATTTTGTTTTAAAGCTTGAAATATCTGTAATAATTGTCATTACGAATTGTTTCTGAGAAAGCGTAGACATCATTGATACGAGTTTCCAGATTTATCCATGTTCACATATTTCAATTAGGTACAAATCAAAGAAAAACAATTGCTGCTAAAAATCACAGCCCTCGCTATTTTAACTGCAATTTTTAAGAAGACATTTAGCAGTTATGAAACAGTCCATAAGAAGGCTCACAATTATTTGCACCAATTCAAATTGAGCATAGAAGAAAAAAAGATGAAACAGAAAGGAGCAATCAAAAAATGATGCACCTAACTTTAACACTACTTTTTTTTCTACGTAGAGATCTGAAAATCCTGGTTATATCTTACAGCATTAAATCCATGTACAATTTAATTTTTTAACTACTTTAATAGCATATTTTAGCTATATTTCTGCTTTGTTCTTCTTAATACCTCAATTTCGATTTTGTACGACTATGTTCTTTCTATCTACAATACATATGTTTGACCAATGTAGGTTGCGCAACTGCCGGGCAGCTCCTTGTAGATCAAACATCTGCAGATTTCAAATACATCAAAAGGAGATAAAAAATTAAGCAGAGTATTTAAGAGTTGTTGACGAACTCTAAGATAACAGATCCCTAACAAGCACTTTTCATATCTGAAATAGAGCTCTGAATTTAAACCCTAAATTTCCCAGTTTTGATCAAGATAATCATACCATATTTCTGAAACAATAAAAATTTTGAACGGGGTTTCTGGTCAGATCACAAATATATACCTCATCATGCCTATTAAAAGCTCAGACTTGATCTCTGACTGTCAGTCAATTGGCCAAACTTATTTGCCGACTGCCTTTGAAATGGACGGTTTTTTTGCCGACTGTTGCTCAACTGAAGATTACATCAGTAAACTCAACATCGGGCGAACTACTCTCAAACGATTGGCCAGCAGTTGGCTTCGGTAGTATCCAACCTTGGCTCAGCACTGAGAGTTGCTATCGTTGGGGGGGGGGGGGGTGGGGTTGAGTGGAGTTCGGGAGGTCGAGGAATTTGGTGGGTGGGTCAAGTGATGTGGGGATTGGGAAGCCTGGACACGAGAGGATGTCCAACTCGACAGGTAGAGGAGGGTGGACTGGAGGTGTGAGTGATTGAGGTCGCGGGGATGTAAGTGAATTGAAATTGCTTCAACAAGAACAACTCTAGTCATTTCCTGAATAACAATGCTCTTCTGTACAATAATGTAATCAACTATGTGCATTATATTATCCTGTAAAACAATAAGAAGTAAAAAAAAAACAAATAGACAGCGAACTGAAAAGATTCGACATCCAAAATTTCAACAATGAAGACTGAAAAATGAAACCTAAAGTACCTCGCTGCCAGCTTACAGTGGTAATATATTGAACTATGTACTAAGATTGGGTATAGCAAGATTTTTACAGATTTGGGACCCACCATGTGATAGGATATAGAGGGCTATATGTATTAAAATTATGTATAGCTACCAAGTTTTAAGATTAGGTATAGAGGTCACAATGTATTAAGATTAGGTATAGCCGCCGCAATGTATAAAGGTTATGTATAACTGCCATGTATTAGGTATAGCACCCATGATTAAGATTAGGTAGCTCCCATGTATTAAGATTAGGCAAAGGCTACATTCAACAAATTTCCAAGGATGTAGTATTAAGATAGGAACTATAGGAACCAATAAACATGCGTGGCTTTCACGTTTTTTTGTTAGTTATTTCAATCGTGACATAAATGCTATTTAGTCTCTGAGCGCTCATGAGCGTAGAAAGACGTCAGATTTATCAAAAAAAATAAAACAGTACAAGGACACAGTATAAATTATGCACATCAAGCAAGAAAACCACGCAATTTTTAACATTAAGAAGAAATATCAAAAGAACTGGAAAACAGGCACAATTAGCTGAATGGTTTGATAAAGTCAATTAAAAAAACTTGCGAAGCTAACTAGGTAATTGGTACAATTGTTAAAAAACAAAATATCTACTTCATTACTCATCAGCTTAGTTTATACTGCAGTTATCAAATTTACATGTAATTACTTAGGAAATTCAACAAATGCAAATCATGAACACTGTTCAAATTTATTTGTAAAATTTGACATAGATAAAATACAGCATAAATAGTGTGAAATCCATACAAGTTTTGCATTTTTTGTAAGGGTCTGTGTATCTTTTTTGATATTTTTTGTCCAAAAATTTGTAATGTGTGGACTGATCCTGCTAGATTCCGCGTAAGAGTAGTTTCTATTGAGGCGACAAATCCAAATCCAATATTCACCAACCTCACTGCTTGGGGAAGCGATGATGATTGCAAAACTGAATTTGGGTAAGTTTGGAACAAAAATATGCAGAACAGAGGATGAAAAGGATCCGGCACACCGGAATTTGGGCTCTGAATTACTTTCAATAATGTCACGAAGTGGGAATTATTTGATGTGGAGAACTTCAGCCTGATGAAGAATGAATTATTATTACAAATGCTCCAATGCAGAAAGCAAGTATAAAAAGCTGTAAAAGATGTTGGAAAAGATTCTCAGACATTTTAGCAAATTTTTCAAACTGATAAATTGTAACATGGGACATTCTTTCAACTAGAAAATTTTTTTCAGTCAAGGTTTTTAGCTGTCGATCGAAAAACGTTTGCAATGAAATACTTTAACTGCTGAGTTCAGGATAATGATGATTTCCTCCAGCAACTTGAAATGAAGTGAGATCAAAAACAAGTACTTAATGGTTCTGAAATTGATAATTTGTTAGTGCTGGAGCCTTTCGCTGAAATTCCTTGCTTTCATTGTTGTTACTCGCAACTTCTCGCAACTCAAATTTCTGTTAATGGAAAGGATTTTCTTAAAAACTCCCTGTGAAAGCCGATTTTGTGTTCATCCAAATAGCTATTCTTATGATTGGAGCATTTCTGAAAAAAAGTTTTTTTTCTCAAATAACTGGTTTTGCCCTGATACAATAATAAATGTAGGTACAATTGCTTCTATAATGTTAGAATGGACATGTTCATGAGTCTATCGGTACTTGATAGTCTGGTGATACGCTTCGTTAACAACAACACTTTTTATTTATAATGAAGGTTCAGGAACTTTAGATGATATGTGAGACTTTAAGGAAATCATGTAAAATTAGGTTTCGCGCAAATCAGTTTTAGTCAAAGTTTGGTGTTCGGTAGCACTAACTTTTCACATTGGAATAATCAATAGCTAAAATACCTTTGTAAATAATTCCATTTTTTCGGCAAAAAAGCTTCCTCTCGATCTAATAACGGACTCTTTTCGTAATCGCTAGACTTTGTTTCGAACTTTGTTAAAGACCAGCCAAAATACCTTCATATTTTCAACTTGAAGCGTTAAATTCATGGAAATTAAAGCCTTGTGTCCTTAGAGACAGTTGTTGTACACTTGTTGATTATACACTTGTTCATTAATCAGATACTTTTCACAGTTGAAGAAGAGTGAGCGTATCTTTTTTCATAATGTCTGCAATCACTGTTTGCTTTTACAACGTAACTTTGTTGTTGGAGTGGATGTCTCTCGCATCAAGATAGAAAATTTTGTCTCTTTCAAATTCAAAATTATTGCTGCTTTCATCCATTGAGATTCTGTAACAAGTTTTTTGAACATGATATGATTCACTTAGTTCCAAAACAGGAATTTTTTTTCAAAAACCATCCAGGCAAGAGTTTTTAATAAGTCCATAAAAAATTAGAATACTTTGGTGATCAAGAAATTATTTTAAATTTGCAAATACACTTTTTTTCTTGTTCGACAACGTCCATTGATTTTTGGAGATGGAAAAATAATCCAACAATTTTTTGTTTTTCCTGCGCCTAAAAGTCTACGTAAACATTTCTTTCCAACAATAGAAGCAAGGGTTTTGAGTTTTTTTCCTATCAGTCAAAACAATTCTATTTGCAGGAAAAGCCAAATCAATTAAATCTCCAACACTCATTTTGCTGGTGTGACAACATAGCGTCTCAAAAACGGAATTTGTGTCCTCCCAATCATTTGCACTAGTGCTCCGAATTCCTTAGCCCTTTGTCTGGCATATCCACGAAACTAAAGTAAATCACTATCAGCAATCTTTTTAAAGAACTCTAAATCTAAAAATTGCCATCAGAAGTTTTTCTAAACGATAGTGCTGATCTTGTCCCTCCATCAGAGTTTTTTTCACCATAACTTTCCCTGACCTTGAATTCTAAGCTGTCAAACAAGTTTTTGAGAAATTTTTAAAATGTAGGTTCTGGAATTTTTGATAAATCATGATTTGTTTCTTTGGGAATATGTCTCATTCTTATTCCTTGATATAAACGAAAAGAATCAAGAAAAAGCAGCTTCTGTACCATCCACATTGTTGTATTCAACGATACCAGAATATATCATCAAAATATGTTTTCGTACAATGTCAGAAGGGAACTTGGGTAATTATAGACCAGCAACACCCTAACATACAGCTTCTTCACTTCCAAAGACTTGACAACGATCTGCACTGAAATGACAGATAAAGAGTTCTCATTGCAAAGACCCAAAGAAATTCCCTATGCAATTTTGTTAACGTGTAAGCTGGTTGGTGACTTTTCATATACTTAACTTTTCTGAACTTTTCTGTTGATTTTGTTCACAATATCACACGTCGAGAGATGTAGAGATCGATCAAATGTGTAACATAGCAATGGATTTGTATGTGGTGTTGCTTCATCTAGAAAGAAGAAGTTTCCTTCTCTGATGTTTTGATACAGGGAAAGATAAGACCATTCTGTTAATGGAACCTCTCATTGATTATCAAGATTCACTTGTTGCAAAAAAAATTGCAAAAGAACTCAATTATTTATTGGGAAAACAATCAAATTAAGCACTCGAAGTCAATTCTTCGGTGAAAAAAATCTCTGAATGAGACACTTTGGAAGCTCTTTTTCATAAAATTGTCCAAATTTTTATTACCTAGATTACCGCAAAAGGTTTAGTTTGGTGGTTTAAATGTTGCAATTGTAGCGTTCTGCAAAACTTCACTTTTGAATTGTGACTTGTAACTTTTGCTAAATGGGATATCGTATATGGAGAGTCAAAAAGTGTCTCAAAATTTAAACCTTTGTAACTTGTCATCTTTGATTGAGTTTTGTAAACGTATTTATCACCGTTTTGCTCCATCTAGCAATAAAAAACTTCCTCAGTTATATAATTATTCCTTCTGCTACAACAGCTTTTGTTTCACTTCTTGTAGGTTATATTTTAACGGCTGTACACCTATAAACTTCTTTGAATACTTCTCTGAACTCTGAACTTGAGAAAATCACACACTATCAATTTTATTGTTTTTCTCAACATTTTTAAAAAGGAAGCAAAAGCATCAGAAAAAATGTTTGGCTTCATTTGTTGAATACGTATCAGGCCGCAGAAGATGACAACAGACACCAATGAACAATTCACGCCGTAATTGAATACGGAGATCAAAAAAATTAAATCTAGACACTAAATCCCATTGACACGATTGACAAAAACCGGTAATCTTTTATATGTCGAATTGCTTTTCAAATTATTGTGTATGATTTCTTTTGATATAAAATATCAGTACCCTTCTTCTTTGACAATCCACTAGCTTTATGCAGCTTTTCCGTCCCTCTACAACTTCTGTAGCTTAGTTCTTTCAGGGATCCAGCTACCTCAGTATTTGCTCTTGTCAACTTTGTTTAAACCTTTATGAGGAGGTAAACCAGTCGCGTCGAGAAATGAGTATTAAATATCAAGACATTCAACGTTTTTCTTCTTCAGAGCGTATGAAAGATCGACAATGGAAACATTTGTAGTTCCATCATCTAAAGAAATGGAGTTAGTAACCGATAGCCTAAGGCAAGGTAAGTTTAAATTTTCATTGGAAAATGATTCTTCGTTTGAAGATTTTGCATAAGCGTTAACTTTTCCTTCAACACTTTCTAGATTTTTTGCAAAGATAAAACCTGTGTTTTGTCAGCTTTGACTCCTTTTTGTGTGATGACTTGAAGCTTTGCTCATTAAAAGGTTAAAAAATCAAAACACACTGATCTAATTCAGAGACGACTAGTGATTGACGGATTTAATATTGATACAAAAATGAATTCCTCTATGGAGCTCAAGATCTCTGTTATTTTTCTGAGAACAGTTGTTTGTAGAACTAGCAGATGAATTTCGTCTCTAAAGTTTTTAACCTCTTGTCCTTGGATTTCGCTCAGCTCTCCTCTGAGAAGATTTACTACAGACTCGTTTAGAAATTGTATGAAATCCTTGGGAAAAATTTTGAGGAAACTCTTGACGTGAGTTTAAAAATGGAAATTATCTTTTTTTAAACATACCCAGTCTGCTTTTTCACACTCATCTTTTTTCATAATGTCAGCAAACACTGTTCCCTTTTATAACGCAACTTTGATTTAAGGGTGTGTGTCTCTCGTCTAAAGAAAGAAACCTCTTTTTGTTTCAAATTCAAATTCATTGCGGCTTTCAACAAATGAACTTATGGAAATAAATTCTCAAACATGAGAATATTCACATAGTTCTAAAACAGGAATTTTTTTCAAAAAACCTCCAATCAAGAGTTTTTAATCAGTCCATATCGAAAATTAGAAAAGTTTGTTGATCAAGAATTCATTTTAGATTTGCAAATACTTTCTTTCTTGCTCTACAGCGTCAATCGATTTTTGGAGATGGACGAATAATTTCTTGTTTTTCCTGCACCTAATTGTCTACGTAAAGTCTTTTTACCAATAATATTGGCAACGAATTTGAGGTTTTTCTTCCCAGTCAAAACGTTTCTATTTTCAGGAAAAACCAAACCAATTAAATGACCAAACACTTATTTTGCCTGTGTGACAACATATCGTCTCAAATTTGCTGTCCTCCCAATTGCTTGCGCTAAAGCTCCGATGTCCTATCCCTTTGTCTGTCATATCCAGGAAACGATAGTACTGATCTTGTCCCTCCAACAGAATTGAAAGTTTCTCTTTCACCATAAGTCCCGGAGCTCAAATTTTATGCTGTTGAAGAATCCAGGTTTTTCTAAACAATAGGACTGATCTTGTCCCTCCAACAGAGTTGAAGGTTTCTCTTTCACCACTATATATCAGTAAAATATATTTTTCCACAATGTCATAAGGAACTTGGGAAATTGTAGACCAGCACTACTCATGAAAACACTCAATCTAATTGCAAAGTCTAAAAGAAATTTGCTGTGTATGTTTTGTAAGCTGTTTGGTGGTTTTTCATACGTTTAATTTTTCTGAATTTATCTGTTAAATTGATTTTCATTATCATACTTTGAGAGATGTTAACATCAATCAAGTTTGTAATGTTCCGATGGATTTGTATCTGGTTTTGCTTCATCTGGAAATGAGAAGTTTCCTTCCCTGATGTTTTTTTACAAGGAAAAGTAAGAGAGTTCTGTTATTGCAACCTCCCAATGCCCTCAAAATTTTTTGTTGAGGAAGAAAAATTGCAAAAGAACTCAATGTTTTATTCGGACAACAATCAAATTGAGAATTTGAAAAAATCTACAGTTGAGAACATTCTCTTAAAGATACACTGCTCATGAAACATACATTGCTCTTGCTCAAAAAAAATGCCCAGAAATTCATCACCTTGTTCTCCGTAAAATGTTTATGTTGGTGGTTTTAAAGTTGCAATTTTAGCGTTTTGGAAAATTTCACTTCCGAATTTTGACTTGTAATTTTTCTAGATGGGATATCGTACTTGGAGTTTCAAATGTTGTCTCCAAATTTAAAACGGGGTTATGTGTTATCATCTATACAGTTTGTTAACGTATCTATCACTGTTTTCCTCCAACCAGCGTGAAATAAATTTCATCAATGATCTAATTGCTCCTTCTGCTACAGCGGCTTTTGTTTGACTTCTTGTTGAATAGATTTTAATGGCTTTAGAACTAAAATATTTTTTAAGGCTCCTCCAACTCAGTACTTTGACCAACCCAAACTCTCTCAGGTTTAGTGTTTGTTCTCAACCTTTTTGAAAAGGAAGCAAAAGCAACAGAAAAATTGTTTGTCTTCATTGGTTGAACACAGAACAGGCTAGAGAAGATGTGAGCAGATATGATTGAACAATTCACACCGCTTTTGAATACGGACAGTTTATTCAGGAAGGCTAAGCCTAGACAACAAATCCCATTGACACGTTTGGCAAAAACCGGTAGTGTTTTGAAAGTCGAATTGCTCTTGAAATTTTAGTGTGTGATTACTTTCGATATAAATTATCGGTAAACTTCTTCTTGGACAATCCACTAGCTTTTTGAAGGTTTTGAAGCGAACTATAAGCAGATATTCCTTCCCTGTAGAACAACTGTAGCTTAGTTCTTTCATTATTTGCAAGGGATCCAGCTACCTCGGTATTTCCTCTTGGCATCATTGATTATAATTTTATACGGATTTGAACCAGTTGCGATAGCTTAATGCGAGGTAAATTTAAAATTTTGTTGATAGTTGAATCGTTGCAGGAAGATTTTGTTAGAGCGTGAACTTTTCTTTAAACAGTTTCCAGACTTTTTGGATTGAAATATCTTGTTTTTTTGTCAACTTTGTCCATTTTTTGGGTGAAAACTTGATTTTCTGCTCACAAACTGTTTAAAAAATCAAAAGAAACGGATCCATTTCAAAAGAGACGATAAGTGATTGACAGAGTTAATATTGATATAAAACTGATTCCTTTTTTAGAGCTCAAGAGCTGTTTGCTTTTTCTCAGGCCAGTTGTTATTAGAACATGAAGATGAATTTCACTCTGAATTAGTTATCCTCTTGTTTTTGGATTTCGCTAAGTTCTCCTCTGAGAAGATTTGCTATGCATTTGTTTAAAAAACTGATGAAATCTTTGGGACAACTTTTGAGGAAAGTTACTTTGAAGCTCCCGGACCATTTCTGAAACGCGTTTCTTATAGCTCACATATGTAATTTTTTGCTTGCATTGAGGCAGAAAAATTACTGATGTCGTTGAAGCACTGTTAGTACACTATTTTAGAGATTAGACTGTCTTTCGAGTCAAGACAACAAGTAAATGACCATAGGGAACCGAAGTTGTATACCATTCGTGTAGTTGACATCACAAACCCAACTGTTGACTGAGTATGTTTACTTGTAAGAATTCTCTGGGTGACTTGAAAGAAACGATATGAGCGTTTTGTAACTGAAGGTCCGTTCCTAGACTGCTTTGAGGGTAGAGATTATCTGTACTTAAACCTTTATATCATACAGATGTAGCTTCTTGACAAAAACTTCAGAACTGGAAATTTCTTCGCCAGTGTAATAAAAATTATTAAAAACTTTTGTCCTTCGTTATGTAATTTCTGAGTTAATTCAAAATTAACACCTTGGAAAAACTGAATGCTTTTTTATTTTTTTTGACATAATCCGTAAAGGAATTGATATTATCGAAAAAATGTAATTTGTCTGATTCTGTTTGGGAAGCTCCAAACTAAACAATCATGTTTGAGATGGTAATTCTCAGATCCTTTTGTCCAACAATCATTTTTTCGTGGAAATCATATACAATATTCCTTTGAGGAAAGCATATACAGTGTGACAAAAAACTCGGACATAAAAACTAATACAGAGCGAATACACATCTGTCCAAAAAGTTTCTAAGAATGACGTTCTTGAATATTGTCATAAATGACAAAATTACCTAATTTTGACCCTTATCATTGTGATCAGTCAATTATGCGTTAATTTTTTCTCAATTAAAAAGAAAACTATGCAACTGAAATGAAAGGATACAACAAAAAGCCAGAAACTAAAAATGTTATAATGAACTAAGTATAACACAAAACCAATTTTTCCATCAGAAGATGTCAGTGAGAAAGAAAATCAAAATAAAAAAGATACCAACTTCTACTATGAAGACTAAGATAGGGTTGGAAAAACAGGAGCTGAATATAATTTAAACCAACTCCTTGCCTCAAACCAACTCAATTTTAATTTCAGAGAAAAAAAATTATGTATTTTATAAATTTCAATCACGAATACAGTTTCCGAAGATTATATATATATATATATATATATATATATATATATATATATATATATATATTTCAAAAGTTTCGAGGCTCAAATTCCTTAAGCAGAGGCCTTATTTTCTGCATAATGAAGAGTCGTCTTGTGATGCGGCTAGTAGCTACATTACCAATCAGCATCATTGTTTATTAAAAACTTGGTAGCCTTCGAACAACCGAGATCGTCAAGATTTACCACATCCTTACACAAATATGGTGATAAAAAATTACACCTCTCAAGTCGTTTCGCAAAAAACACTGTTGTTGGTGAGCAATGCTTATGCATATTGGAATCTAGTGAATTCTAACAACTCTAACACTTTGTCCCTCTAAGCCTTCAACATCTAATACAACGATCAAAAAACTAGTAAAGTCTTGTTTGGAAAACCCTTGGATAACAAATTGTTATATAGATGCAAAAGAACAGACCAGTAATGTGACCCATGGGACATGAACTTGGCATCTGAGGCAACATTTTACAATAACTATGGCCATTGTTTGTTATTGCATATACAGCTCCAGCAGAATCATGTAAAACCGAAAATAATTGATCGCGCTAGAAAGAAAATAAAAACTGTTTTCACTTGGCCCTCTGTGAGGAAAGTTCTGATCATTTTCCTCTAAGTTGACGTTTTAATCTCAAATTCTCCAAGCTGCAAATAAGCAAATTTTTTGAACATTATTGTTGAGAAACATTGGCGAAACAGTACTGTAAATTTTGAAAATGTTTGAAAGTGTGACAACATTCATCTCCACCGACTTCTTCGTTTGTTTGTCTATGGTGATACTGGTCTCTTTGAAAGTCTCTTCATAAGCAAGAAGATCGGGAAGATGTTGAATAATTTTTGTTTTCCTCCATTTTCAATTCAAATTTTGTCATAAAATTCCATTGACACACTTTTCAGTGCTGTTGTGAGATGAAATTTCCGGATTAGCATATTTAAATTTTGAATTGGTACGTCGTATGAATAACCAATTCAAGTACCAAAAAATTGGACTCGAATCTAGGTCTATCAAAAATTTAAGCTTCTAGAACCGCATACGATGGCTTTCTTTTAGTTCTCAGTAGAGTCTGACGTAGAATACTTTCTAGAGTGGAATACAAGGATCTTTTTTAGACTCAGTAAAGGTCCTCTATAGGAACCAAAATTCTAACTCATTTTCAGGTTGCAAAGAAAAAATGAACAAAATATAAAAGTTAAATAGACAGTTGCACTATAATAGTACACAAAATGCATTGAATTGTACATTGTTGAATATTAAAAAAAGTCCTTCCAAACTTGTATCAACCCCTTGAACTCATCTAGAGTGTAGCTTACATAAGTCCCTTGTTTGAACTGGCTGTTCTTCTGTCAACAAATGGGACAAAATTGTAAATAAATTGAAGCTGGGTTGCCCTTGATTTTTGGCGGAAAATAACACAGAGTCTGCGACTTCGTCCAATGCTAATATCTCTGACTTTGTGACACTGTTCCAGCATGTGTTCTATGCTTGCATCGTTGTCGAAATGAGATTGATTTTCTCTCATATCCAGTTCTCCATTGAGTTGATCCTCCATGAGGAAGCAAATCTTTGAAACTCATAATATCCAATTCGAAGTTCCCAGTTGTTGGTGCTATTCGAAAGTCCCAGAATTGTCGTTTCTAAAGACTTGGAAGGTTGGTTCAGAAAGAAATTATGCTTTTCTTTAAAATCTGTGATAGAGTAAATCTCCCAAAAGTTTTTCAATTGAATCCAAGTCCATATTAAAAAGAATCGAAACGGTTTCTGATTCTGGTGAGGATGGAATGTACTTAGAAGGAGCACTCAAATAGAACTGATATATTTTAGAGAAGGAAATTTCTACAAATCGAGCTGAGATTGTATAACTGATTTAGTTCTAATACAATTCCCTATCAAATCTAACAAATCTCCTTTTAAGGTTATGATGACATTTATTTCAGTATCAGCTAATCTATTCAGAAATCTTGAGATCCCATAAATTATCACCGGAATTTTAAAAATAATCTGGTGTATAGCACGTCTGTGTTGCATTAAACAAAATAGTGCCAGTATTATTTGGAACAGTAAAAACAACAATTTTTTCTGCGGGTTGTTTCTTCACTTGTATCATTTTGATTTACAGATAGCTGATTTACAATTGACTGTTTATCAAGTTTTGAAATTTTTTCAAACCTAACAAAACATCTTATAAAATTCGGAGCGTGATATCATCTGTATGATAATATCTTTTAAAAATCAGAGCTCCAATAAAAAACAGTTCTTGGTTTGAATCTGAAAATAACCAGAAGACGTCGGACTCCGAAAGCAACTCGAGGCAGATAAGACAAGTGTCAACTTTTCTTGAAACATAATAAACATTTTACATAATTATACTTGTCATTTTCGAAGAATAACAGATTTGAAATAACATGAGCATAGCCAATTCCGATAAAATCTGATAAAAAGTTTTCTGACAAGTTGCGTCTCCACAAAACAGTTGACAAGATGACTTACATCAACATTCAAGTATCGGCTACCAACTGATAGAGAGAACAGGAAAAAAAACGAAGAGAAAACCTGTTAATGAATAGGAGAAGAACGGTTGAGAGAACCAAAATTATAGCCGTTGAGAGGCTGACGGCGGCAAATATTCATATTCAGTTTCACTCCTGTTTGAGTGTAATCACACTTTTAGCCGCTTTGACGTCTTTTCAATATTTCAGTTTCAAATTAACTTTTGCAGCAAAATACTGTTCTGAGAGTTATATTATGTTGGCATATACCATTATTTGAAACCAATATTTTTTAAAAAATGTTTTTGCATGCTTTTTTTGCAAGATTATTGCACAATAGTCCATATACTGAAATTGTTCATATATACATGGAAATATTCTTTATACTGAAGTTGTTCATATACATATACACATGGAAATATTCTTTGTTAACATTTTTTAAACCTTCATTTAAGGGGACGTGCTTTTTGCCCAGGTTGAGGTGCCATCCGGGAGTGACCTCTGATCAGACTGTGCCAGACCAAAGTAACCTCTGGTCAGACAATCCCAGACCAAAGTATCCACTGATCAGACTAAAGTGCGCTCGAAACACCATGTGCGCCCGAAATGCGCTCGAAACTGTCGCTCGTCAGACCTTTCCATACGGAAAGGACCTCTGATCAGACGCAAAACAGACCATTGTCCAGACAATTGTGCGACCATGGCCCAGACTAAACCCAGACCATCGTCCAGACAATTGTGCGCTCAAAATCACTTCTAATCAAACTATTTTGCGCTCAAAAGTCTTTCCTGATCAGACTATCGTGCGCTCGAAATCACCTCTGATTAGTCTCAATTAGACCTCTGATCGCTGAATGGTTTCAACTATGAACGAATTTTGTTATAGGATATTTATTTCCTAAACAATGATGTTTCCTTTATCGAATTCATCTTAAGAAAGTTTCTATCTTTCTGAAAGTATTATTGCTAAAGAACAGTCAAAACCCAACTGCTGAGCAAAAATTTATTTAGGATATCATTAGTGTATATTTCAAACTCAATGGATGAATTTAGACAGCTTTCCATATAAAACTTTGTGTTTTACAGGTAATCAAAATTTCCTTTTAAAGGGACTGGCATTTTCTGTCAGCTGGACCCCTTTGGTTCTGATCAAAGCCATCAGTTTCTAGATGTGTCTGTAACCAGAATGCTGCTTTTTGTTGCCTCTTGGCACAGCCAACATCTCTCGGTAAAAAAACAAAAAAAATCAAAAGAAAAAATTTCCGTTCGAAATAGTCTCTGATCAGACTAATGTGCGGTTGAATCTGCCTCTGATCAGACCATTCCCTTCCTGAAGTGACCTCTGATCATACCACCCCCAGACCGAAGTGACCTCTGATCATTCAATCCCCAAACCGAAATGACCTCTGATCATACCAAGCCCAGACCAAAAGGAACTCTTATCACACTATTGTACGCTCAAACCAAATCCCAGACCCTGTAATTTTGGTCTGGGAACACACAGTGTGCGTTGGAATTGGTCTGATCAGAGGTCACGTCCGGATTGCACCTCAACCTGGGTCGCTTTTCTTTTAGTTCTGACCTGAAACAATAGGTTTTTGTGAAATCTCTTTGCATATCAAAATATAACCGGGAGATTGCCGGAAAATAGCCGCCGTTGATTCCAAAAAGCATGATTGGGGTTAAAAGAATAGAAGATATTGAAAAAATAGATTTTTGTACAAAAACATTTTTTATGTCTGATTTAAGTTGTTGGCCTTTCGTAGTTCAACATACTTCTGTTTCTTAGAGAGAGGCTAGAGGGGCTTCTATCAACGCCAATAAGTTTTAGAGATGGTAACTAAGACTTATAGGAACGACGTTCAAATAGCAGGCATCCTAATTTGAGCTCCCGGGTATATCCCGTTTCTATTTCTGACTTCAATTTTCTATACTGACTCTGTGAATTTTGAATTGCTTTGCTGAGCAACTGATGTTCAAAATCACTTTTAGCAGAATTAGAGAAGAGGGAAACTAGCCTAGAGAAGTCAAAAAGATTTCACGCGAAGTGTAGAAAAAGCGTCAAAATGAGGTAAAGCGAGAAAGTTTTTTGTTCGACGAAGTAAAAACATAGCAGCACAAGTCTTGACGTACAATTCAAAAAATTTTCATTGACTGTACAGAAAACTAGACCTAAAACGGACTATGAATGAATTGGGAAAACCATTTAGAAAAAAAATCCGATCCAAAAAATAAAA
Source organism: Convolutriloba macropyga (assembly GCF_964194025.1). Lineage (NCBI taxonomy): Eukaryota > Metazoa > Xenacoelomorpha > Acoela > Convolutidae > Convolutriloba > Convolutriloba macropyga. The sequence goes on along the minus strand of NC_134476.1, from coordinate 19,926,287 downwards.
AACATAGCAGGACAAGTCCTGACGTACAATTCAAAGAATTTTCATTGACTAAACAGAAAAACTAGACCAAGAATGGACTGTGAAAGAATTGAGAAAACCATTTTCAAAAAATCAGATCAAAAATAAGAAAAAAAACAGAAAGTCAATGTCAAAATGCCGCATGTGAACAAAAAAACCATGAGCGAGAAATGAAAATTCAATTCAAACAAAAAACTAGGCCTAGAATGAGCTGTGAATGAATTATGAAAACCATTTAGAAAAAAAAATCCGATCCAAAAAATCGAAAAAAACAGTAAAAATCAGAGTGAAATTGCCGCATGTGAACAAAAAACCACTACCGAGAAACCGAATTTTTGTTCAAACACCGTTTTCTCACTCTACTTTAAAATTAGAGCGAAGTAAATTCACGCCGCAAAACCACTCGCTTTTTCGCTCCATTTCCTGTTTCGGCGTGACCAAAATCACTACTCCAGTTTGACTTCAAAAATCATGAAAATGTGTGAACAGATCTTAAAAAAAAGACAGCGCCCCAATACAATTCAAATTCTTTGAATTGTAATCAAATTCTTTGAATTGTAATAAAACAGTACAAATCAAAGTGAAATTGCCGCATGTGAACAAAAAAACCACTAGCGAGAAAACGAATTTTTGTTCAAATACCGTTTTCTCACTCTATTTTGAATTTAGAGCGAAAAAATTTCACGCCGCAGAACCACTCGCTTTTTCGCTCCAGTTCCTGTTTCGGCGTGACCAAAATCACTACTCCAATTTGACTTCAAAAATGATGAAAATGTGTGAACAGATCTTAAAAAAAGAGAGCACACCAATACAATTGAGAGTCTTTGAAATGTAAAAAAAAGAACGCTATAATAGACGGCTGAGAAGATGAGGGCGGCTATTAAAAGCAGCAATAATGAAATTCAGTTTTTTTTTTAAAATATGGCATTCGAATTTGAATTTAATCACAGAGCATCCTGCCTTTTGAGGTCGTCAAGGCCAGGTAAGTTCGAGCTCACAAGTAACAGCTGTAGGCTGATCATCAATTATAAACCTACCAAATCTTCCGCTACAAAAACTCCAAGACAATTGGGTTAGAAATTACTGATTTTATGGAATACAATTGTGAACTATGAGAGGACAAGGGTTTTTTGTTAGATTGTTTGAAAAACTTCAGCTCTTTTAGGGTCATTTCCTAAATCGCGAAGGGAACGCTCTAGGAATCGGCTGTATCCCGGGTCGAGGTTTTTGGGTAAATTTTCGTAAGAAATGCGGTGAATGCGGTGAATTTTCGTAAGAAATGCGGTGATTGCGGTGAATGCGGTGAAAAAAAATAATTCACCGCTTTTCACGGAATTTCTTACAAAAATTCACCACCAAATTCACCGCATTTCTTACAAAAATTCACCGTATAGACTATTATGGCAAATTAATGTAAGAAATGCGGTGAATGCGGTGAATGCGGTGAAAAAAAATAATTCACCGCTTTCTCTCAAGCGGTGAAATTTTTTTTCACCGCTAGATGCGGTGAAAAAAAATAATTCACCACATTTCACCGCATTTCTTACAAAAATTCACCGCATTTGCTTTCCAACGTTTACTCAATCTGATTTAAATTCACGAGAAATGCCAAGGTAGTAAGTGACAGTTGGGGCAGTGGAGTAAGCAGCTGAAGGAATGCAAGAGGTCTGAGGATCGAACCCCTGTGGGGACGCTACATTTTGTAAGAATATTCGGAACGCGGTGAAAATAAATAATTCACCGCGATTCACCGCATTCACCGCAAAAAGATGTAAGAAATACGCGGTGAAAATTATTTTTTCACCGCATTTCACCGCATTTCTTACAAAAATTCACCGCCAAACCTCGACCCGGGATAGAAAAAAGTCATACCATCGTAGTTTGAGTAGACAAAGTCGAAACACTTCATAGCGTCATTAATAGCTCCATTTATCACTTTCTGCTTTTTGGCCAGGAACTCCGGCCCTTCGAAACTGGCGCCACGAAGCACTCCAAACACACAAGGGGTCTCTGAAATTTTGTCACATCAATTTAATTAATTGAACAACTGATGAAAACGTAAGTCTTTTTTGCGTATCATTAGGACCATTTATGATCATTAGTAGGGATAATCAAATCAACTGCGTTCTTCAAACCTGTATTCACCTGAGTTGAACGCAGTAAACAAAAGTTTGAAACCAAGTTTAGACCATATATGGATTGTGTGGAATATTGGAAATAAACTTTCTAAGACACAAAATTTAGGACAAATTTCTAAGACAACATTGAAAAACGAATAAAATCAGATGCAATCTGGATTTGCTGTAATTTCCGTTGTCGCAAGGAAACGCAATCAACTATATTTCTGGGAAACCGTAAACAATACATGCACTGTAGAACTATCCCTCGCTAGAAAATCCATTTTTAGGAAATCTTATTAAAATAATTTACTGACTGAAGAGTTTTCGGGCAGAAAAAGGGAAGACAAAGCATGTTTGATAAAAACATATCCTGCTGCAACAGACCCCAGGGTACGATTTCATCGGTCACTAAAATTTTGAGGCAGAGAGCTTAGTTTGAAAGACTTAGCTTAGAATTAAAGAAGAAAAAGTCTGTTTTCTGCCCTTAACTTGTCCTAGGACGCTAGATTTAGAATTTCACTACTTTAAGGCTTAACTCAATCTTTCAAATTAAAAACTCTATCTTTTGACAATTGAATTAAGCTGCTATAAAAATCAGTTGCTTCGCTATAGGAGACGGAGACGTTTGGTTTACTTCAGCTCCTGTATATTTTGAAGAAAATATCTTTTTGTTCACTAATCTGCAAAGCTATACCCTTAACTTCAATTTCAAATGATTTTCAGCAATTTTGTACCATTTGGTTCTATAAAAACTTTAGAACGAAATCTTAGTCCCCATCGCACGTCGTGTCAGGGCACAATCCCGGTCAAATTCGGTAAATTGTTGCGCAAGAACTTCTCTCGAATTCCTACAAGATAATTATTGATCATGCGCATATGCATATAATTGGAACAAGCCCGAACATGACCAGCATGTACGAACTGCAGTCTTCTGCAATGATTTTTTCGTTATCTCAAAGGTGTACAACCAATACAGCATCAATTTTTATATCTCTGTGCAAAAGAAAACAATTCAGACTCTTTAAATAGTTGCCTATTTGTGCTTGTATTGCTAAGCTGAAGCTGAACACTTTAATTTTTGCTCAACTGGATCAACTAGTTATTTAAACACATTTAAACAATGCAACTTTGATACAAAATATCTTAGAGAACGCTCAATTATACCCCAAAAAGTTTCTGTGCAAACTCAAACGTAATGCGCCTGTGACACCCAACGATATTAGTATTCGGAAAAGAACTTGCAAGAATCATGTACGTAAATAATATTTTCTCAAAAGCACTGTGGATTCAATTCCAGATTCTGGCTTATTAATGCAGCTTCCCTCAAAAAATATGTATACACAAAACTGAATTACAGGCAAAAAAACTGGGCAAATTAGACAAAAAGCGGACAAAAAATGGTCATCTATAAGCATCAAAAATGTATCTTGTGTCTTTTAATAACAGCACCCCACTACCCCACTAACGGAAAGACCTCGAACTTTTCTCCCTGGAAAATATTTAACAAACTCTATTCTATCTCAAAGAGGTTTGTCACTGACAAAAAATTAAAATAAACTTCCCTGGACGAGATTTACTATTGCTTACACTCATTTTGTCACATCCTATCAGCGTTTGTAAGCATGATCGAAAAGGGTCCGAATCCCCCATCCGATAAATGAGAACCTTTATAGACTTGTATTGCATGGCCAAACTCTTCTAACGGCGATAGTACATGAGCCACGATCTCATTGCAATATCCTCTAATTGTAAAACATGCGGGGCCTTATGTACTGACATTCAAAGTTATCCCGGTTTGAAAACCCATAATTCCACCTTAGCAATTTCAACTACATCAAAAATTGTACATTACTCCGAACCAAGAAATTTATTTTTTTGAAGGCAATATCTACAATGGGGGAAAATAAATTGACATTTAAAACATACCTGTAAACGTATTACTATTGATTTTAATGCCCTCTCGGAAAAATTGCAGAGATTTTGGGCTTGTTGAAAGAATATAATACAAACTGCAAAAATACTTCTCGTACGTATTGAACAGGCTAGAAAAAACCACGGATCCTTGTAACCTATAGACTGCACACAAATCATTTGCTTAATTTCTCTCCATCTGTTAGCAAATAACAATAAATGACTTCCCCTTCAAATTACAAGTTGGGATAAAACACATTGCGCAAAGCAACATAACCGCTGTACCAATTAATGGCACTTTGGAAATCTTTTCCATTTGTGCCCCCCCCCCACCCCCCGGTACTTTATGCCCCCCGGTACTTTATGCCCCCCAGTTACAGAGTACATGCCATTACATAGTAAATCTTTACGTAAAAATATCACACGTGCGTTGGTAGGGGGTGGTGGTTGCAAATAATATGCGCCCACCAAGCTAGAGGGGGTACACACAAAAAATATCCAGATTTTGTTTTAAGGGGTTCTAAATGGTTTGGTATGCTGCTGTCTGGGTACACTAGTCCACTAGTTGCTATATAACAACCGGAAACCAAAATCTTTTTCAGAAAAATATATTTTGTTTATTTTGTTTTTCTATTTCAGACTCAAGGGCACAACTCCAGGTTCGGACAGGTACTTAAATTTTTTTGTGCGCTGAAAATTTCAGCTCTTATTCTCTAAGAACCAGACTTGCTTACAGCTATCAAATATCAAAAATCTTTTTGAGGTATTGTTACCCGGGTCGAGGTTTGGTCGAAATATAATGTAAGATTAGCGGTGATTAGCGGTGAAAAGGCGGTGAAGTACCGCATTCACCGGAACCCCAAACCTCTTGACTCCTGCATATCAACAACTTCTTATTCCTTTGCGCCCTCTCTCACTCATTTTGATTATTTTTTTTGTTAAGATAAGCGGTTTTGCGTAAGTTATGATTTTAATCTAAGATAAGCTGTTTTGCGATTTTAACCGTGACAATTTTTTTTAACTGCATCCCGGTAGCTTTTAAGTGGTTTATCAACGCATTCTGCTGATAGCCGCAAATTTTTTTGTTCGCCGCTTAAGCAGCGGAAAACTTTTTCATTGCCTTAAATTTTTTTTCACCGCATTCATCGCATTGAGATCAAATTTTACACTTTTTATTCAAATTCACTTTTTAATAAATTCAAAATTGATTTAATCATTCTCCGCACAAACTAGCTCTTTTCACAGAATGTTAAAACCGTTTCTTGGCATTGGACTGAAATGGATGCTCAGTTTAAATACGTAGAGTTGTTGAAAAAAAGCATTTTCCCAAGCTGAGTTGTCTGACAGGCAACAAGGATGTCAAAACTGTTTCAAAAGGAAAGTTCTTATGTCCAGACCTTCATGAGTTCTACAGACTTCCTTGAAATCTGATTCCGGTCTATTCTGTTTTGCCTCCACCACCTTAGTAGACTTATAGTTTTACATTCCCCGGTGCACGTGCTGTTCTTTTACATAGTAATTTGCTACATAACACGTATAATTTGTAACGTGGGTGCAAAAAAAAACACTTGGGGGCGTACAAACAATTGGCGCAAAACAGAATAGATCCTCTGGTTCATACATATGTGTGTTCACCGACATTGCCTGCGATTATTTTCAGATCTTAAGACGTTGCGTTAACGTATATTAAAACAAAAATTTATTTCAGAACTAGTGTATAAATAAACAAAACATTCGAGAAGTCATCAGAAAGGCCTCAGTCCTTAGGGTGCTGGCATTATTGAGCTACCGATTAATTAAGTTACCTTACGCTACTCATAAAGTTATCAGATCTGATTTACCAAAGCCTAGTTAACTCTCATATTCCAAAAACATCCTGATTGTTTGGTTGCAACCAGTTAGGTTGTTTAGGCTCTGTTTTATTTGCGGAATCACAAAGTTTGTAAAACTTAATCAAAGTATCCCTTCTGAATCTATTTTTTTTGTTGCTAGAAATAGCTTGTTTTTTAAGATTGCTCGTGATTTCTCTTATGTGTGTTTTGAAGCTCAACTTCGTTCTCGATGTGTGCACCAAGTTAATTAGCACTCTTTTATTCATACAAGAATTTAAGTTTTATTAGCAATTAAATAAGCGTTTCTTTGTTTGTAAAGCGCGTCATGTTATATTCTGAGATATTGACCGTTAGCCTATTTCTGTCAAACAACCGCTTAATTTACCGAAAACTGTCTAGGAAATCATCTCTATAGAGTTTTTGGCAAGAGTTTGATTGTATCATCTGCCGAAAGCATGATTTTGCTTTGTTGTCCAGCTCTCTCGACAGCACTCATATATAGCAAGATAAATTATCAGAAAAAGGACTTTTTTGGACAGCATATTTGACATCTAAAACAATAGGTGTCTTTTTTTGTCAATTTGGACAGTTTACAATCACATAAACGGGACTTTAACCACACCTTTGTCAATTCTAAGAAAACACTAAAGGTTTCTTCCAGCGAATCACGACCTAACCGGATATGCTGGATATGTATTGCTATGACGTGAAATGTACTTTTTAGTTCTCAATACAAAATGTTTTTCTCTCGAGGTATTATGTATCATTATGTTACAGGGAGTAATGAAATAGGTCGTCATTTCTGCGGCTCCTCTTTTCCTACCAATTTAAAATTTGCTTTTTTGCGCCAAAAGTTCAAATGTAGCAGGATTTACGGCCATCAGCTGGCTTATACCTAAATAACACATATTACAAGAGTATTTTTTTTTAAATCTGACTATTTCAAGTTTCTGATCCGCAATTGTTTCCAGTAAAACTTCAGTTTGTTTTTCTATTGGAATGATTTGAATTTTAGCTACATTGTCTTTTGTCGTACCTCTTTTTTCTCCATTTGCAGTAAATAAATTGTTCATGTCATGACAGCCTACGATGCACTGTTCTGCATTTTTCATGTAATTATTTAAATCTGACTGTTTTGAATAACGTTGGTGACCAATTATTTCTGCCATTTCACTGTTCATAAAAATGACTTTCGCTTACTTTCGGGTTTTAATTATTTTTTGGCAAATGAATTTTTACGTGTTTTTAGACTCGATTGTCAATTTTCTCAGATATAAATTCAAAAGATTTCTTTTTCTGTTTGCGAAGCTCTGATTTGATGTTCTGATTACTTGTTCGGTCCTTCGTGGTTTACTCTATTAAAGGGTTGGTACATTTGACTCTTTGTAAGAAATATTTCTCTGTTGCAGCCACTCAGTTGTTTCAACGATATCAGGAGACTCTATATACAAAGGCTCTTCTTGAAATTAAATGTGTGCCACACAGTTTACTTCTTTCTAATTACTCTATTTTGTGAGATTCTTAATTTGTGCATTAATAATTCAGAAATCGCGGCCTTGACAGGTATTGCAAAAAAATTGTTAAAAAAGAAACAGTCTAATTATAGGAAAGCAGTTCTTGGTCCACATTAAACACAATTTCATTATGAGAGAAGAAAACTTGATGCAGCTGTTGCTATATGTGACTTCTATAGTAGCAGTTATTGTTTTTTTAGATGAAATCTAAAATAGGAGAGCGTTTATATATTTTCATCGCTCTTGAGGTCGTCTAGGAGTACGTTGATATTAAGTCACCGCAAATTATATACTTCTTAGTTTCTTTTCAAACAAATTCAAGAATGTGATCAATAAACAGATCTAAAATTTCGCCTACATTGTAATTTGGAGACTGATAAAACCCGATTAAAATTATTAATTCAGGACCACTTGGAAGAATAATAATTTTTTTTGCACCTTTTTAACAGTGCTTTTATCAGCCTTCACTAATTTAGTTTAACGGGAAAAAATAATGCGGACCCTTTCAACATTATTATTTCTGTTGCATGTTACCGTGCTGTTAGAAGTTAGGAGTCTCTATTCCCCCAACTGGTTTCGTCCGAACACCTGGTTTGAGTACTTTGTTAGTGATTCATCTGGAAATTGACTTTAATTCACTTCAAAATGGTTTTGCGTCAGGTTTATCGCAACTCTGTCTTAGCAACCTAGTTTTTTGGAGGTAAAACGAGTGTTCCATTGTGTGTCCTGTTAATTTGTGTCTGCCAAAGTTCTAATTAGATTGTTTAAATGATTTTTCTGCGTTTTTGTTCTCCTAAACTAAATTAGGAAAAATCTCCCATTGGACAAGGACAGCGGTTCATTAGTTAAAGGAATAAGAATTTAATTGCCTCAAACATTTTTTAACGGTTTTCATTGCTCAAAGAGCGGCAATAGCAGAGATGAGTTAGGTACTTATGAGTTAGATTCCGTTTGAGCCAAAACCTAAGAAAGAAAATTAAAATTCTGCAAGGGTCAGGGTAATTTCAGTTTCCTCTCACGGAATTCGAAAATGGAATCAAAGCTTTTCCTTTGAACTGCTAGACAATTGTCGCGGAAAACGCAAAATACTGCGAAAGAGATTGCAGGTCAAAACATTCACTTCTTAAGCTTTTTCTAGGTTGTCGCAAAAGGTGTTTATAAAGGAATTTATTCAAATTCTTCACAACACTGTCGCGGAATTCTCCACAAACTAAGTCATAGCAAACTGCTATGATTAAAATTTTATTGCTTCATTTTGAATGCAAATTACATTTTATATATTTATACACAAATTTGTGTATATATGTTTATGTAAAAATTTATATATATGTATATATATATATATATATATATATATATATATATATATATATATATATATATATATATATATATATATATATATATATATATATATATATATATATGTATATATGTGATTATATATATATATATATATATATATATATATATATATATCCACCTCTTTGTAACTTCTTCATTCTTCATCTCTTCATCTCTTTTTACAAAATTACTGATTTCAAGCATTGCGTTTCATAAAGAAACATAACAAACTTATTTAAAGAACACATCGCCGGATAGACAATAACAGAAAATTAAGAGCTGCACAATGAGTTTGAGCAAATCGAAAACCATCAATACGAGTACTGTGTTGTCTTTTTCTGCCGGGAAAATTTTAGCACGTTCTCTGCCCTTCTTTGTCATAGTGTCTTTTCAGAGCTACGACATTGGAACAAACACAGCACTAGAAAAAATAGGAACAACACTGATGATTGGGATTATCTTGAGCAATATTAACGACCGCAAAGACATTTTCACCCTAACTGTTATTTTGCATCACTGAAATTTTTTACTTATTTGTAAAAACAGTTTATTTTATTTTGTACTGCGAGCCAGTTTCTCAAAAAACTCCTTCAGTTTCGGCATAGTCTTTCCTCTTCATTAACACAAAATTTATTTAGCTTGATTAGGAAATCGAGTGAGTTTGGTAACTGTTCATTGTTTGGTTGGCTGCATCAAAGGGAGTATTGTCTTTTTTCACCCGATAATAATCACCCTGTTATCTATTGTTTTTTTCCCGTCTATAACTCTTCTGCTCCTTGAAACTGTCATCGCATCTCTGAATGAAATTGGTCACGTCTGCAGAGCTCTCATCTGTTTTTATTTTGCGATTTCCAAGACAATTCAGCACTGCCTGTACTGCTTCCCCGTATATGACGCTCTGCTTGAGTTGCATGAGGTCCAGGTAACTTTTTGGTCGGCAATATTTTTTTTATGAAAGATATAGTTTAAAATGAAACAAAAGGGCAAAAGAGAAGTATTGATTTAGAATACACAGACACACCTGGTTTAACGCATCTGTTAGTGGTTCATATAGAAAATGATTTTGTTACACTTCAAAAAGGTTTTGCTTTAGGTTTTTTGCAACTAAGTCTCAGCGATCTAATTTTTGTCGGTAAATCGGGTGTTCCATTGTGTGTCCTGGTAGTTTCTGTTCACCGAAGTTCAAATCAGATTGAGTTTGAATGATTTTTGTGATCTTTTGTTCTCCTAAAACCAGTTAGCGAAAACCTTCTATGTGACAAGGACAGCGATTCATCAGTTAACGGATGAAGAACTTAATTGCCTCAACCATTTTTTTTATCGGCTTACACTGCTCAAACAGCGGAAATAGCAGAGATGTGCTTATGAGTTGGATTCCGGTTGTGCAAAACGTAACAAAGAAAATTAGAGACAGTACTAGGGAAGGGTTAATTTCAGTTTCCTGTCACAAAGTTGCAAATGGAATCAAAGCTTTTTCTTTCAACTGATAGGCAATTGGCGCGGAAAACTCAAAAGACTCCCAAAAAGATTGCAAGTGAAAATGTGCACATCATAAGCTTTTTTGCGTGTATATCGTTTCTGCTCCTTGAGGTCCAGGTAACTTCTTGGTCGGCCAATATAAGTTTTTATGAGTGATATAGTTTAAAATGAAACAATAGGGCAAAAAGTATTGATTCAGCATACACAGACACACCTGGTTTGACGCATCTGTTAGTGGTTCATCTTGAAAATGATTCTGTTACACTTCAAAACGGTTTTGCTTCAGGTTTATCGAAACTCTTTCTCGGCTATCTAGTTTTTTGGAGGTAAATCGAGTGATATTTAGAGTATTATTTTTTAAATCTGACTATTTCAAGTTTTTGATCCGCACTTGCTTCCAGTAGAACTTCAGTTTAATTTTGTATTGGATTGATTTGAATTTTTGCTACATTGTCTTTTGTCGTACTTCTTTTTTCTCCATTTGCAGTAAATAAATTGTTCATGTCATGACAGCCTACGATGCACTGTTCTGCATTTTTCATGAAATTATTTAAATCTGACGATTTTGAATAACGTTGGTGACCAATTATTTCTGCTATTTCATTGATCTTAAAAATTACTTTCGCTTACTTTCGGGTTTTAATTATTTTTTGGCAAATAAATTTTTACCTGTTTTTAGCCTCGATTGTCATTTTTCTCAGATATAAGTTCAAAAGATTTCTTTTCTGTTTGCGAAGCTCTAATTTGATGTTCTGATTACTTGTTCGGTCCTTCGTGGTTTACTCTATTAAAGGGTTGGTACATTTGACTCTTTGTAAGAAATATTTTTCTGTTGCAGCCACTCAGTTGTTTTAACGAGATCAGGAGAATCTATATACAAAGGCTTCTCTTGAAATTAAATGTGTACTAGATAGTTTACTTCTTTCCAATTACTCTATTTTGTGAAATTCTTAATATGTGCATTAATAATTCAGAGGTTGCGGCCTTGGCAGTTATTGCAAAAAAATTGTTAAAAAAGTAACAGTCTAATTATAGGAAAGCAGTTCTTGGTCCACATTTAACACACTTTCAATATGAGAGAAGAAAATTTGATGCAGCTGTTGCTATATGTGACTTCTCTGGTAGCAATTTTTGTTGTTTTTTTAGATGAAACCTAAAATAGGAGAGCGTTTATATATTTTCATCGCTCTTGAGGTCGTCTAGGAGTACGTTGATATTAAGCCACCGCAAATTATATACTTCTCAGTTTCTTTTCAATCAAATTCAAGAATATGATCAATAAACAGATCTAAAATTCGCCTACATTGTAATTTGGAGACTGATAAAACCCGGTTAATATTTTTAATTCAGGACCACTTGAAAGAATAATAAATATTTTTGCACCTTTTTAACAGTGCTTTTATCAGCTTTCTCTAATTTAGTTGAACAGGAAAAGATAATGCGGACCCTTTCAACATTATTATTTTTGTTGCATGTTACCGTGCTGTAAGAAGTTAGGAGTCTCTTTTCCCCCAACTGGTTTCGTCCGAACACCTGGTTTGAGTACTTTGTTAGTGGTTCATCTGGAAATTGATTTTATTTCACTTCAAAATGGTTTTGCTTCAGGTTTTTCGCAACTCTGTCTTAGCAATCTAGTTTTTTGGAGGTAAATCGAGTGTTCCATTGTGTGTCCTGTTAATTTGTGTCCGCCGAAGTTCTAATTAGATTGTTTAAATGATTTTTCTGCGTTTTTGTTCTCCTAAACTCAATTAGGAAAAACCTCCCATTGGACAAGGACAGCGGTTCATTAGTTAAAGGAATAAGAATTTAATTGCCTCAAACATTTTTTTAACGGTTTTCATTGCTCAAAGAGCGGCAATAGCAGAGATGTACTTATGAGTTAGATTCCGTTTGAGCCAAAACCTAACAAAGAAAATTAGAAACTCTGCGAGGGTCAGGGTAATTTAAGTTTCCTCTCATGGAATTCAAAAATGGAATCGAAGCTTTTCCTTTGAGCTGCTAGATAATTTTCGCGGAAAACGCAAAATACTGCCAAAAAGATTCACTTCATAAGCTTTTTTCTAGGTGGTCGCAAAAGGTGTTTATAAAGGAATTTCTTCAAATTTTTCAAAACACTGTCGCGAAGTTCTCCACAATCTAAGTCGTAGCAAACTGCTATGATTAAAATTTGGTTGTTTCATTTTGATTGCAAATTACTCTTTATATATTTATAGACAGATGTGTGTATATATGTTTATATAAAAATTTATATATATATATATATATATATATCCACTTCTTGGTGACTTCTTCATTCTTCATCTCTTTTTACAAAAGTACTGATTGCAAGCATTGCGTTTCATAAAGCAACATAACAAAGTTAATTTAAAAACCACATCGTCGGATAGACAATAACAGAAAATTGAGAGCTCCACAATGAGTTTGAGCAAATCGAAAACCATCAATACGAGTACTGTGTTGTCATTTTCTGCCGGGAACATTTTAACACGTTCTCTACTTTTCTTTGTCATTGTGTCTTTTCAGAGCTACGACATTGGTTACAAACACAGCACAAGAAAAAATAGGAACAACACAGATGATTAGGTATTATCTTGAGCAATATTAACCACCGCAAAGACATTTTCACCCTAACTGTTATTTTGCATCACTGAAATTTTATAATTATTTGTAAAAACAGTTTATTTTATTTTATACTGCGAGCCAGTTTCTCAAAAAACTCCTTCAGTTTCGGCAAGGTCTTTCCTCTTCATTAACAAAAAATTTATTTAGCTTGATTAAGAAATCGAGTGAGTTTGGTAACTGTTCATTGTTTGGTTGGCTGCATCAAAGGGAGTATTGTCTTTTTTCACCCGATAATAATCACCCTGTTATCTATTGTTTTGTTTTCCCGTCTATAACTCTTCTGCGCCTTGAAACTGTCATCGAATCTCTGAATGAAATTGGTCACGTCTGCAGAGCTCTCATCTGTTTTTATTTTGCGGTTTCCAAAACGATTCAGAACTGCCTGTACTGCTTACCCGTATATGATGCTCTGCATGAGTTGCATGAGGTCCAGGTAACTTTTTGATCGGCAAATATATGTTTTTATGAATGATATAATTTAAAATGAAACAATACGGCAAAAAACAAGTATTGATTTAGAATACACAGACACACCTGGTTTGACGCATCTGTTAGTGGTTCATCTAGAAAATGATTCTGTTACACTACAAATTGCTTTTGCTTCAGATTTTTTGCAACTATGTCTCAGCGATCTAATTTTGTGTAGGTAAATCGAGTGTTCCATTGTGTGTCCTGTTAGTTTCTGTTCACCGAAGTTCAAATCAGATTTTGTTTGAATGATTTTTGTGCGTTTTTGTTCTCCTAAAACCAGTTAGCGAAAACCTTCTATGTGACAAGGACAGCGGTTCATTAGTTAACCGATGAAGAATTTAATTGCCTCAACCATTTTTTTATCGGCTTTCATTGCTCAAACAGCAGAACTAGCAGAGATGTACTTATGAGTTGGATTCCGGTTGTGCAAAACGTAACAAAGAAAACTAGAGACAGTACATGGGAAGGCTTAATAAATTCCTCTCACAAAGTTGCAAATGGAATCAAAGCTTTTTCTTTCAACTGGTAGGCAATTGGCGCGAAAAACTCAAAATACTCCCAAAAAGATTGCAAGTCAAAATATGCACATCATAAGCATTTTTGCGTGTATATCTTTTCTGGTCCATTAAACAGACATCCAGTGTCTCTATGGATTTGGTCCCAACTGCAATGCTCTCATCGGTTTTTATTTTGCGGTTTCAAAAACGATTCAGAACTGCCTGTACTGCTTACCCGTCTATGATGCTCTGCATGAGTTGCATGAGGTCCATGTAACTTCTTGGTCGGCCAATATAAGTTTTTATGAGTGATATAGTTTAAAATGAAACAATAGGGCAAAAATATATTGATTCAGCATACACAGACACACCTGGTTTGACGCATCTGTTAGTGGTTCATCAAGAAAATGATTCTGTTACACTTCAAAACGGTTTTGCTTCAGGTTTATCGCAACTCTTTCTCGGCGATCTAGATTTTTGGAGGTAAATCGAGTGTTCCATTGTGTGTTCTGTTAGTTTCTGTTCGCCGAAGTTCTAATCAGATTGTGTTTGAATGATTTTTGTACATTTTTGTTCTCCTAAATTGAGTTAGCGAAAACCTTCTATGTGACAAGGACAGCGGTTCATTAGTTAACGAATGAAGAATTTAATTGCCTCAACCATTTTTTCCTCTCGGTTTTCATTGCTCAAACAGCTGAAATAGCAGAGATGTATTATGAGTTGGATTCCGTTTGTGCAAAACCTAACAAAGAAAATTAGAGACAATGCAAGGGTAATGTTAATTTCAGTTTCCTCTCATGAAGTTTCAAATGGAATCAAATCTTTTTCTTTGAAGTGGTAGGCAATTGTCGCAGAAAACTCAAAATACTGCCAAAAAGATTGCAAGTCAAATATGCACATCTTAAGCTTTTTTTGCGTGTATATCTCTTCTGCTCCTTTAAACAGACGTCCAGTGTCTCTATGAATTTGGTCACGTCTGCAAAGCTCTCACCTGTATTTATTTTGTTTTTTTGACGATTCAGCACTGCCTGTACTGCTTCCCCATCTATGATGCTCTGCATGAGTTGCATGAGGTCCGGGTAACTTTTTGGTTGGCCAATATAAATTTTTAAGAATGAGTTAGTTTAAAGTGAAACAAAAGGGCAAAAAAAGTATACACAGACAGAAAATTAAACCCAGACAATTCACTCCTCAAGAGTGCAACTGTTTATCATAGCGCCTATGATATCCCTGTTAATTGTGTCTCTTAATTATCACAAGGCTTCTCTTGAAATTCTTGCAATATTTCCGTTTTCGTTATTAAAATTTGGATTTCTTGTTTTCATTATCGCAAGGGCCATTTTTTAGGGTCTGCAATTTGATAACTTTCAGATGAACCTCTTTGATTTATAAGATGATTAGGAAAGCAGATGACAATTTTAGGCTTTCAGAAGTATTGAATTTGGAGTAAGTTGAGGAAGGATATCACTGTCTGACAACACTTTCAGTTCCTTTCTCTTCCTTGGATAGCAACAATTAATATTTCATATCAATTGCTTTTTTTTGGAAAATAACAGATGATAAGCTCTTGTCCTTGACTGGTTTGATGATAAGGTCTTGTCCTTGAGTGGTATGATGAAATTAATAGCCAGCAGTATTGAGTTTATCTCCAAACAATTGTTTTGCTTCCTCTCTTAAATTATTTGTTCAGTATTCTTCAGATTGTCAACCAGACTATAAAGTTTTGAAGGATCGATTTGAAGGTGGTGTTGCATTTTCTCTCATAAATTTTTGCTGAAATAAGAAAATTTTTAAAAGAATATTTTATCTTAAGC
Source organism: Convolutriloba macropyga (assembly GCF_964194025.1). Lineage (NCBI taxonomy): Eukaryota > Metazoa > Xenacoelomorpha > Acoela > Convolutidae > Convolutriloba > Convolutriloba macropyga. The sequence goes on along the minus strand of NC_134476.1, from coordinate 19,910,665 downwards.
GAAGCAATAACATAGTCTAACTGCATTTTAGAGTTGGAAAATTCTATTACGTTCTCAAAAATCAACAAAATTGACGTCAAAGTGAAACTGTTTCAATCTTCCAAGAAACTTCCAAGACTTATTTCGGTCTCCCGTACTGTCAAAACAAGATGTATGTAGAAAACCAAAGTTTTTCTAACAAGTTTTGCTGGTACCAACAAAATATGTCAGAAAAACCTTTTTCTCGCTTTTTGTAGCCTTAGTTTGAAACTTCGTATCGTCAGGCCTATTTTTGCTAACTTTTTCTGGTCACCATAAAAGGCTTGGATATCGTTGCCAAGATTTTTCTTGGTGGTCAACCTTAGGTCAGAGGGGTGTATAGTCTTTGCTGATATCTTTCGTATCCCCATTTCTATTGATTAAAGTCGGACTTTGCTGTGACTTGGTTGTTACTGAAAAAAACCAAGTCACAGCAATGTCCAAGTGCGTAGAGTGGGGAGGCGACAGATATCAGCAATGACTGTGTACACCCCTCATTAAGTCAGTAACCCCTTGGCTTTTATTGCGGAAAACCACTTTTTTGTGTTAATAAATTTTCCAGAGTGCATCACTCAGAAATGAAAAACTTTTTATTAAGTTTATTATACCAGATTTTGAATCCATAATGTTTTTCTAGTCCAAACCCATATCAATACCTGTGTAGAACACTCAAAGTTTAGAGAGAAATTTGTAGTGATTCTTGGCGCCATTTAGAACTAACACAGACTAGATTGTATGAGCTTATTCGGTTATCTGATCACTCTGATCTCGCTATTGTGCGCTGGAAACTTTGAGTTAGGTCAAAGCCACCTCTGTTCTCATTTTCTCTCTTAAAAATTACCTCTGAGCAGACAAGTTCTAGATCGTTGCCCAGACTTTTGCGAGTGGAAATCTTTTCCAAGCCATGTGCGCGTTCAAACATACTCTGATAAGGGCTCACTTCGGTCTGGAGACCTCAACCTATGGTACAATGTCTTTGCACTTTTGTCGCCGAATTGCGCAATTTAACGCAAAATAAATAAAAGGCATAAGTAATGAAGGCCTTCCCGTACCATACCTACAGAGACGATCAGACCTGCATCAGAATAAAAATCAGAGAAGTTCGCAGGTCTGATTCAGAGTCTGATCATGTCAAATCCAAGGCTGCTAAGAGAACACTCCAGAGTCTATCTCTGAGGCTTCTATTGACAGAGAAAAATCAAGCGTTGGGTTTCTGTTCCCAGACCAACCCAAGTCTCCCTCTGCCAAGACAAGGTCCAAGTCTTGGTTCACTCTGTGAAGAGTACAATCCAGACTTGGTGACCTCTTGGCAGGCAAGGCGTGATTTCAACTAGAGAACATGCGACAAAAATCTCTGTTGAATTATTAAAAACACTAAAAGCTTCAGAAAAAAATCTTTTTAGAAACTAGAAAAGAATTAATTGAACTGACCACAAATCAATTACATTCATTTTGTTTACTTTTTTATAGGTTTCGGGCTTGTATTTCAAGATCTAATCAGCCGCTGTGTAAAACTTACCGACAGTTTAATTTGTAAAATCATCAATTTTTAATTTGATCCACTTAACCCGCAAAAGTTTTGTTTTTTTAATCACTTCTATTTACGGCTAATTTATTTTTGAGACATAAACTTAACATAAACTTAAGCATGGCTCATATTTGGAAAAAACTGAGTTCTGATTTCTCTGATGGTGTTAATTCATAAATCAGTGAACGTGAAAAGAAAAAACCAATTCTAAGACTTGGCAGAGAAACCTAAGACTTGGATATCCTCTGCCCAGAGAGGCCCCAAGTCCCCAAGTTGAGGTGCAGTCCCAAATTGTTTTTTGATCAGAACCAATCGAGCGCACAGCCGTGTGTTCCCAGACCGAAATTACAGGGTCTGGACGGAAGTTCGAGCGCACTGCAGTCTAGACCATTGTCTGGAGTTGGTCTGGTCAGATGTCAATTTGGTCTGAAATGTCTGCTCATAGGCGTATTCGAGCGCACTTGAGTCTGGTCTTAAATGGTTTGAGTGCAATTGAGTCTGATCAGAAATGTTTTCGAATGCAATTGCATCTGATCAGGGACTATTTTGAGCGCCTTATTTTTTCATTTTTTTGTCTTTTTTACTGAGAGATGTTGGCTCTGCCACGAAGCAACATTGAAGCAACGTTCTGATCAGAGACTCATCTAAAGTCCGATAGCTCTGATCGGAGTCAAGCTGATAGCAAGGGCTGGTTTCCATCAGAGGAAGTTTTAATTAACTGGAGACCACGATGTTTCTTATGGAGAGCTGCCTACACTCATCCATTGAGTCAGAAATATAGACTAAACGATTTACTTAATAAAACTTGTTCTCAACAGTTGGGTTTTGTTTTAAAACTTTTATAATTGTTTTTTCCTTAGATGAATTAAATACTGCAAACATCAGTTTTTAGAAGAAAAAAAATATTATAGCAAAATTTAGAGATTTGTTCATCAGTAAAATTTTTCTATGATCAGACTATTTCGAGCGCACTTGAGTCTGATCATAAATGGCTGCAAGTGCAACTGGATCTGATCAGAACCTCTTCGAGCGCACTTGAGTCTGATCATAGTCTGATTAAGGTCTAGGCTATGGTCTGAGTTGGAATCTGGATCATAGTCTGTATATGGTCTGATCAGAACGCCGTCGGTCTGAAAAGTTTGATCAGAGACCCTCAGTGTCTGGAAAGTCTGATCAGAGGTAACTTGGGTCTGGAAAGTTTGATCAGGGTTAATTTCCGTCTGGAAAGTCTGATCAGAGATTATTTCGGTCTGGAACGTCTGATCAGACAAAAATTTGGGTCTGGACCTCAACCTGGCCTGGGTCTTGAGAGTGAAAATCACAAATTTTTGTTGCAATTGATTTTTTGCGAAAAAAACCTGTTTTTGAGTACCAATTTTGTCAGATACTTGCCCTCATTAAATGCAAAACATCGGAACTTCATGATTTCAACCGTAACTCTGCTCAGAGAAACCCACGTATTGGCATCTCCCTGAATCAGGCCTGATAGGCTCTGCAGGTTCAGTACGTGCTTTTTTCATATCATATGCAAAAGAACTCTACAGTCGGGATATCAACACAATTTGAGCTAAAAAACTTTCTAAAAACTGATAGTATAGATGATAGTATAGCAACGCTGATTACAAAATTGTTCAAAATTGTTTCCCGATTGCCTTGAGACAAACTTACCAATAACGCAGACAGCGTCCGGGACAGCGTCCTCGAATTGTAGCGCACCAATGCTTCCAATCTTTCCTGGGATATAAAAACATCTGTCTTGAGGAGTAGTGAACCACATCATGGCAGTGCTGTCTTCGCTGTAAATGTTGTTAGACTGACACTCAACTTTAGTATCCCCACCTTGCTCGTACGATTCTGCCCCCATTGGTGCTCCGTCTGTGTTTGCAAGAAGTAAGCCAGGGAATTCAGTGCCACTGCAGCTACCAGCTGCAAGTGTTGCTGGAAAAAAATAGGACAATAAATCCATATACGAGGCAAATCTTACACTTTGGGACTTTTTTGTGGAGAACGCCCTTGAAAATCTCCATCAATATTGAAATCAAAAAAGTTGGTGAAATTATACCTCTGGGAATAAATTTGATAATCAATTTCTTTTTCAAGAGCCACATTAACGAAATTCATTCAATAGGCCATTTCAATAAGAACTCTTGATCCAAAAAAATTCAGCTCCGAAGGCACTGTTGACTGTTATGTCCTATTTAGATCGTTACATTGCTCTCACATATTGACTACAGCGGTTTGCTGCTGAAAAAATTGTCTTTTAAATCAATGTTAGTGATAGACAAAACAGATGGGGTGCGCAATCGGATTAATTTCTGTTCGATACAATGATTATTCATCAAAGTGTCTACTAAATTCGAACGGCAAACTTTAGTTTATAACAACAGAACGAATAAGGTATTTTTTAACCCAATTTTTCTTGTAATTTTCTAAGTATAAAATTGTTTATTCATCCGCAGAAAACTGGACTGCAAGAGAGTCAAAGCACTATAGTAAACGCCCTATAGTCAAAATTTAGTTGTTTGCTCATGTAAAGCTGCAGTCCTTTCATAGGTTATGTTGGTCGATTGTGATCTTGCTGTCAAGCTGTCAAGCTGCGATAAAGACCACTGCTGTTGTTAAATGAGTGTCATGCTCGCTTATAACGTTTCGCAAAGCTGGACAGTTGAATAACCACTTTGTGGTGTCTGAACAACAAATCTTTGTGTAATAATGCGGCACCATCAGGTGGCTTTTTCGCCATTTTTTCTAACCATCTCTGGGTAAACTAATGCTTGCTTTTGCACTGATAAAGATGCAAAATATAACGACCTTTTAGAGAAATCGAATGGAAACTGCCTGATTTAAAGAAACTGTGGCCAATTCAGCTCTGTCCGATCTTCCTTAAGTATTTGACTTGTTATCTTTTTAAATAAAAATCTTTTAGATCAGTTCTTGGTAATTATTAACATTAATTCATTGTATAAACTGAGGAACCAATTTCACTCAAGCTTACACATGGAGCTAATCTTTAATGCAGCTCAAGCTGCATCTGACCTTCTTGTTATGGAACAAAATATCAGCGAATCAACCGACAAAATCTCAATCATTATTCAAATCAAGTAAAGTTGGTGAAATTAAATATCTGGGAATAATTTTGAAAATAATTTTTTTTTCAAGAACCACATTAAGGAAAATCTTTAAATAGGCATTTCAATAACAACACTTGATCCAATGAAATTCTGCTCCGACCGCACTGTTGACTGCTATGTCCTATTTAGGTCGTTATATTGCTCTCACATATTGACTAGAGGGATTTGCTTTGGAATAAAATTGTCTTTTAAATGATTGTTATTTGATAGACAAAACAGATGGAGTGGGCAATCGGATTAATTTTTTCTCGATACAATCATTCTTCATCGAAGTTTCTACTAAATTCGAACGGCAAACTTTAGTTTTTAAAGCAGAATGAAAAAAGTATTTTTTAATTCGATTGTTTCTTGTATTTTTCCAAGTATATAATTGTTTATTCAACCACAAAAGACAGGAGTGCAATAGAGTCAACGCGCTATAGTCAACGCCATGTAGTCAAAATTTAGTTATTTGCTTAAGTCAAGCTGCAGCGTTTACATAGGTTATATTGGTCGATAGTGGTCTTGCTGTCAAGCTGTCAAGCTGTGGTAAAACCCGCAGCCTTCGCTGAATGAGTATCATGCACGCTTATAACGTTTTCCAAAGGTGGACAGTTGAATAATCAATTTGTGGTGAACGAACAACAAATCTTTGCTAATATTGCGGCGCCATCCGGTGTATTTTTCGCCGCTTTTTCTAATCATCTCTGGATAAAATAATGCTTGTTTTTGCACTAATGAGGGATGCAAAATATAACGACTTATTAGAGAAATCGAATTGAAACGGCATGATATAGAGAAATTGTGGCCAATTGGGCTTCATCCGATCTTCCTTAAGTATTTGACTGGTTATCTTTATGAATAAATATCTTTTAGATAATTTCTTGGTAATTATTAACATTTATTCATTGTATAAACTGAGGAACCAATTTCACTCAAGATTACACATAGAGCTAATCTTTAATGCAGCTCAAGCTGCATCTGACCTTCTTGTTATGGAACAAAAAATCAGCGAATCAACCAACAAAATCTCAATCATTATTGAAATCAAGGAAAGTTGGTGAAATTAAATATCTGGGAATAATTTTGAAAAAAATTTTCTTTTTAAAGAACCACATTAAGGAAATTCTTTAAAGAAGCAAATTCAATAACAACTCTTGATCCAATGAAATTCAGCTCCGACGGCTATGTCCTATTTAGGTCGTTCTATTGCTCTCACATATTGACTGCCGCGGTTTGCTTTTGAATTCATTGTATTTTAAATGAGTGTTATTGATAGACAAAACAGATGGATTAGGCAATCGGATTTTTTTTGTTCGATACAATCATTCTTCATCATATTGTCTACTAAATTCGAACGGCAAACTTTAGTTTTTAAAGCAGAATGAAAAAGGTATTTTTTAATCCGATTGTTTCTTGTATTTTTCCAAGTGAATCATTGTTTATTCCACCACAAAAAACTGGAGTGCAATAGAGTCAACGCACTATGTTCAACGCCATGTTGTCAAAATTTAGTTAAATACCTAAGTCAAGCTTCAGTCTTTTCATAGGTTATGTCGGTCGATAGTGGTCTTGCTCTCAAGCTGTGAAGCTATGGTAAAACCCGCTGCATTCGTTGAATGAGCGTCATGCACGCTTATAACGTTTCCCAAAGTTGGACAGTTGAATAATCAATTTGTGGTGTCTGAGCTACAAATCTTTGGGTAATGTTGCGGCACCATCAGGAGGCTTTTTCGCCATTTTTTCTAACCGTCTCTGTGTAAACTAATGTTCGGTAGTGTACTGTTAAGGATGCAAAATATAACGAATTATTAGAGAAATAGAATTGAAACGGCCTGATTTAGAGACACTCTGGCAAATTCAACTTTGTCCGATCATCCTTAAGTATTTGACTCGTTATCTTTATGAATAAATATCTTTTAGATCATTTCTCGGTAATTATCAACAACAATTCATTGTAAAATTTGTGGAACCAAATTGACTCAAGCTTACACATGGAGCTAATACTTAATGTAGCTCAAGCTGCATCTGACGTTCTTATTACGAAGCAAAATTTCAGCGAATCAACCCAGAAAATCTTGATCAATATTGAAATCAAAGAAAGTTGGTGAAGTTATATCTCTGGGAAAATTCAAGAACCATTTTAACAAAATTCCGTAAATAGGCCATTTCAAAAATAACTCTTGATCCAATGAAATTCAACTCCAATGGCACTGTTGACTGTTATGTCCCCCGGGTTGAGAAAAAAATGCAAAAATATGTAAGATAAGCGGTGAAAAGTTAGTTTTTTCACCGCAAATTTCGTACAGAATTTTGCGGTGAAATGCGGTGAATGCGGTGAAATTATGTAAGTTCACCGCTAGACTAAGCGGTGATCTTACAAAAATTCACCACAATTCACCGCTAAAATATGTAATTTCACCGCCCTTACAAGGGTCCGAACCTCTCACCTCCTGCATGTCATCCACTTCTTCTTCCACTGCGCCATCTCTCACTAATTTCTATTATTTTTTGTTTGAATATAAATCGAATTCACTCTACTTTCTGCAAAACATGCGCGGTGAATTTTTGTAAGATTTGCAATTTTTAGCGTTGAAATTACATATTTTAGCGGTGAAATATGGTGAATTTTTGTAAGTTCACCGCTTACTCTAGTGGTGAAATTACATAAATTCACTGCTTAGAAAAAGTGTCAAAAAGATGTAAGATTAAGGGGTAGTTTTAGTGGGAAGGCAAATCTAACAATTCCTCCCACACTCACCATTAATTTCACCGCATTCTTTGCTGATCTCAAACAATTTTTTCTAAGCAGTGAATTTATGTAAGTTCACCACTAAGTTGAGCGGTGAATTTATGTAATTTCACCGCATTCACCGCTTATCTTACATAATTTGGACACTTTTTTTCGAAGCGGTGAATTTATTTAAATTCACCGCTAAATTCAGCGGTTAAATTACGTAATTTCAGCGCTACCAGCCGATAAAGTTTTTTTTCACCGCATTTACCGCCTGATTTATGTAATTTCACCCCATTCACCGCTTATCGTACAAAAGTATCCACATTAACCGCTTACCTTACATAATTTTGCGTTGAATGGCGGTGACACCTCGACCCGGGCCTATTTGGATCGTTATATTGCTCTAACATATTGACTACAGCGGTTTGCTTTTGAATAAATTGTCTTTTAATTGAGTGTCATTGATAGACAAAACAGATGGGGTGCGCAATCGGATTAATTTCTGTTCGATACAATGATTGTTCATCAAAGTGTCTACTAAATTCGAACGGCAAACTTTAATTTATAACAACGGAACGAATAAGGTTTTTTTAATCCAATTGTTTTTTGTACTTTTCTAAGTATATAATTGTTTATTCATCCGCAGAAAACTGGACTACAAGACAGTCAACGCCCTATAGTCACAATTTAGTTGTTTGCTTAAGCCAAGCTGTTGTCTTTTTATAGGTTATGTCGGTCGATAGTGGTCTTGCTGTCAAGCTGTCAATCTGTGGTAAAACCCGCTGCTTTCGTTAAATGAGTGTCATGCTCGCTTATAACGTTTCCCAAAGCTGAACAGTTAAATAATCATTTTGTGGTGTCTGAATCAATTTTTCTGTGTGGTAATTCATGTATTATCATCGCTTTCACTGTTGTTCTTACAAAATTTTAACACTTTTTTCCAAGCGGTGAATTTATGTAAGTTCACCACTAAACTAAGCGGTGAATTTATGTAATTTAACCGCATTCACCGTTTATCTTACATAATTTGGAAACTTTTTTCAAAGCGGTGAATTTATGAAACTTCACCGCTAAATTCAGCGGTGAAATAATGCAATATCACCGCTACCAGGCGATTAAGTTTTTTTTTCCACCGCATTCACCGCTTCATTTATGTAATTTCACCGCATTCACCGCTTATCGTACAAAAGTTTTCGCATTCACAGCTTATCTTACATAATTTTGCTTTGAATGGCGGTGACACCTCGACCCGGGCAATTTGTGGTGTCTGAACAACAAATCTTTGTGTAATATTGCTGACCATAAGATGGCTTTTCGCCATTTTTTCTAACCAGTTCTGGGATTCATATTATGGCTCGTATTTTTATCATTTAATATAACCTCAATTGCCCCCCTAACTTCTCTGTTTTTCATCATTCGTTATTCTATTCTACATCTGTTTAAGAAAGTGCCTGATTACATAATATAAGTCGCATTATTTTTGCATCCCTTATCAGTACGAAAGCAAGCACAAATTTGCTTATAAAGCAAGAAAAACAATTACTTTATGTGGCCGTTTTTCCTGTATCCTAGACTTACTATATAGAGTGATTTCTTCTTTTCCCTCATCAAAAGACTGGCAAGGGTTGTCACTTTTGGTGAGATACATGGAGCCATTAACTTCTAAAACGAGAGCTGTGTGCCCACCATCTCCATCTGCAAGGAATCTGTACGTTATCTCACCCTGAAACATATCGGCTACTCAGTTTTTGTCTGTAAACGCTTCGCTTCAAAATTTACTTACCTAACATTGTACTAACATTCCCGGGTCGAGGTTTGGCGGTGAAATTTCGTAAGAAATGCGGTGAAATGCGGTGAAAAAAAAATAATTTTTACCGCGTATTTATCCACCTTTTTGCGGCGAATGCGGTGAATCGCCGTGAATTATTTATTTTCACCGCGTTCTCAGTATCTTTGCAAAGAAGAATCGTCCCCACACGAGTTCCAACCTCTGACCTCCTGCATGCCATCAACTGCTTAGTCCACTCTCACGTACTTCTTTGACATTTCTTGTGAATTTAAATCAGATTGAGTAAACTTTGGAAATCATATGCGGTAAATTTTCGTAAAAAATGCGGTGAATTTTTGTAAGAAATGCGGTGAATTTTTGTAAGAAATTCGGCGAATTGTGGTGAAATATTTTTTTCCACCGCATTCACCGCTTTCACCGCATTTCTTACATTAATTTGCCACAAAGTCGATGCGGTGAATTTTTCTAAGAAATTTCTTACTAAAATTCACCGCATTCACCGCATTTCTTACAAAATTTTTACCCAAAAGCCTCGACCCGGGTTTTAAGAAGAGCATACACCCGCAGTTGTCAACGTTTTCCGCGATATATGCTGACAAACACAGTAAATAAGCAGAATGAACGCAATCTATTTGGTAAATAGTTGCATAAAAGCCCAGGCTGAAAATTCTTTGATTCCATACAAGAATCTTATATGACTTCATACAGATCATACTCGATTTCATAGTACGATCCTAGTATGAAGCCAAAGAAATCATATATGATCCTTGTATGAAATCCAAGTTTTCATATATGACCCTAGCATGAAATCAAAGAAATCATAGATGAACCTTTCTTGAAATTCAAGAATAAACGCTTAAAAAACTGTATGATCCTTGTATGAGATCAAAGAGTCATATATGATCCTTGTATGAAATGAAAGAAATCATAGATGATACTTGTATGAAATCCCAATTTTCATATATGACCCTAGCATGAAATCCAAGAAATCATAGATGAACCATTCATGAATGAAAAAAACACTCTTGAAAAAGTGTATGATCTTTGTATGAGATCAAAGAAATCATATATGATCCTTGTATGAAACCAAAGGAATCACATTAATTTTAAGAGGTGCCATGAAAAAAACGCTTGTTTGGAAATTGTAGCTTCTCATATCACCGGAATGTATAGTGTTTCCATATAAAAATTGATTAAAGCAATCAAGAGCCTAATATGAAATAGAAGAGATCATATATGCTCCTGAAATAAAACCAAAGAAATCATATTGGCATTGAAGGGTGGCCCTAAAAAACCGCCGTTTGGGAGATCATCGCTTCTCATATCGGCTGGGCAATTAAGGTTGCCAACTAAAAACCCACTAAAGCAATCACTATCTTAATAAGATATTGTATATATAATCCTGATCTGAAGCTAGAGAAATCAGATAAAACCATAGAAAAGATGTTGGATTTGAATGATGGCACCAATTAGGCGGCAATGTTGAGAGATCACAGCTTCTCCTATCACCAAACCAAACAATTAAGCTTTCCCACTAATAACGGATGAGATCAATTTTTGTCTATATATGAAATCAAAGAAACTATTTATGATCAGAGTATGAGGTTATCATGTAAATCATAAAACAGAAAGAGATGCTGCGCAATCTCTTTCTAAACTTCTTTCTCTCTCTCTCTCTCTCTCTCTCTCTCTCTCTCTCTCTTCACAATCCTTATGTCGACCAAACCGGTAGCGGATAGAAGGATGTTTTGAGCTGAGACTTAAGTTCAAATTGTTTACATTTTAAAAACCAGAATAATACAAAAAATTTTTTCATTAATTTGACCTACAGTGAGGCCACTTTAAGGACTTAAAGGTCACAGAATGCAAAAAATGTTACTGTTTCTCAGTAATTTTTTTAACTGAAAGCATCAGTTTTGCGCAAAAAAAAATTTGTTTTGAACTCTTGGTAGTACAAGCTCTGTCAGAACTTCCTTGCTTGTTCCGTGGGCTTTATGCCAATGTTGGGAGGAAAAGAGTTAAAAAGAAGTTCGTGTTTTGATTTGAATACGCAAGAGATAGTGGGCCTTTAACCAACTAATGGTGTTGTGAAGTGCCGATAAGTGATTTAAACAATCTCATACATTAGATAGTTCTTCCGTTTATAGTTGGAGAATATGGTTTTTTATTTGATTAATTGTTTCGCACTACCAAAAAATTTCAGCATCTTTATATCTTAAACTTGTGCATAGAATGTAAATCCTCTTGTCAGCCAAAAATGGTACATAGCAGGATGATTTTTTCAGCTGGGAAATCTGTTTCAACAAGTTACTCTAACTACAACAATTTGATACAAAGTAGTTCCGTTGCTGGTTTGAACTACAGAGAGGCCTATGTAATGATTAAAACGTCATTGAAAGCATTTTTTTTATTTTTTACTCATAATGTTGATTTGCTTGAACTGCGATTGTTCATGTTTTTGTTTGTGTAATGAAGAGTTTGAACAAGCCAAAAATGTTTTTGGGTTGTTCAAACTCTTCATGTTTTTGAAAAAATCATTTTTTAAATAATCTGTTCAGTTCCTTACGATCCTTGTATGACTACCAAGAATTCATATAAATCGTATTCGACCTAGTATAATAACAAAGATTTTATTGTTTCATTTTTTGCTTTTTTTACCCATTTGTTGTTTGTGAAACCCACTACATTTTTTAAAGTCCGAGGCATCTTTTGAAAAATTTTTTTATGATCCCATTTTTACCCATTTTTTTGCTTTTTTTACCCGTTTGTTGCTTGTGAAACCCACTACATTTTTTAAAGTCCGAGGCATCTTTTGAAGAAATTTTTTATGATCCTTGTATGAGTACTAAGAAATCATGCAAATCATATATGACCTAGTCGATTACTAAGAAAAAAATTATTTTCCACGCTTTATGCATCTTTGATTAATTTTTTCCGTATCAGGAACCTGAAGCATAGCGGTTGAAGCTGTTTGAGAGTAGGCTTTATCTTTTGTATGATCCTTGTATGACTACCAAGAAATCATACAAATCATATATGACCTAGTACAAAATCCAAGAAAGTTGCATGATCGATGACCAGGAGTCTCTCAGCTTTGCGTTGAACTAAATAAACGTGTTCAAGTGGAGAGCACTGACAAATTATTGGTCTTCCGCTGATTCCAAGGAAACATTTTCATGGATACGAATACTACAATCCGGCAATGTCCTTGAAAGTCACCTAGATTTCAAATAAAATCATGCAATTTCCGGCTATTATGAAACATCATCTGTGACTTGCCCAATTTCCTGCTAATTATCAAGGATCATACCATATCTTAATTAACATGGAGCCTTCTCTTCGTGTATATGTATAAAAATGCTTGATTTTCAGAAATCACCAGCAGACCAATTGAACAATGCCAACCAAACAGACAAACATCGTTTTCCCAACATAGAGGAAACAAAAACCAAATTGCTTTATACGGAGCTAATGAAAATTATCAGTGACGAGTCATCTAATATGTCATGTTTTACACTATGTGTGTTAAGCACTAATCAGGTTACACATAATTATTAACCGGCAGTTTTTATCAGCTGGACCCCTTGGTTTTGATCAAACCCATCAGATTTTCAGATGAAGTTCTGATCAGAATGCTGTTTTATTGTTGCCTCTTACCAGAGACAACAAAAGTCAGTATGAAAACAAAAAAAAATTAAAAAAATTCGCTCAAATTTGTCTCTGGTCAGACTAGTGTGCGCTCGAATCGGCCTCTGATCAGACTAGTGTGCGCTTGAAACTGCCTCTGATCCCACCGTCCCAGAACAAAGTGGCCTCTGATCAGGCAAGTTCCAGACCATTGCCCAGACAAAAGTGCGCTTGAAGCCTTTTCCAGACCATGTAATTCGAGCGCACCGGGAACATGTGTGCGCTCGAAACTCGTCTGATCAGGGGTCACTTTGGTCTGGCCACCTCGACCTGGGAAGTGCCCATTTTAGTGGAAACTTACATAGTCATCCGGGTAATCTCGATACAACTCCAGATATCCATCAGCTGTCAATCGGATTCCATCATACAAAAAAGCAGTCCGCCGTACATACAAGTTTATATCGTTTCGTAACATCCGAAGTCCAGTAGTTCCCATCGGAGAGAAATCAACAATATAATTAGAGGTTGAATCTTTGACTTCCCCGGAAGATCTGAACGAGCCAGGGCCGTGTAGCATCAATCCTGAGGTACAGATCTCAATTTCTTCAGGTACCATGTAGTTTAACAGGTCGTTCACGCAGCTGCTCTCAAAGGTTGTTGTCAGGAATAAGGTTTCGCTGGTCGGATCAACGTTTGAAAACTTCATTTGGTACGTAGTTGAATTAGAGGGCAATGGTACGGCAACTGAAGTGCATTAGATAGTTACAATTTCTAGCTTAACCCGGGTCGAGGTTTTTGGGTAAATTTTCGTAAGAAATGCGGTGAATGCGGTGAATTTTCGTAAGAAATGCGGTGATTGCGGTGAATGCGGTGAAAAAAAAATCAATCACCGCTTTTCACCGCATTTCTTACAAAAATTCACCACCAAATTCACCGCATTTCTTACAAAAATTCACCGCATAGACTATTATGGCAAATTAATGTAAGAAATGCGGTGAATGCGGTGAATGCGGTGAAAAAAAATAATTCACCGCTTTCTCTCAAGCGGTGAATTATTTTTTCTCACCGCTAGATGCGGTGAAAAAAAATAATTCACCACATTTCACCGCTTTTCTTACAAAAATTCACCGCATATGGTTTCCAAAGTTTACTCAATCTGATTTAAATTCACAAGAAATAACAAACAAGTAAGTGACAGTTGGCGCAGTGGAATAAGCAGATGAAGGCATGCAGGAGGTCAGAGGTTCGAACCCGTGTAAGGACGATTCTTTTTTGTAAGAATACTGAGAACGCGGTGAAAAAAATAATTCACCGCGATTCACCGCATTCACCGCAAAAAGATGTAAGAAATACGCGGTGAAAATTATTTTTTTTTCACCGCATTTCACCGCATTTCTTACGAAAATTCACCGCCAAACCTCGACCCGGGAAGAAGTCAAGTCTTAGAAGCTTTTAAATATCTGACTTATAGGCAAGAAACTGTAACTCATCCAGTTTCGGAAAACCATATCACTTGTCAATAGTATTTTCTTAAAAAATTAATGATTTTTTACTACTCTTATTGAGCAGAATGTTCACTATCCTGTTAACATCGTTTTGACAGTTTTTCATTGTTGAACGTTTTCAACGCACTGGTTACTATTATCAACAGAAAAATCTCCATTCACTCTGTTCAATTCTGTAACATATAGAATTGCTCGGAAGGATATTGCAAATCAACGAAAGTTAAATTTTTCCACATTTTTTTTTCAAATTGGGGAATATACCACGCCGGCCCTTTTCGTCAGCTGTCAAATTTTCACCTTTTTGATGCAATGTAGCAAAAAAAAAATCCCTTGCACTTCAGTAGTCTTTTCTTTTTTTAAAAAAAATTCTACATGTTTTGTGGCAGATAGAAAAAGGGAGCATGTATAAAAATTAGACAAAAAATTGATTGCAGAAAATAAAAAATTTATTTGGCGCTCTTCTTGGAAGTGGGAATAGTATATAGGTGAGCCGACCAGTACGGAGAGAGGTGTATTAAGATAGGTTATACCGTATTTTTGCATGTTTCTTCAAGTTTTGTGGCAGGTAGAAAAAGAGAACATTTTTAAAAGTTAGACGAAAAATAAAACGCCGAAAACAGAAAAATTACTTGATGCTTTTCCTGGAAAGGAGAGTAGTAGGTGAGCCGACCAGTACCAGGAGAGGTGTATTAAAATAGGGTATGCTGTATTTTTGCCGATTTAGGTCTCCTTCCCTGTATTCAAATAAGGCATTGAACTTAGGGCTGGCTAAGAGTATTCAGATAAGGTTCAGCTGCCACCTTGTATTAAAGTAGGGTATAGTTCCCATGTATTAAGATAGGGAATAGGTTTCCCATGTATTAAGATTAGTTCCCATATATTGCGAATATTTGTTGCCGAATACGTGTATTAGGATAAGTTACCATGTTTTAAGATGAGTTATAGCCGAGTACATGTATTAAGATTAGTTCCCATGTATTAAGATTAGTTATAGCCGAGTACATGTATTAAGAATAGTTCTCAAGTAATACGATTAGTTGTAGCCGAGTACAGGTGTTAAGATCAGATGTAGCCGGGTAAATGTATTAGGATTATTTATAGCCGCCTGTATGTACTAACATTAGTTATTGCTACCAACATTTATTAAATAGGCTGACTACATGTATTAGGCTATCTTGTGCTAGCTATGTATTAGCTCCCATGCATAAGGTATAAGTATGGGCTATATTCATCCAATTGGGAAGGATATATCAATGTATTAAGAAAAGTAAAGGTTTTCACAAACGTTTATGGGTTTTATCAAGAATGAGTCATGTGCAATATAGTCTATGAGCGTTAATGAAATTAAAAATAATATCAAACTTATCAGAAGAAAACTGAAACAAAACAGTACTAAATTACAGATGCAGCATGAATTATGCGCAATGAAAGCCAAAATTAACCACATTAAATTTCTATGGTCAATTCATAGGTTAAGAGGTGCTGTACGAACACCGTTGGACAGGACAATGCGTTTGGGTAGAAATATGACAACCACTTGTTAGTCTGCTGATAGGCAGCAAAACCATGGTTTACTATTTTAAATCTTTTGTTTGTTGAAGGACGGTTGATAATTTCATCCATTACACGTCGATACTTCATTGGTTCATTTCCATTCTGCTGTAAAATTCTCTTGTTTTGAACTTTACTACTAAATTTGTACTCGTCGTATTTGGTATCTTAGCTACAATAAGTTTTGCTACAGAGCACAATTTTCGGTACATTGGAAATTTTTGTTAAGGAAACTCGGCTTTCGTTTTGTGGTGGCTGAGCTTAATTATTCAACAACTAAATTAAATAGCGCTTCAACGCCATTTCAACCAGCAAAGCTAGAATCGCACGACTAAATTTAATGCTACATTCTATCGAAGCCATACGAATTTGTTCACTTTGTTCAACATTTAAATTTGAAAACTATTAATAGAACTCAATCGTCAATCATGAAGTTAAACTGAAACTCAAACTCGAACTACGCTATTATTGGCATGTTTTCAGTTGTTCACAATCACACAAATTGAGCTCATATGGAGAATGAGATACCCAACTTATTAAGCCGGATTCGGTGAACTTTGCAATTTTCCTACCAATTTAGAGAGTGCGGGGCACCGTATAAGATATCCCTAACCCCAAAGTAAATGCATTGAGAGAATTTTACGACATAGGGATCTACAACCAATCAGAGATGCAACTTTGACAAGTACGGCAGTATAAATAGATAGAGCTTGAAGAAACTAACAGTAATCAGCTTAAGCTCGTTATTTTTGTCTTACTAAACTGACGTACAGTGCGTATTGAACCACAATTTCTTGGACGGCAAAATATTTGTTATAGTGTTTTGTTTCTGTAGATCATATTAGTGATCGTACAGTATAACTTAACTTCGGCTTATTGACAGGAGAATTAACTTTGATTTTCTCAACCTTTCTTTCTGGGAAACAAAGTCCCTAAGTGAGAAAAACTTTGCGCAAAGCTTAATTTCAGTTTCTCTTACTGGCTTAAACAAAACCTACCCTATTTCAACATTGGTGTTATTGAAATAAATAGACTTGCTAACTGAAGTTAGAAAAAATTTATATTTTTTTTATTATTGTTATCAGATTTGAAACTCGTAAAAAAACACTCCTCTACAACTGCTAACTGAAGCTGAGTGAGATTTTGCTTAGCTGTAGAACAGTTATTGGGCTACAATTTGTGGGAACGTGATTTTCTATTTTCGGTATATAAATTTGTGTTATAGACAATAACTCTGCAAAATTTGCTTTTTTCAAATTGAATTATTTCGTTATTCTGAGAGAAAGAAGTTTGCTAAACAGCAGAGCTAAACAATTAGTTATTGAGTAATTAAGCAAAGAGTTATGCAGCAGCAATCTACAGTATAACGGATAATAAAGTTCACAGATATAAAATGCAAAAACACAATATCCGGCGGGCAGATTTGAAACCGTTGAAACGAACTGGGCAGTGTAAACTTTTCCTTGGTTCTGATAGAAAAGCAGCCGTTACACGTTTATCGTGCTTCTTATGCTTTGAGAAGCTTGTTCTTTGAGATAAATTTATGAAGCATTTGATCTGAAAGGATCATTCCCGTCCCTCTCTCGTAAACCTTCCCATTCTTCCTTTTTAGCGGGTCTAACGCAATCGAACAAATTCTCGAAAACTTCACTATCAATTACCTGGTGCCTTTTCTCATCGCTCAAGTACTTGGTCTCTTTATGTTTACTTCTCTTCATAATTTGCTAACCATAGGAGATTTTATCCAGCAGATTCTTTGTCTCAGCCACGTCGAGTCAGGATTGTCTTCACCAGCTCATCAAGCACCAACACTGACTGAAAAAAATTGATGAAGAGTTTTTTCGGTCTTGTACCGTACAAATCTGTAAATTTTCGTACATTTCGGACTCCAACTGAGATAAAAATGAAAATTGCAGTATTAATAGTTTTATTTTCTAACTGTAAGATCGAAATAAACGTTCGTTGACGTTGTTTGAGTACATCATTTTCAGTTGCATACCATCTCATATAATCCGTTATATCGGCTCAGCTAACATTAAATTTTTTGAAAAGAGAAAGGAATTTGGACAACTTGTAATTTATTCCATCTGAAACAGCAGGCTCGCACTGTACATATCTAACTATTTTCTCATCTCCTACTTTATCTGAAAGAGACTCTTGGTTCATAGCTAGCTTGAAAGTAAAGATCTTTTTCGCATGATTTCTGAAAACTTCCTCTTCTCTGACACTTTCCCACCAACTACACACCCAGATTTCAACGATATTGTAACTTTTGTTTGACAAGTAATCTCTTCTCAGCACATCATGTTCTCTTTTGCTGATTCCTCTCTGCATTTCCTCTTCCAAAAGACTAGCTCGACTTCCTTGAAACGGACAAAAACTTTTAAAAACCATCTCGCCTTTTAAACCATTTTGTTGGAAAGTCCGTCCACGCTTATACAGTCAATATTTCTCCAGGTAGTAAAATGGCTTTGAAAAATGCATTCCGCATGTAACCATTATATGTAAGACATTACCATGTTCTGAAACTGAGCGTCGAATCTTTGAGAAACTGTGTTAAGCTCCCGCCGTGTCTAAAACCCAGTAGGTTTTTCGTGACAGATTGAAAAAAGATAAAGTTGACTAGCGATATTACCCAAAATAGATTTCATTTCCGAATTCCTATTATAGGTTTGATCAACTACTGCCTCTTCTCTGAGACAAGTCATGTCATCAAGTATTTTATCAAGTAAAACCGTGTCAATTTCAGCAAATAGGGGACTCTTGTGATTTGTTGACTTGCGGTTACAAATAATTACTAAATTGGGAAGTGTAAATCCAAGTTTCAACATATCAATTCCCTTGTTGTGGTAAAAAACCATTATTTTTTTCAGAGCTTTGAACGTTGCATCAACATCATTGTTGTTGTACCACTTGACAAAATCTCAAAAATTGGACATTTGCTCTTCCTGCCGAACTATTTTTAGGTTATTGATTTTATCAACTCCAGATGAGGGAACATCTTTCAGTCCCAATACTTCTGAGTGCTTCTTGCAAACATAGACCACTGTTCAACAGTTTTGTACATTTTGTAAAGTTTTTTTCCAAGGCGTAGTGATTCTTTGGTTTACTGACGGAACATTTATACGGAGGGGAAAAATTTGAGCCAAGTATGTTTGCAGAATTGAACCATTCTTTGGGACGAATCCTTCAGTCTCGTTTGTCCAGTAAGTTTTTAGGAACGAATCGAGACATGTCGCTCATCCGAGAAAATATGAAATGTCAAAAAATCTCACGTCCCGGAGTTGAGAATAACAAAGTGGTTCGACCTTTTAATTACTGTCGGTCAGAAATCCCGCCCATGAATGAGATAAGGGAGGAGTTAGACATTATGAGATTCAAATCCTACTTTCCAATGTAGAAGCCAAACACAAGTAAAATGTTCACATAACACGCAAAATGCTATTATAAGACCTAAAGCTGATGTTTCTGCATTAGTAGGAACTGAGTAGACTATCGGTTTCCTCTTCTTCATTGACACAATCATCTTCAAAATCAAAAATGGATTTTATCTGGTTTCTCCGTTCATCCAATTTCTGAAAGACAGCATTAACTTCTCAAGAACAATAATTGTATCCCAGCTTGATGCAAATTTTTATTTCATTTTCAAGTTCCTTCTTGCTTGCTAAATCTTCAAGAGCTTTGACAAAAGACACAATTAGTGTCTTGGGATATTTCTGGCATAAAAACTCAATTTCTAAATCGAACTGGAGGAAATAGAAACAGATGTTGTTTCATGTCTTCCGAGAAGATGTGTTCAGGTTTTTCAGCTCTTTGTCTGAGAACAAATTTAGTTTGGATGAAAATAGAAAACATCGCGTAACTGTGCTTTTATAGCAATCAGAGAGAGATCATGAAAAAATTTCCATCTATAATTGAATATCAAGGTTTTGTTGGTATTCAAAAAAACCTCCCAGCAAACCGGATATCAACTTAAAGAAACTGATTCTCAAGATGAACGACCCTATTTTATCCTTTAGTTTCTATTTTAGTTTTCTTTTTGTTATCAATGTTTTTTAAAATGTTGATCAAGAATCACTTAAAACCATTGGAAAGAATTTATAAAAGATAAGAAGAAATCACCAATATCTATAGAGTTCACGCAATCGCTGTTGATTTTTATTTCCTTTACAATTTTGGACGTTTTTTCTCAAAACGACAGAATCATCCAACTTTTTCCAAAATTTTTCACAATCCGACCTTCTCTATTTAAAAAATTGAAGTATGATGACTACTTGCAAATCAACTATTCGATATATCGTCAGATTTTCACATCAACAACATCGAAATACTTCTTTAAAATTACGGAGCATTACAGAATTCTACCTCTATCCAATTATATTCCAACACCTGAACAGTAACAATAATTTAACTGCGACACAGTGCGCCGTTCTTTCATTATACAAAGACTAAAAAATAAAGGAAGAGGGAGTATGCTTTGGAAAACGTGTTCCTAACATTTATATACAAAATTTAAGTTCCATGTTTGGAGTTTTATCCAAGATCGGCTTCATCAAGGCTTGATTTTTTTGGTGAATTTTGTCAACTCGACCTCCCTGAAGTATCCATCTTTCGCTGTTAGTTAGAAATGTTGAGTAATGCGCGTAAAATTTTACATTTTTGGTTACTATTCAGTATTGAGTTTCGTGTGTGATCTAGTAACGTTAACATTTGGTTGTAAAGAGAACTTCTATTGCTACTTCAAATTTATATGTTTTCTTTTTTGGACAATATTGTCACTTTTTCCATCAATTTTTTTTTCGCAGATATTGTTTTGATTAGTTTGAGCTCATTTTAAAAAATAGAGCTCAGTAGAGAGCTCAGTGTAACAGCAGCATTTGCTGTCACTTCTTACAAAACCATTTGACCTCTTTGCATCATCTTCAACTTCATTTGTTTTCATTTCCCCCTCTTCTCACATTGAGAAATGGAATTTACACTTCAGAATATCAGCCTGCTCTACTCAATTTTTATATAGGAGACTGCTCGGTTGAGCAATAGAGACCTGTCGAATCGGCTCTTGGAGTCTGTTGTAACCCTGCCTATTACAATTTGGCACAACATAGAGTACCAAAGACAGCAGTTCGAGATTTATTACCTGGGACAGTTTCTTATCACCAATAATCTGCTCGGAACTCAAATAATGTGGAACCAAGTTGCTTTGATCTTTGGCCATCACTATCCTCATTTCGCTGAGTCCGGTTTCTGTCCTATCTGTATCGCTGGGCATATCAAAATCACTTTTCATTGTTGAAGAGGACAGAATCCAAACGCCTAGCTCAATGCACCCAAGACAAGTCGAGCTTAAAGCCAGAGCCGCAAAACAACAATCTCTAGATAGTGCAAATGCTGGCAGCAGTGAACAGAGCAAACTCATTATTGACACTGGATTGTCATCAGTCAACTCATATTAGGGATCATCTGACATGTCGACAACTCCCTCCATGTTAACTCCATCCATAGAGCAAGAAACATATGACAACTCAATTCTTCATACAGATGAGACTTCAAACACAACTTTCATCAGTGCTCGACGTATAGAGCATCCAGCAACTGTTGAATGAGCAATACAATTTAGAAATCAGGTTCAAAACTTACCAAGTTACATTGTAAGAACTGTTTTCGAAAAATCAAAGATATATATGCATTGTAAAATTTAAACTCGATTTCCTTCAAACTAAGTTGTGATGTATATATTTTTCGCTTTTAACTCAAAATTCATTCATTATGTTCAAACAAATCTACACCTATGCATTCGAGTAACAGCTTATCCGTTAATTGCAGCTATCATTCAAAAAATTAGTCACAAACAACAGATTTTTATTTTTTAGTAACAATTTTGAAAAAAAAGATAAAAAACGTTGAGTTCAAATTTGATATTTGACAAAAAGTTTTGTTTTAATATTTGCTTTTTGACTAGCTGAAGCAAAATGAAAAATTGTTTTTTTTTCAAATCTTTGAAATGTTACCTTTTTGAGCAAAACCACACAGTGAAAACTGTATAAATTTGATTTATTTGATTTTAAAGATGTTTATTGTTAAAAAATTTTAAATTTATCTAGAAAATTTTCTTAGTTCAAAGCTGGATATTTGAGTCTTTGAAAAAGCATTCAATTTTTTCAATTTTAAAAAATTTTCTCAAATTTCCTTTTTTAAGAAAAATTGAATGTTAACAACATTTTAATTCAGGATTATATAAACATATCACAAAACACAGAAAACTGATCATATTCTTTACTAATTATCAGCTAATCAATGACCATCTATTGATCAAATAACAGTTTTCATTAATTCAATCTCTAACTTTGAGTTTTTAGGAGAAAAAACTCTATACCAAATACGCTATTCAAAGGTTTCGCATTGCTTTGTATGACTCCTGTTAGGTGACGCCAGAACTTCTTTCAACTCAACCGTTTTTTGAGACACTGGCTACATACTCATTGTCCAAGTTGTGTTCCGAAGTCTTCACTCTTTCATAAAGTAAACAAAAAACTGATGTTTATAGGGTGTGAACAAGCAATCCACTGGCTAATAGGTACATTCTTTGCTTTCTCTAGTATATATGTTACTGAATTAGAAATGAGAAGAATGTGCTACCGACAAATCGTTATTGGACAAAATTTACTATTATGAGTTGCAACAGCATATTTGGAAGTGAGTAGATATGGTTTACATGCCTTAATCAATGAAAAGGAGTATACTCAGTAGAAATTGTGAAGAAAGGACACATCATTGCTGGCATAATGTGTAGGGTTAATAAAATAGAGATGTACAAGGAATCAAAAAGTATGATTCAATAAACAATTCAAGAAACAATCTCTGAAAAATTCGTTGTTATAAAAGAATCGAAAATTCCAAGCAATTTTTTTCTTTAATTCGATACAGACGTGCTAAACACCAGTATCTTTATGAAACTCTGGTTTAAAAAGTTCGGAATCTCTTGTCCTCGAAACTCCGATTGTGACATCATTAACTGTACTTTTCACGGAAAAAAAGTTCATCATTATCTTAAACGGAGCTTGTTTATTTTAGGGAGGGGCTCGCATTAGATATAACTAATTCATATAGTTTTATACTCTCAACTCAAATTGTAGAATTGTATAACTATAAAGTTTCTCCTTTACAAACGAGTTCTCCTTCTATGTAAAAGCAACCATCTTACAAAGCAGGAACTTCTCATCTGGACTTTGAGTCCCATTCAAAAATGTTTATAAGATTTACTAAGTTCTAGTTTTTCTTTAATTCAGAATAATTTAATAACACTATATTTCAGAATTAAATATAGAGATCAAAAAACACAGAAGCCAGTCACATTCTTGAATATTTTCTAATTTCAAGGTTTATAAAACGATTATCAATTTTTCCGTAGACATCTTTATTAAAACAACCGTTATTAAATCAATCTCATACTTTGAGTTTTTATGACGGATATTTCGATGACAAAAAGATGATTCAAGGGTTTGGGTTCTTGCATTTCTTTGTTTGGCACTAAGTAGGTGACGCTTGAACTTCTTTCCAGCAGACACTGGAAACATTTTCCAAATACTCATTCTCCAAGTTGTATGCCACAGCCATGGTTAACTGTGTAAAGACCCAAGTCCTCACTCTTCTATAAAGTAAGCAAAGAACAGATGTTTATAGAGTGTGATCAGGCAATCTACTGTTTGATAATAATAACAGAGATTTTTTTATTTACTCTAGTATATCTGTCATAAGATAAAATGAGAACAATGTTGTAACAAAAAAAAGTTTATTGGACAAAAATTACAGTTATGGGTTGCAGCAGAGTATTTAGAAGTGAGTAGATATGATTTACACTTTTTAATTGGTACAGAAATGAACAAATATTTATCGTTATAATCTCTAATAAATTGGGGTAAAAATGACACATTAAAGCTGTCATGATATGTATGGTTAATAGAAAAGAGTTTGTATAAAGAATCAAAGTATGATGATATATATTTTATATATGGAGGTAACAAATTCAGAATGTCACAACACTTTTACAAATCATTTTTAAATGGTAAAATTCAAAAAAAATTGCTGAAAAATCATTCTGTTATATATAATTCAAATATTCCAAGCACTATTTTTCTATAATCTAACGCAGACGTGCTGAAAACCAGTATCGTTACGAAACTCTGACCTAAAAAGTTTCAAATATCAAGAGTTCTGAATAGATTAACTTATACTGAAATTTCCGATTGTAATATCATGTACTGTAGTTTTTTGGGAAAATCAGGCCATCATTATTTTAAAGGGATACTTCTTAATTATTGAGAGGGGCTCGCTTTAGAGATAAAAATGTAAACTGTTTTACATTTTCGGCTCAAGTTGTAGAAATGTATATCTCTAAATTATCTCCTTTCCATTTGAGTTCTCCTTCTAAGTAAAAGCAATCCTCTTCCAAAGTAAGAACTTTCATCTGGACTTTGAATCCCATTCCAAATTGTTAGGAGATTTACGGTGTCCTAGATTTTTTTTTTTAAAAAAACGGGCAATTTCATTTTCTCATTTTGAACTAACTTTCCAAGTCTTTAGAGATCACAACTCCGGGATTTTTGAAGAACACCAGCAACTGCAAATTGGAGAATACAAATTTCAAAAAAACTGCTACCTCAAGGAAGATCTACTCAATGAAAGAATGGAGATGAAATAGTGCTTACCTCAGTATGACGAGGATACAATCATCGAATAAGTGCTGGAACAGTATCACAAAGTGAGGGAAATTAGCATTGTACCAAATCGCAGCTTCTATGTTTATTTCTCCAAAACATCCCTAGCAAAAGACGTCCAAATTTCCTGGAAACTCAACTCTTTTGTCAAAGGAGAACATCTAGTGTTAACAAGTGGCTTTTGTCAGCTACACTCCGGATGAATTCAAGGAGTTGCTGCAAATATTGGAGGAGTCTTCTAATATTCAACAATGTAGATTTCAACAATTGTTGTGTAGTTATATAATGTTTTCGTCTTTCAATTACACTAGTTTTTTCAAATATTTAATCTGTAAACAATTAGAAATTTGGTTCTTTTTGACACACTTTTCTGAGTCTAAGAAAACAATCAAAGGTTTTCCAACTCCAGCTTCACTTCGATTAAAAAAAGTCTTTTTATACAGTTCCATAAGATTTAATTTTTCCCAAAGTTTTTGAGTATGGCAGTCAGCCAGTTTTTCAGAACTTGAGTGAAATATTCATAACAGACAATTCTCAGTTTCAAAAAACGAAAAAATTGCTTCCAGGCAGCATGTAAAACTTGGGATGAAAACGTCACCTTCGAGGAAATTGACCTAAGTTTTCGCAGCGGAGATATTATTGGATAAAGTAATTCATTTCTGGACTTTTCCTGGCGTGGCCATAAGTATTCCGCGCTCATGCAATGCTGTTAATTGTTATCTCAAAACCGAAGCTCTTTTCTCTTGAGTCACATCACTAGTGAGTTCTTTTGTAATTACATAGAATTTTGTCCACGTATTTTCCAAACACTACACTGTCGATCTTTTTCGAAAAATTATTTTAGACGAACTCGTTGCACTAGATATTGAATGCTTAGAGGATAAAATTGAAAGAGTTTTGAATCTTTAAGGACAGAATTGTAATTGGATACAGTTTTATCCCAACCAAAGACTACAAACCAACTTCTAGAGAAATGTGGAAAACAAAGAATATGCGCGGCAAAAATTGCAACAATGGAAAGCTGCATTACCCAGTGCTAGCTTTTTTTATAAATCAACATTGCTCACCAATATTAGTGTACTTTGCGAAAAGACTTGAGAAGCGTAATTGTTTAAAGATGTAGAATCTTGACGATCTCGGTTTTCCGAAAGCTTCCAAGCAATTACTAAACTCTGATGCTGATTGCGGTTTCAGCAAAAAAGCGTATTAACACAAGAAGACTCTTCATTGCGCAGAAAAAAACCTATGCTTACGGGATGTGGTCATTTTGATTTTTTTTATATTGTTTTAACCTCGTAATTTTTTTTCTTGATTGCAATCTTTTTTTTTCAAAACTTTTTTCCTTTCTCTCAAATTAGAGTTGTGTCAGAATATGACTCAGCTGACAATTAACTACAAGCACCCTATGTTCATTTATTGCTGATCAAATTTAATCCTGCTCCTTATTTATTTACTTTTTTTCAAGTTCTTTGTTTTTTTCACTGATTCTTGTAATGAAGCGGTTTTTGGATTTGTGCTATTTCATTTCGATGATACTTTTATTGTTATATGCCTATCTGTTTTTGATGTCGCAATTCAGTTGAATGGAAGGTATTTTACCAGTGTGCAAAAGAAAAATTATTAATTACTGATCACAATAATAGTGTCTTAAATTAGGTAATTTTTTCAAGACAATAATGATGAACTTCAAGCATGGAAATGGTTCGGAAAGATGTGTAACCGATCTTTTGTAGTTTCTATGTCTAATTTTTGTGGACAATGCTGATTTTGGTCGTTTTATAAGAATTACATTAGCTTGGACTTGTGAGGAGTCAACAGTTTGGATCGCCATTTTGTCGAGAACAGTTAGATATAAATTACCTGCCCAAAATTTTGAGCAAAAAAATCCTCAAAGGAACAAACTTTCATGTCATTGGTTGAACCGAGGGGAAACGGGATACCTCGTGTCATTCATGATTAGCTATTTTTCGGAACTTTCCAAAGTAATTTTGACAAAATTTACTATTTTTATCAATCACACTTTCAATTTAATTGCAGTATAATGTCTCAGAACATAAAGAACATTGAGTTCGTTCAAATTCGTTTGAAAATGGTCATCCAGAGACTTCCTGCAAATAATAGCACTCAGTCAACAATTGATCTTAATTCAAAACTGGTATACAACAGCAACTTCAGTTCCCTATGGTCTTTTTTGTTGAGTTGTCTCGCAAAGCATTCGACTCATTCAGATATTGTACTGACAGTGGTTCAACACCATCATCATTTTGCCTACCTCAAATTAAGCAAAAAATTACATATTAGAACGATGAGCATACAGGATATCTAAAATCTGGTCATAATTTTCTTCAAAAATTGTCCCATCCTAGGATGAATTCAACAACAAAAGTTTATGAAATTGAGAAAAGAATTTCATCTGGTTATTCTAAAAAAACTAGTCTGTTTTAATAAAGTGTAATTCAGAGCTCAAAGGCGAATCAAACTTAAATAAAATTTTACTTCGTCATTCGTTAATCGTCTCTCTTGAAAAGGCTCAGTTTTTTTGATTCCTCAAGATTTTGTCGAGCAGAAAATCGATTTATCACCTCCAAATTGAACAAATTTGGTTCCATTAAAACCTGCAACTCGTTACGGGAAAAACTAAGGCTTAAGCAATGTCTTCCAGCAAATAATCATTCATCAATGAAAATTGAAAATCACCTGGCATTTAACTGTCCCTTATGGACTTTTTTGTTAGATAGAAGAGATACAAAGGTCACTTTTTGTCGATTTTGCATAAACTTTATAGAAGAAAAACGTCCTGAATGTCTTGATTTCTATTACACATATCTTGACACAAGGAACTGGTGTTCCCCTTCCAAATCTGAAAGACTTAGGTTACTGAGGATATACAGGGAAAGAAAAACTGCATATGGTTTGTTCAAAACTTTAAAAAAACTAGTGGAGTGTCAAAAAAGAAGTTTTTTTATTTTTTCAACAGAAAGAATGTTCACACCAATTTTCAACAAGCAATTCGGGATTTCAAAAGATTACCTGCTTTTGCAAAACGAATCCATGAAGTTTAGTTTCCCGATTAGGTTTTCATTGATAAACTGGCCGACTTTGATAACGAAGTGACAAAATTATTGGTATTTGTTTGACGCCTGGTCCATTTTCAACCAATCAAGTCAAAATATTCTTCTGATGATGTAACTGCCTTGATTAAAATGTTGAGGGAAAAAACTAAACCTGATAGAGTCTAGGTTGATCAAGGTACTGAGTCCGGAGGAGAACTCAAAAGTTTTGGCTAGAGTAAATACATCAAAAACTACTCTACAAGAAGTTAAACAAAAACTGTTGTAGCAAAAGGAGCAATTAGATCTTTGGAGAACATTAATTACCGCAACAAGGAGGAAAATGGTGATAAATTTGTTAACAAATTGAATTTTTTTGTTAACACTAGGAACACAAGAGTTAGTAGATCCATAATTAAATCTTCTTTTTTGCAAAACCCTATTATTGAGTACAAAGATCCATGCTTTAAAACTGAAGACAGTTTTCAAAACTTCTAATACGATATCCTATTCAGAAAAAAACTGCAGGTCAGAATGCACGAGTGAAGTTTGCAAAATTGTTTAAACTGCAACTTTGAAACCACCATCCTTGTACCTTTAAGGAAAACAAGGTGATTAAAGTGTAGGCAAATTCTGTGAACTAGAGCATGCAAAGCATATCAATTAGAGATTGTTTCACTTTAGAGTTTGTTTTGGATGCTTCATTTGATTGTCACTACAATATTACATTGAGTCTGTTAACAATTTTTCTTCCGGAACAAACGAATCTTGACGGAGAATGGGAGGTTTCAATAAGAGAAGTGACATATTCTTCCCTGTACCAAAAAATCACGGAGGGACAATACTTCTATCTGGATAAAATAACACCATATGCAAAATAATGGGACAATTACAAACTTGATCCTGATCATTATCTGTTGAACTCTGCTAATGTAAACGAATTGAATTGAAAAATTGAGGAATGTAAAAAGCACAAAAACACCAATCAAGCTACATGTTATCAAATTAACACAGCATTGTTCCTTGAGTTTTCTCCAGAATAACTCTTTACTTGTCGTTTCAAGAGCGGAATTCTTGTCGAATGATTGAATGCGAAGAAGCTGTTTATGAGATGTATGTTTTCATGAGTGTTGGTAATCAACATTTTGCCAAGTTTCCCAATGAAATTGTGCGAATGAATACCTCGATGATATTATTCAATACAAAAATCTGGGTGTTGAATATAAAATTCTAGAAAAAATGGTTGCAGATTCAGAGCTTTAGCGCAAACAATTGGGAGGATATCAAATCCGATTCGAGACAAAATATTTTTCCAGCACCAAAACGATGGGGCGCTGATTTAATATAAATGGCTGCTCTTGAAATGTTTTAACTGAGAAGAAAAAACTCAAATCTGTTGCTGGTGATGTTGGAAAGAAAACTTGATGTAAGCAGCTAGGTTAAAAAAAACGGTGCTTTATCCATTTCCAACCCCCCCCCCCCCCTATGTATATACAAGTGGAGGATGAGGTCAATATTCACTTTTTCTTTAAAGAGTACATTTTTCATTGGAGAATTAAAATCTGAAAAAGAAGAAATGTTAATACAAAAAACAAATACAGGAAATACAAGAAAACAGTGCCTTTCCGGTAGATCAACTCCAAGACCACTCCAAGTTGCCGAACAAGAAAAACTATGTAAAATGCATTCTACATCAACAAACAATTCTAAATTTTAAGGGCACTTAATTTTATTAGGGCACTTAAGGGCATTTAAGTTTATCCAAGTGCTTCATTGGACGAAATCGGCTTCTGATTTGCATGTGAAACATAGAAGTATCTATCTTGATATGAGCGATATCCTCCTTCAAAACAATGTTACGTAAGAAAAAGGTAGTTTGTTTGTTGATTTTAGCAAAAGAAAAGAGCATTGACAAGCTGTTTTGAGTTT
The DNA here is from genome assembly GCF_964194025.1 of Convolutriloba macropyga. NCBI lineage: Eukaryota > Metazoa > Xenacoelomorpha > Acoela > Convolutidae > Convolutriloba > Convolutriloba macropyga. Next base: position 19,881,107 of record NC_134476.1, on the reverse strand, counting down.
GTCTTGCACTGATGATAAGTTATACTAACTAACTCACGTCAACAAATTATTACACTAACTCCTCTCCTACTGTGAATTATATCTGAACAATCAACAAGTGTACAATCAAATGTCTCTGTGGTCGAAAAGATTTAATCATCAACGAATTTAAGGCTTCAACAAGAAATATTGAAATTAATTTGGCTTGTTATGGAAGCGAAATGGAGAAATATTTGGCAGTTATTTTAAAATTTATTAAACGCAAAAAAGCAAGCAGTTTTGTTGTTTGATGTGCATAATTTACTCTCTTTCTGTAATTGTGTAATGTTTTATTTCACTTATTTTTATTAAAAAATTATCAATATTTTTACATTTACCAGCGCGCTTAGACTATATGGAACAATACTCATACTCGTTATAAACTAAAAAACAAATGTGAAGACCACTTCCGCCCGTAAAACATAGATGTATCTTTGGAAATTGGATGAATATAGCCAATACTTAATCTTGATAAATGGGAGCTAACTTTATTACAGGGGAGCTTGATACATGTAGTCAGCTATCTTAATACATGGAGGCGGTCATAACTAATGGTAATACATGTAGGCGAAAAAAACAATAATCTTAGTACATGTTCTCGGCTATAGCCAATCCTATCACATTTACTCGGCTATAAATAATCCTAATACATGGGAACTAATGTTAATACATGTACCCATCTATAGCCAATCTTAATACATGGGAGCTAATCTGAACACATGCAGTCGGCTATAACTAATCTTAGGACATGGGAAATAACCTTATTACATGTAATCTATGTCTAATACATGGCGGTTATACCTAATCCTATAACCTTGCATACCTTATGTTAAAATATGAGAACCCTATTTCCTACCTAATACAAGGGAACGATACTCTAACGAGATACGAGGCGGTGACTCTACCCTATCATAATACATGTAGCCGACTCTAAGTACTTAACCGTATCTTAATACATTTAGTGAGACCCAAATCAGTAAAAATAAGCTATGGCCTACCTGAATACATGGGGTCTCCAACCCCTATGCATATAATACAAAGTGGTGAGGCTAATAATCACTTATAGTTTAAAAGGCGCAATTTTTTATTGGATAATAAAAGTCTGAAAAAGACGAAACAATAATAAAAAATCAAGAAACTTTCAAGAAAGATGTAAAGTCAAAAATCAGAAGAAACATAAAAAACAAAGATGATACACTTCAAAAGAATTGTAACTTTAGTTTTGAAATAACGCTCACAATCGCCAGAGGCCTTCAAAGAGATTAAAGCAATGCCATCAAGAAGACAGTAAACGCTTCTTCTTTTGAGCGAAATAGATCAGCCTTTTATAGGTCGAGCCTGAATGAAACTATTCACATCCAATTAAGCATTCGCTTTAATTGAAATTTGAAACGATAAAAAGGAAAGAAAATACAAAAGAACATCTTATTTTGGACTTTGCATAAAGACCAACGCTATACTTGAAGCAAAAAAGGGAACACAAATCACTTTCAACGTTTATAATTTGATTTAACTCAGAGTACTATCCGAAAATGTGACGTTTGCGGAAAACTTTTCCGAACAAGACAGCGAAAATGCTTATTAAAGATTTATTTCTGATATAATTATATCTAATCTAATTACACCGCTTGCATACCCTATGTTAAAATATGTGAATCGTATCCCTATCTTAATACATGGGAACAAAACCCCATCTTAATACAAGGCGTTGGCTCAACCCTATCTTAATACATGTGGCCGTCTAAAGTACTTTACCGTATCTTAATAAATAGAATGAGACCCAAATCGGCTAAAAATTCGCTATACCCTACCTGAATAAATGGGGTCCCCACCCCCACCCCATGTATACACTACTAGGGGGTGAGATCAGAAATCACTTTTTCTTTAAAAAGTGTTTTTTTATTGGAGAATGAAAATCTGGAAAAAAAACGAGACAATAATAAAAACTAAATAAATTTTCATGAAAGGTGAGAAGTCAAGGATCAAAAGAAAAATAAAAAAATAAACATGATACAATTCAGAAAATTTGCTTTTTTAGTTTTAATATAATGCTCACAATTGCCGAGCCCTTTCAAAGAGATTAATGCAATGCCATCAAGAAGACAATAAAAGCTTCTTCTTTCGAGCGAATTAGATAAGCCTTTTATAGGTTGAGCTTTATTCTGAATGAAACTCTTCAGATCCAATTAGGCATTTTGTTTAATTGCAAATTTGAAACGCTAAAGAGGAAGGGAAAAACGAATCAAGATCTTACTTTGGACTTTGCATTAAGACCAACGCTTTACCTGAAGCAAAAAAAGAAACCCAAATCACCTTCAACGTTTATATATTGATTGGACTCAGAATCCTAACCGAATACGTGACGTTTGCAAAAAAAACTTTTCCAAACAAGACGGCATAGAAAATTATTAACGATTCATCTAAAGCTCCTTTACTGTTCCAAATTTAATTTTATCAATATCTGAAAGTTAAGCAGCAATTGCAATCAGAAGTACAAGTTTTATCCCATTAAATAAGAAAAGTAATTATGAAAAAAGTTATCAGGAAAAATGAAAACCATTTTCTCTAATTTCTAGCACAAGTTGATGTAAAGCTTTCAACGCCATGTTCATTATATCGAACTAATTTAAACCATTTAAATCATAGTAGACAATTAAAGAGATGTCTTCACTATCCTTTTTGAATAATGACAGGAACAAAAATATACAAAATATAAGCAAGAATCAAATTTGCAATCTTATTCGACTTAACATGTTTTCCTGACACTGAAATTGTTACAAAAGAATGGCAGTGTAAATAATGTAAGCACTCTAGGAATCTTTAACTTACATCTTTCACTTAAATGTTGAACAGAAAACTTTGTGTTTTCCAAAAAAAGAACTGCAAAACAGTTAGCAAAGCTATATGTTCTCTGGTTAGTCAAGGGCATCATTTAAAGAAAAGTCTGCTAAGCTGACCAGACATGGAGACGAACAAAAAAAAATTAACACAAAATAATGTTACGTTATAATGTCTTCTCTGTAGCTTCTCTTCTAATGCATCGTTGTCATAATTTTTGAAAGGAACTCAATGTCTATTGAAAGTATACTAAACAAAAATCATATTCGCAAGGTTGAAAAAATAGAAAGTTAGAAAATGGAAATAATGAAACATTAAAAAAGGAAAGAAGTTCACTTAGAAGCAAGAAAAGCTTAGCTTTTTCACTTGATTTGTCAATTCGACATTGAAAAGGATGATAAAATAATAAAAAGAAGACAAAGAAGCAATGGACATGTCTTTTTAAAAAATAAGACACTAGAAAAAAAACATCAATAATAAATTCAACAATAATGCAAAAGGCTGAAAAGTTTTAAAATTTAAATTTTGGATGCTATAATTTTATTCTGTAATAAATTATTTCAGAAAACTTTAAAATAGATCTTGAGTCAAACAGAGTTGACATAGTTGACTGTTACCAAAAAAATATAAAATTATAAAGTTACAACAAAAAATTTAGTTTTCTTTTATAATTATACCTTCGCTGAACTCTTAGTCTAATTGAACTCGTGTCCAAAAATTAATTTATAAGCAAACTATAGCAATATAACTAATCACAGAATTTTAAAAAAATTTTCGTAAACTTTGATTGAGCTGGTGTCAACAAAAAAATCTAGCAATTGAGTCCCAGCGTAGAACACGAATTTTCTGTTTTATGCAGAAAAGTAAATAACATAAAAGACTACCGTTGAGCACTTTTCTCTCGAACGAGCGGAGAGCAGCTGGATTCATTACTTAGGGAGGCTAGCTTTAACCTAAATTGGGGTTAGGGGTGAGAATGAGGAGGGATGAGAGAGCGAAAGGAGGAGGAGGAGGGTGAACGCCAGTGGGGCGAAGGTTCGTGGTTACGGTCCGAATTAAGTTTATTTGGGATTGTTGAAGAGAGAATTAGGATGTGCGCTGTGTTAATGTGGAGAATCAAATGCTAAGAACCACGCTTCATACAACAAATTGTATCTCTTAAACTGCTTCGGTGGATCTCATACTCAAAGACTAGAGAGCCATAGGGCTCTACGAGAACATGATACCCTTCGGGCTTCACCCGTTTATTTCGTTTTGGAAGCCAAACAGTCAAAAGGGTCAGACTAATTAATGGTCATTCGATAAATTGCATGAAAAACGACCACAGCAGTAATCTAATTGCAGAAGATTTTGATTGAGAGCAACTGAAGGCGCACCTCATTTTGCAGGGTTTTTGAAAAAAGTAACTAAAATTGACATTGGCCAGATTATTAGCTGAAAAAACTTTTCCTCTCCTTATAGATAAGCTTTTTCGACAAGCTTAAGACGTATGTTGAATTAAACTGCTCAACGCAGGGTACTAGGATAATATTTTTAGCTAATAGTTAATAGGACTTTTTTAGCTAGTCAGGCTTGACACTACTCATAAACCAAGACTTTAATAAGGTTAAAAGTTTCCAGAAAAAAACACCTTTGGATTTTGTGTGAAAAATGAGGATCAGGGCAATTTCAAAGGGTAACGTGATAGAGTCTTTGCTGAAAGTGTATTGAATAAGCGCTTTGGTAAAAAAAAACAGGACTCTCTCAATTTTGGCTGAATCTCCAGAAGGCAATCAAAACGAGTGATTTTTGTTCAAAAACGTTAGCCCACACAAGGGGGGAACCAGTTTTTTTAGTATAATGCGGTTGAATTTGATTTTTGTCACAGCCACTACTGTTCATCTCTTCAACAAAAAAACTCACATAATATTATAATCACATATTATCTGATTTTGATAATGGGTTCCATAAATACGTAATTGAAGAATCTTTGAATTAACGAGATCATTTTCCTGAAATAGGCTTACTGAAGATTGGTAATATAACAGCACTTAGACCGATCATCAGAACAACTTTTTTTGCAAGTTTAAAAATATCCTATGTAGCATTTTGTAGCCTTTTTTCCTATTAATTGTCTAATAATTGAATTGGAAAACTACGTTAAAAATTTTTCGAAACTCATTTATATATTTTCTTACCAAAATTGGAAAGGATTTTTTTCACGACGAGATTTTATCAATTAATGTTTAACTTTCAAACCGTAAAAAAATACTTCAATCTCAAAGTCTCTTCTGTCGAAGTAAAATTTTCAAAACATTTTGATATCTCAAAGATTTGAAGTCATTGAGACTTGGCCTGATTCACTTTTAAGTATGACCACAATTGTGACAAGATTAACAAAAAATTGAAACAAAAAATGCACTCGACTTCCGAAGAACGTATGTTATGAGGCTCAATTTGACACAACAGAGATCACATTCCATCAGCAATAAAATATATATTTCGCGGGTTGATCTCTCATTTTTAAAATTCAATATAGAAAATCCTTAGTGTCAGAGCAATCTAACCTATAGGTACCTATTTGCAGCTTGTTATCTTAATCGGCTCACAGTTAACTTAGCTATGCGACTGCTAATGTCTTTAAAAGCAATTAGTTTTTACTTTATTTTTGTCTATTGACTCGATAACTACTATTGCTGAAAAAAGCAGAATGTGACAATTTTGAGTTGATTTTTCGTCTTGGCCATATATTTTCGGAGGCCAAATTGATCAATAAAGTATCTCTGTATTTGGAATATTTCGAAAAATTCGCGTTTTTTGGTTGAAACAAAACATTTATAGCCCAGGAAAGACGGGAAAGAATTTAAATTCTTGATCGGTAATTTTCATGTGAATTGCAAATCTCATATCTGTAAATAGATGATCACGTCTCCGCTTACGTGTGGAGATCTGGCCAAAACCTGTCAAATATTGAAAAAGAAAATTGAAAATTTTTTAAATTTTTTTACAATTGATCAGGCTTTGTGCAACCAAAATAGGGGGAAAATGTTACACTTGCCTACCCAAAAATATTTTTTCGATGAAACACCATGTGAGTGGATATGAATATTATATTTTGCCGACAATTGATATTTCCAATTGAAGTTTGTAAAAGAGCTCGGGTTTTTCTTGCGTTTGTGAACTTTTAAAGGCAAGCAACTTTGAATGGTGGCATTTATGTTTGGCAACCAAAATGAAAATAGTCAAGGCTGAAAACAATGTTTAAGAGTTGACTCTCTCAAGTTGTGGCTCAGACTGATTCAAGACTAAAGTGTGATCAGGGGTCACTTTCGGATGGGAATGGTATGATCAGAGGTCACTTCCGGATGACTGACTCAGCACTACATTTTGGACTACATTTTTATATACTGACTTTGGACTACATTTTTAGTCCATGCGAGAACAAATGACAAAATGCTGAGGTCAATTTTAGCTGAGGTCAATAATAGGTCGAAATTCTCACCAATAAGCGAAGAGCGGGTTGTACCACCAGAATTTTTAAGGTAGCCTTGAAACTTTGCTTTGAAGGGTAATGCAGCATAACAGAAAACGGCAGAGATAGACCCGTCAAAGGTGCATCCGGTTAGTTTTGGGTGAGACGAGGGAAGGAAAGTGATGAATCCAGGGAAAGATATTGACGTTGTTGAGCCGCCCTCTCCATGAAGTGTCACCTTCAGTGGGTACATGATTGAGCATTCTGGAATCTCCAGTTGAAACAGGCACTTTCGTTCATTGAAGATATCTACGCTGTCTACATTACATTCTCCATCGCTGTACACTGTTAATAAAAATTAACAAAAAATAGTATCTAATAACTTTTTCGTTAAGCAACCTGGTCGAGGTTTCAGCGCCCTTTCAGGACATTATTTTTTACGAATTGCGCTGATTGAGCTGAAATGTTCCATAATTCGAATTGAAAACCTTAATTATTAAAACTCTGAATGAGCAGCACTTTTGCTACGAACTCGCTTTAATTCCAGCGCTTTTGTGAATTAAGTTCATTGCATTTTAACACTTTTTAACTCTCACCCCACATCAGCGCGTTTATGCGCCTCATTAAGTAAGTTTTTTTTCGATAAAATTTTTGTAAATTAGCGCATTTCCGCGAATTTTTTACAAAGTTGAGAAATTTCCTTCAACCTTAAACCTGAGGCCACAACAGAAGCAAAATCTACTTGCAAAAGCATTTGTGGTTTCCATCATTGTTATATGAATACATTATTGTGATGATTTAGTCTTCTTTAATTAAGTGAATTGCACTAATCTACTATCACCGTTGAACAACTTTGATCAGAGCTCTATTCTAGAAACCCCTCTAACCATTTTCGAAAAAGGGCGCAGAAGGAGCCTGTGGGTTGCTGTAAAACTCCGGAGTCATGTTGAGGGCGAATTTGGTGACGTCACCCACAAATGGTATTGTCACATTCAGCACAACCTTCAATTGGGATCTTGCTATTCATTTTGAGAGTTTTACTTTCTGGTTTTCAAAGAGTTAAGATAGATAAACTCTGCTTTATGAAAACTGTTCCATAAAAATAATGAAGAGCAGGCTCGAAGTCATTCAAAAATCTTGCTGGGAAAAGGGGATGATTTTTTTCTGGTTCAACCTTTTCACCCCTATTTATTTATTTAACACCCGATCATTTCATATCGATCGCTTCACCCCTCTATCATTTTAACCCCAATACTATTGTATTTATAATTGGTTCTAATAACATTGGTTTTGTAATCATTCTGCAATACCTCGTGGGCCACATGAATGCCTTAGCGGCACGATCTATATTAAACTATCGCAACCAAAGATGGAATTAAAATATTCACAGAATAATGAGGAACCAATCTTACACTGAGGAAAGCCAATCTTCGGAATGAAATGATACTCGGCTGAAGTGATGGTGCCAATATACGCGGGGTTATATGAATCGAGGGGAAAGAAACTGAACAAATTTTCCAATCGTGCTCATGCCAGTCATCTGGAGGCAGTGTTTTTTATATGCGAACTGATTAAACTACAGATTTTAGTTACATTAGAGTGGAAACTGCGTCTTCAGGTCTGTAAACCAGTTCAAACCTCGCAGAATTTCAAACACATAATCACTGCGCCTTTCATTTTCAGGACCCAGGCCTAGACCTCTACTTATGAAAAGACTTTAAAAGTCTAGTAGGGGGAGGGGGGAATATTGACTATAATTACACGGTCGAGCTTCCTAGTTAAAGTCGAGCTAATTTCTTTTCATGGGTCGAGCTTAAGTCTTTTCATAACAAAGAAATCCAGCTAAGGTCTTTTCATGGGTCCATCATTAGTCATTTCATAACCAACAAAGTCGAGTAAAGGTCTTTTCATGGGTCCACGATTAGTCTTTTCATGAGTCTATTTTTTTTAAAATCAGATACTTTTCATTTTTTTCTGCTTCTGTACATACAGAAGTAGAGCTGGAGCAAGACTGAATAGCTTTGCACCAAAGCAGTCCAAATTAAGTAACAGTTGGAAAACTGCCAAAAGCTTAAGATTTTCAACAAATCTTAAGATAAAGAGATATAACAGCTCGAGTATATTACCACATTACTTGATTCAATGAAACCAGCTAGCTTAAGTGTATTGGTCCTAGTCCAATTAGCCATAACAAAAGTTCGGCGTTATTCAGTTTGCTTTCCCTTCCAAATTTATGAAATATTTTTTTTAAAAAAATAATGCAGGCTTTTGAGGGATTTGGGATCTTCTGATGAATCATTAAAAATGAAGTTGTATACCCGCTGACTACACTATATGCATTTTCGCCCGGATAATTTCAATGGCAAAAAAGCAGACTTATGAAAAGACCAATGATGGACCCATGAAAAAACTTTAACTCGACTTTGTTTGCAAACATTGTGTCGGGCTTATATCCAGCCCAAATATTAAGTCAAGCCAAAATCTTTTGTGAAAATTTGGGTCCAACTAAATTCTTTTGCAAAAAAATTTGAGTCGAGCTAAAGTCCTGAATGTCTTAAAGTCCAGCTAAACTCTTTTCATAGCTGAAATGAGTCGAGTATGATCTTTTCATAGTGAATGTTGGTCGAGCATTGTCTTTTCATAAGTCTGTAACTAAACCTGGGGAGCGCTTGCAAGATTCGTGCATAAATTTCAAACACATAATAAACGAGGTTTTCGTTTTCAGTGCGTTTGCTAGATTCCTGCAGGATTTTCAAAATATAATCACTCGGATTCTCGTTTTCAAGAGAGCTGGCTATGTTTATCCGCATAACTTTCATACATGCAGTCACTGAGATTTTCAATTTAATGAGTGCTCGCAAGGTTTTTGTGCATAATTATCGAACATAAAATCACTAGGTTTTTTTTCAAGAGCGCTTGCAAGGTTTTTAGAAAAATTTTTATACATAAAATCACTGGGAAATTCGTTTTCATGATCGCTCTCAAGACTGTTGTTTGATTTTCAAACATATAATTAGTAGGATTTTTGCTTTCAAGATGTTGCCTAGATTCTGGTATGGTTCACAAACATATAACATAGTTTGAGAGGTTTTTTTAGAGAGTTCGGAAAATTTTTGTGTAATTTTCACACATATAACCTCTGAGATTTTTTTTTCAAATGCGCTTGCTAGATTGTTGCAAAATTTTAAAAACATCATTAGGTTTTTCTTTTTGAAAGGCCCTCGCAAGGTTTTTCTGCCTGGTTGTCAACATATTCACTGGAATTTTTGTTTCAAGAGCGTTCAAAAATATTTGCAGGATTTTTTGAACAAATAATCACTTGGGTTTTTATTGTCAAGAGCTTCCGCAAGGTTCTTGCATCTTCTGGATGTAGATAATCTCTAAGATTTTCATTTTCAAGAGCATCGAATATTTGCTGCACGATTTTTAAGAAGAAGAACTCTGAAAAATTTTGTTTTCACGCACTCTTGCCAGGTTTTTTCATATTTTTCAAGCACGTAATCCCAAGAACTTTTGTTTTTGAGAACCTTCGCGATATTTTTGTGCATGATTTTTAGGAATTTAATTACTGTAATTTTCGTTTTCAAGAGCACATCCAAGATTATTCTTGCATGGTTTTCAAATAGATAACCTCTGGGATTTACGATTTCAAGCGATTTTTTTTGTTTTCAAGAGCGCTCGCAAGTTTTTAGGAATGGTTTTCTAACATATGACGGCTGGATTTTCATTTTCAAGAGGACTTGCAAAATTTTAAACAGGTTTTAAAATACAAAATCACTGAGAGTTTCCTTTTAAAGAGCGCTCCCTAGATTGTTGCATTTTTTTCAAGCATATAGTTAATTTTATTTTTGTTATCAAGTGCGCTCACAATGTCTATGTGCATGATTTTGAAGCATTTAATGAAAGGATTGTCGTTATCAATAGTATTAGAATGACTCTTGTATGTTTTTAAACAAATATATACCTAGATTTCTCTTTTCGCTCCTGAGATTCTTGTACGAAAATAATCACTGCGGTTTTGAATTTCAAAAGCATTTGCAAGATTTTTGCATGAATTTCAAACATATAGTTACTTGGATTTTACTTTTCAATAGCGCTCGCAAGACTTTTGTGCATAATTTTAGACATATAATCACTAGGTTTTTTGTTTTCAAGAGCACTCCCAAGATTCTTGCATGGTTTTTATATAGATTTTCTCTGGGACTTTTGTTTTCAAGAGCGCTCGCTATATTGTTGCATAATTTTCAAGCACATAGTTAATTGAATTTTCGTATTCAACAGCGCTCACAAGTTTTGTGTGCATAGTTTTTAAATTTAAAATCACAGGAATTTTTGACATCAAGAGCGCTCGCAAGATTCTTATATGTTTTTCAAACATATGATTTTCTAGATTTTGTTTTTCAAGAACGTTCCTAAACTGCGTGCGTGTTAAAAATCAATAATCACTGGAATTTAAACAGCAGTCGCAAGACTTTTGCATGATTTTCAAATATATAATTACTGGGATTTTCCATTTCAAACGCGCTTGCAAGAATCTCACGTAAATTTTAAATATTAAATCTCTGGGATTTTCGCTTTTAAGAGCGCTCGCTAGGTTGTTGATAATTTTCAAACCTATAGTTATTGGGATTCAAATTTTCACAAGCGATGAAAACCTTTTGGTGGATGAATTTCAAACATGGAATCGCAGGGACTTTCGTTTTCAAGAGCACTCGAAAGTTTTTTGCATATCTTTTAAGAAGAAAAACTCTCAGGAGATTCATTTTCACGAGCTCTCGCTAGATTTTGCATATTTTTCAAGCATATAACCAAAAGAAATTTCCTTTTCAAAAGCGTTCGCAAGATTTTTGTGCATGATTTTGCACATTTAACTACTGAAATTTTTGTTTTCAAGAGCACATCCAGGATTCTTGCATGATTTTTGAGAACCTTCGCGATTTTTTTGTGCATGATTTTTAGGAATTTAATTACTGTAATTTTTGTTTTCAAGAGCACATCCAAGATTATTCTTGCATGGTTTTCAAACAGATAACCTCTGGGATTTACGCTTTCAAGCGGTTTTTTTTTGTTTTCAAAAGCACTCGCAAGTTTTTAGGAATGGTTTTCTAACATATGACGGCTGGATTTTCATTTTCAAGAGCACTTGCAAAATTTTAAACTGGTTTTTAAATACAAAATCACTGAGAGTTTCCTTTTAAAGAGCGCTCCCTAGATTGTTGCATTTTTTTCAAGCATATAGTTAATTTTATTTTTGTTATCAAGTGCGCTCACAATGTCTATGTGCATGATTTTGAAGCATTTAATGAAAAGATTGTCGTTATCAATAGTACTGGAATGACTTTTGTATGTTTTTTAAACAAAAATCTACCTAGATTTCTCTTTTCGCTCCTAAGATTCTTGTACGAAAATAATCACTGCGTTTTTCAATTTCAAAACATTTGCAAGATTTTTCGTGAATTTCAAATATGTAATTGCTTGGATTTTCCTTTTCAATAGTGCTCGCAAGATTTTTGTGCATATTTTTAGACATATAATCACTAGGTTTTTCGTATTCAAGAGCACTCCCAAGATTCTAGCATGGTTTTTATATAGATTTTCTCTGGGACTTTTGTTTTCAAGAGCCCTCGCTATATTGTTGCATAATTTTCAAGCACATAGTTGATTGGATTTTCGTATTCAACAGCGCTCACAAGATTTGTGTGCATAGTTTTTAAATTTAAAATCACAGGGATTTTTGACAACAAGAGCGCTCGCAAGATTCTTATATGTTTTTCAAACATATGATTTTCTAGATTTTGTTTTTCAAGAACGTTCCTAAACTGCTTGCGTGTTAAAAATCTATAATCACTGGAATTTAAACAGCAGCATAATTCACAAGCACATAATCAATGGGATTTTTGTTTCCAACAGCGCTCGCAAGATTTTTGGGAATGATTTTCAAACTTATAATCACTGCATTTTGATTTTCAAGAGTGCTTGCAAGATTCTTACATGGTTTTCAAAAAACGTCTCTGAGAGCCTTTCCTGGGTTGTTGCATACTTTTCAAGCCTATAATCAATGGTATTTTTTTTTCAAGAGTGCTCGCAATGTCTATATGCAAGATTCTAGGCATATAGTAAATGGAATTTTTATCATCGAGTGTGCTAGAAAGAATCTTGTATGTTTTTTAAACATATAATTACCGGGATTTTTCTTCAGTAACGGTCCTAACAAGCTTTTCTGAAAAAAATCACATGATTTTCCAATTTCAATAGCACTTGCAAGATTTTTGCATGAATTTCTAACATATATATATATATATATATATATATATATATATATATATATATATACTGCGATTTTCCTTTTCAAAAGCGCTCGAAAGATTTTTGCGTTGTTTTTAATCATTGATCACTGGGATTTTCATTTTCAAGAGCACTCTCAAGATTCTTGCATGGTTTTAAAATCAATTAATTCTGTTTTTTTTGTTTTCAAGAGCGCTCTCTAAATTGTTGCATAATTTTCAAGCATATAGTTAATTGAATTTTCGTATTCAACAGCACTCACAAGATTTTTGTGCAAAATTTTTGATTTAAAATCACAGGAATTTTTGATATCAAGAGCGCTCGCGAGATTCTTGTACGTTTTTAAAACACATAATCAAAAGAAATTTCCTTTTCAAAAGCGTTCGCAAGATTTTTGTGCATGATTTTGCACAATTAACTACTGAAATTTTTGTTTTCAAGAGCACATCCAGGATTCTTGCATGATTTTCAAATAGGTAACCTCTGGGAGTTACGTTTTTAAGCAATCGTTGCATAATTTACAAGCACATAATCAATGGGATTTTTGTTTTCAAGAGCGCTCGCAAGATTTTTGGGAATGATTTTCAAACTTATAATCACTGGGTTTTGATTTTCAAGAGCGCTTGCAAGATTCTTACATGGTTTTCAAAAAACGTCTCTGAGAGCCTTTCCTAGGTTGTTGCATACTTTTCAAGCCTACAATCAATGGTATTTTTGTTTTCAAGAGCGCTCTCAATGTCTATGTGCAAGATTCTAGGCATATAGTAAATGGAATTTTCGTCATCGAGTGTGCTAGAAAGAATCTTGTATGTTTTTTAAACATATAATTACCGAGATTTTTTTTCAGTAACGGTCCTAAGATGCTTTTCTGAAAAAAATCACATGATTTTCCAATTTCAAGAGCACTTGCAAGATTTTTGCATGATTTTCTAACATATATATATACTGCGATTTTCCTTTTCAAAAGCGCTCGAAAAATTTTTTGCGTTGTTTTTAATCATTGATCACTGGGATTTTCATTTTCAAGAGCCCTCTCCAGATTCTTGCATGGTTTTAAAATCAATTATTTCTGGTTTTTTTGTTTTCAAGAGCGCTCTCTAAATTGTTGCATAATTTTCAAGCATATAGTTAATTGAATTTTTGTATTCAACAGCACTCACAAGATTTTTGTGCATAATTTTTGATTTAAAATCACAGTAATTTTTGATATCAAGAGCGCTCGCGAGATTCTTGTACGTTTTTCAAGCATATAATCAAAAGAAATGTCTTTTCCAAAAGCGTTCCCAAGATTTTTTTGCATGATTTTTGCACAATTAATTACTGTAATTTTTGTTATCAAGAGCACATCCAAGATTCTTGTATGATTTTCAAATAGATAACCTCTGAGATTTACGTTTTAAAGCAATTGTTTCTTAATTTACAAGCACATAATCAATGGGATTTTTGTTTTCAAGAGCGCTCGCAATATTTTTAGGAATGATTTTCAAACCTAAAATCACTGGATTTTCATTTTCAAGATCTCTTGCAAGATTCTTCCATGGTTTTCAAAAAAACCTCTGAGAGCCTTTCCTAGGTTGTTGCATACTTTTCAAGCCTATAATCAATGGTAATTTTGTTTTCAAGAGCGCTCGCAATGTCTATGTTTAAAACTTTAAGCATATAGTAAATGGATTTTTCGTTATCGAGTGTGCTGGAAAAAATCTTGTATGTTTTTAAACATATAATTACCGGGTTTTTTTTTCACTAACGGTCCTAAGATGTTTTTCTGAAAATAACACAAGGTTTTTCAGTTTCAAGAGCACTTGCAAGATTTTCGCATGATTTTTGATCATTTGATCACTGGGATTTTCATTTTCAAGAGCACTCCCAAGATTCTTATATGGTTTTTAAATAGATTATCTCTGGGATTTTTTTTTTCAGGAGTGCTCGCTATATTGTTGCATAACTTTTACTCATATAGTTAATTGGATTTTCGTATTCAAGAGCGCCCACAAGATTTTTGTGCATAATTTTCGAACTTACAATCACAAGGATTTTTGATACCAAGAGCGCTCGCGAGATTCTTGTATGTTTTTCAAGCATATAATCAAAAGAAGTTTCTTTTTCAAAAGCGTTCCCAAGAGTTTTTTGCTTGAATTTTGCACAATTAATTACTGTAATTTTTGTTATCAAGAGCACATCCATGATTCTTGCATGGTTTTCAAATAGATAACCTCTGAGATTTACGTTTTAAAGCAATTGTTGCTTAATTTACAAGCACATAATCAATGGGATTTTTGTTTTCAAGAGCGCTCGCAATATTTTTAGGAATGATTTTCAAACCTGTAATCACTGGATTTTCATTTTCAAGATCTCTTGCAAGATTCTTCCATGGTTTTCAAAAAAACCTCTGAGAGCCTTTCCTAGGTTGTTGCATACTTTTCAAGCCTATAATCAATGGTATTTTTGTTTTAAAGAGCGCTCGCAATGTCTATGTTTAAAACTTTAAGCATATAGTAAATGGATTTTTCGTTATCGAGTGTGCTGGAAAAAATCTTGTATGTTTTTAAACATATAATTACCGGGTTTTTTTCACTAACGGTCCTAAAATGTTTTTCTGAAAATAATCACAGGGTTTTTCAATTTCAAGAGCTTTTGCAAGATTTTCGCATAACTTTTGATCATTTCATCACTGGGATTTTCATTTTCAAGAGCACTCCCAAGAATTTTGCATGGTTTTTATATAGATTGTCTCTGGGATTTTTGTTTCCAAGAGCGCTCGCTATATTGCCGCATTTTCAATCACATGGTTAATTGGATTTTCGTATTCAACAGCGCTCACAAGATTTGTGTGCAAAGTTTTTAAATTTAAAATCACAGGGATTTTTGATGTCAAGAGCGCTCTCGAGATTCTTGTATGTTTTTCAAGCATATAATCAAAAGAAATTTCTTTTTCTAAAGCGTTCCCAAGAGTTTTTTGCATGTTTTTTGCACAAATAATAACTGTATTTTTTGATTTCAAGAGCACATCCATGATTCTTGCATGGTTTTTTTTAATTTATATCCTCTGAGATTTACGTTTTAAAGCAATTGTTGCCTAATTTACAAGCACATAATCAATGGGATTTTTGTTTTCAAGAGCGCTCGCAATATTTTTCGGAATGATTTTTAAACCTGTAATCACTGGATTTTCATTTTCAAGATCTCTTGCAAGATTCTTCCATGGTTTTCAAAAAAATCTCTGAGAGCCTTTCCTAGGTTGTTGCATACTTTTCAAGCCTATAATCATTGGCATTTTTGTTTTCAAGAGCGCTCGCATCGTCTATGTGCAAAATTTTAAGCATATAGTAAATGGAATTTTTGTTACCGAGTGTGCTGGAAAAAAATCTTGTATGTATTTAAACATATAATTACCGGGTTTTTTCAACTAACGGTCCTAAGAAGCTTTTCTGAAAATAATCACAGGGTTTTTCAATTTCAAGAGCACTTGCAAGATTTTCGCATGATTTTTGATCATTTGATCACTGGGAGTTTCATTTTCAAGAGCACTCCCAAGATTCTTGCATGGTTTTTAAATAGATTATCTCTGTGATTTTTGTTTTCAAGAGCGCTCGCTATATTGCTGCATAATTTTCAAGCACATAATTAATTGTATTTTTGTATTCAACAGCGCTCACAAGTTTTGTGTGCATAGTTTTTAAATTTAAAATCACAGGGATTTTTGATATCAAGAGCGCTCGCGAGATTCTTGTATGTTTTTCAAACATACAATTCTCGAGATTTTTTTTTCCAATAACGCTCCTATGATGCTTGCATGTTAAAATCTAATCACTGCGGTTTTTCAATTTAAACAGTTTTTTGCTTGATTTTCAAATATATAATTACTTGGCTTTCCAATTCCAAGCGCGCTCGCAAGAATCTCGCATACATTTTAAATAAAAAATCTCTGGAATTTTCGTTTTTAAGAGCTCTCGTCAGATTGTTTTAAAATTTTCAAACCAATATTCTTTGGGATTTGCGTTTTCAATCGCGCTCGCAACCTTTTTGTGCATGATTTCCGAACACATAGTCATTTGGATTTTTGTTTTCAAGAGCGCTTACCATGGCTCTGTTTATGATTTTGAAACGTATAATCACTGTAATTTTTGTTTTCAAGAGAGATCGCAAGAGCGCTC
The DNA here is from genome assembly GCF_964194025.1 of Convolutriloba macropyga. NCBI lineage: Eukaryota > Metazoa > Xenacoelomorpha > Acoela > Convolutidae > Convolutriloba > Convolutriloba macropyga. The sequence continues at coordinate 19,864,361 of NC_134476.1, read as the reverse complement.
GCAAATCCTTTCCGCATGGTTTTCAAACATGTTATCACAGGAATTTTTGCTTCAGGGAGCATTTGAAATCTCATGCGTGATCTTTGAACATACAATGACTGGGATTTTGTTTGCAGGACCACTCTCAAGGTTTTACTGCATAATTTTTAAACATATAATCACAGGGATACTCATGTTCAAGAGCACTATAAAAATTTTTGTCATCATTTTTCGAACATAAAATCACTGGGATTTTTGCTTACAGGAGCACTCGCGTGGTTCCTGTACATAATTTTGAAAAAAAATCTTTTTCAAGGAAGCTGGTAAGATTTTTTGCATGATTTTAGAACTGATAGTCATTGTGGTTTTTGTTTTCAAGAGCGCTCGCGAAGTTTATGTGCATGGTTTTCAAATATTTAATTACTGGGACTTTCATTTTCAAAAGCGCTCGCAAGATTGTTGCATGATTTTCAAGCACATAATTATTGGGATTTTTGTTTTCAAGAGCGCTTACAATGGCTCTGTGCATGATTCTGAAACACATCACCACTGCATTTTTTTCAAGAACGATTGGAAATTTTTTTATGATTTCCGAACACAAAATCTTTGGGATTTCCGTTTTCAGTAGTACGCTCGCAACATTCTAGCCGATTTTCAAACATATAATCACTGTGGTTAACGTTTTCAACAACGCTCACAATTCTTTTCTGCACGGTTTTCAGACAGATAATAGCAGAGATTTATGCTTTTTTTATGAGCACTCAAAGTTTTTTGCATAATCTTTAAACATATAATAAATTCGTTTTCATGATTTTCGTTTGCAAAACCACTCACCATTTTTTTGCTTAATTTTTGATCATGTAGTCACTGGAATTTTTGTTTTCAAGAGCACTAGAAAAATTCTCCCATAGTTCTCGCAGGAATCCTGTGCATGATTTTCAATTATATAATCACTTTCGGGACTCTCATTTTCGAAAAAGTTCGCTAGAGTTTAGTATAATTTTCAAACATATAATCACTAGCATTTCCCCTTCAGGAGCGCTCCTAAAGTTCTTGCATTAATTTCAAAGAAAAAGCCAATAGGTTTTTTGTTTTCAAGAGCGCTCGCGAAGTTTATGTGCATGGTTTTCAAACATTTAATTACTGGGACTTTCATTTTCAAAAGCGCTCGCAAGATTGTTGCATGATTTTCAAGCACATAATTATTGGGATTTTTGTTTTCAAGAGCACTTACAATGGCTCTGTGCATGATTTTGAAACACATCAACACTGCATTTTTTTCAAGAACGATTGGAAATTTTTTTATGATTTCCGAACACAAAATCTTTGGGATTTCCGTTTTCAGTAGTACGCTCGCAACATTCTTGCCGATTTTCAAACATATAATCACTGTGGTTAACGTTTTCAACAACGCTCACAATTCTTTTCTGCACGGTTTTCAGACAGATAATAGCAGAGATTTATGCTTTTTTTATGAGCACTCAAAGTTTCTTGCATAATCTTTAAACATATAATAAATTCGTTTTCATGACTTTCGCTTGCAAAACCACTCACAATTTTTTCTGCTTAATTTTTGATCATGTAGTCACTGGAATTTTCGTTTTCAAGAGCACTAGAAAAATTTTCCCATAGTTCTCGCAGGAATCCTGTGCATGATTTTCAATTATATAATCACTTTCGGGACTCTCATTTTCGAAAAAGTTCGCTAGAGTTTAGTATAATTTTCAAACATATAATCATTAGCACTTCCCCTTCGGGAGCGCTCCTAAAGTTCTTGCATTAATTTCAAAGAAAAAGCCATTAGGTTTTTTGTTTTCAAGAGCGCTCGAAAACTTTGGGTGTATGGTTTTCAAAAAATTAAAAACTGGTACTTTCGTTTTCAAAAGCGCACGCAAGATTCTTGCAAGATTTTCAAGTATATAATATCTTATTTACTTTGGTTTCAACACCGACCGAATTGTTGAGTTGTGTTTTTTTAAAAAAAACACAACTCAACAATTGTGTGTTTTTGATAAAAAGTTGTGTTTTTTTTAAAAACCACAGTGATTTTGTGTTTTTTTTAAATTGTTGTGTTTTTTTTAAAAAAAACACAACAATTTAATTGTTGTGTTTTTTTTAAAAAAAATAAACTCTTAGATTTTGTTTTTCAGGAGCGCTTGCAAAATTTTTGCTCTTTTATCAAACAATTAACCACTGGGACTTTCGTTTTCAAGAGCGCTCGCAATACTAAGGTTTGCCAAGCAAATGATTAGTTGAATTTCATTTCAGCACGAACGCTTCTAACATTGCTGAAAGATTTTCAAACATATATTACTGATGTTTTCTTTTTTAAGAGTTCACACGAGAGTCGTGCATGATTTTCACAATTATATTTACCGCAATTTGTTTTTCAAGAGCACTCGAAACATTCTTGCTTGATTTTCAAACATATAGTCACTGTAGTTATGGTTTTCACAAATCTCAGTTCTCGCAATTTATTTCTGCATGATTTTCAAACATATCAAAACAGGGATTTTAGCCTTCAAGAGCACTCGAAAAGTTCTTACTTGATTTTCAAACAAACCGGGATTTTTGCTCTCGAGAGCAATTGAAGATTTCTGTACCTAATTTTCAAGCATATATTCAATAGGACATTTATTTCCAAGAGCAACCGCAAGGTTCTTGACTAGTTTTCAAACATATATTCACTGTTTTTCTTCTTTCAGGAGTGCTCCTATGATTCTTGAATGATTTTCAAACATTTAATCACTGTGATTATCGTTTTCAGTAGCGCTCGCAAATCTGTTCTGCATATTTTTTAAACAAGGATTTTGGCTTTCAATGGCAATCAAAAAACGCTCGCATGATTTTCAAAAAATCAATGACTTAGATTTTCGTTTCCAAGAGCGCTCGCAAGGTGTTTCAGCATGATTTTCAAACATAAAATCACAGGGATTTACAATTTCAGGAGCGCATTGCAAAATTTTTGCACCATTTTCAAATATATAATCATTGGGATTTTTTCGTTTTCAAGAGCGCTGACTAGGTTGTTGCCTAATTTTCAAACATATAATCACTGCGGTTTTTAATCTCATGTGCGCTCGCAAACTTTTTATGCATGATTTTCAAACATATAATTACCGGATTTTTTGTTTTCAAGAGCACTCGCAAGGTTTTTGTGCTTGATTTTGAAACATATGATCACTGGAATTTCGTTACCATGAACATCCGCAAGATTTTTCTATGTTTTTCAGACTTATTATTAACGGAATTTTTGTTTTCAAGAGCACTCGCAAGGTTTAGTGCATGATTTCCAAACATATGATTACTGCAATTTTGGTTTTCAAGAGCGATCAAAAGGTTCCTGTATGATTTTCACTGTGGTAAACATATAATCACTGTGGTTTTTGGCTTCAAGAGCGTTCGCAAAATTTTTCTGCCTGTTTCTCAAACATGTAATCATTGGGATTTTCGTTTTTAAGAGCGCTTGCATGGTTTATGTGCATGACTTAGAAACATATATTCGCTGCAATTGTCAATTTAAAGAGATCACAAGATTCTGGTATGATTTTTTAACATGTTTTACTGGGACTTCCGTTTTCAGGAGCTCTCCTTAGATTCTTGTATGTTTTTAAAACATAAAATCACTTTCATTTTCAAGAGTTTTTCATTTTCAAGAGCGCTTGCAAGATTCTTGCTTGGGTTTCCAAACATATACTCACAGGGATTTTCGTTTTCAATAGCACTCGCTAAATTTTTGGATGATTTTTAAGCATATAATCTCTGAGGTTTTCGTTTTCAAGAGCGCTCGCAAGATTCTTGCATGATTTTTGAACATATAATAATTGGGATTTTCGTTTTCAAGAGCACCCGCTAGATTGTTGCTTATTTTTCAAACTTATCTTACCTGCGATTTTCTTTTTCAAGAGCGCTTGCATGATTCTTGCGCAAAATATATTTGCACTGGGATTTTCGTGTTCAAGAGCACTCGCAAGATAAGATTCTTGCATGATCTTCGAACATATAATTACAAGGATTTTTCTTTGCAAGATCGCTTGCAAGATTTTTGCATGATTTTGAACTCCTGGTTTTGCCACGGAACATACTTCAGTAAAGAACCAAGGCTTCTTCCTGACTGTTCTATGACTGTTTGCTACTATGAATTTTTTGTTAATGTCAAACTCAAAACTGGCCAAACTATATTTACAGGTTCAATTGGAGTCTGATTTTTTGAATGATTTTCTTATCGTAAGTAAATACAATTGGCTTTAACTATTACAACCATGGTTTTGGTGCGAGCAGATTGTCGGTTTGAACTTGAATTTTGATTACCCTACCAATTTGAGTTCCACAATAACTGGGGATATATTAAACAATGTTTCAAAAGAACTCAAAACAAATCAGAATATCTTGTCGTTTTTTATGGATGACTAGAGCTAACTCAAAAATGAGAAAGGGCTCAGATTTTTTTAAATACCTATTAAAAAAAATCAACGAATAAAAGGGACACGATTGAAAAGGTAATAAGATCTCCTCACAGACCAATCGATTCCATCTTTCCTTTTCAAACGATTGCCCTAGAAATATCTTAACAAGATCCCTTGTCATTCAACAGCTCTGCTTCCGAGACTTCTATAGGAGAGCTAGCAATGCAGGGTCCAACGGCCACATCCTCTTCATACGCTGCAGCATCAGATCCAGAGTAGTACGGAATCACTTTGACACGCACCAATTTTCCGCAGCAGACTTTGTCCAGAACTACGTTAACACTCTTGGCAAAATCTCTGTCACCTGGATCTGGATCGGGGTCAAGTTCAAATCGGACTCCGGAATACACATCACTTGTCATTACATAAGATACCTGAAGTCCTGACGTCACTTTTGTGAAAGTTACCGAATCCAAACTTGCAAGTCCAATTCCGATTTCCACGAAATTTCCGTCTTCAGTTCCACTGATGGCTTTGATTCTTAGGGTCATTCCGAAATATTGGGGAGCAATTGTCAGTGATAGAGTTTGTTGAAAGTCGAGGGTTACGTGCGGCAATTGCACTGTGCCGGACGAGTCAACAATTTCATAATGAATTGAACTGCCTTTTCCGTCAAATTGAAGCTCTAAGCTGGTCGATTGATCACCGTGAATTTCAGACGAAATAAGATTTGCATCTGCTGGGAAAGTCACAACTTTCTTCTCGATAACTTTCCTATCCGAGCCCGCCTTTATTGCAATTTCGAAGTTGTATGTCTGACCAGGAGTTAAATTTTGGAAAGTATAAGTTGTAAGAGCCGGAAATGGGAAAGTATCTGGGTAGGTTTGGGGAACATCCTCGAATTCAGAGCTGATTGTTGCGTTTAAGAATCCAAATCGGCCCGTAATTATGAGTGAGAAATTGATTGATATCGAGTCGATCGTGAAGACATCAAACAAGGGTTCCGCTAGCAAAGTTATCACAGTCACCACCTCAGTGTCACCATTGCTGAATCCGAAGAAAGGTTGAAAATCAATCATGTATTGAGCTCCTGTAAAAAAAAATTGTTTATTGTATTCAATTGAAAAAAAACTGTATTAAAAATTCAAAAATTGTCTGAAAAATCCATACCAGTTTTCAAACTTAAACTTATAAACTTATCAAATGAAAAAATTGAAAAATTTGCCTATAATAAGCAACTCATCAACGCATACAACATCTCAATACTGGCAAACCACTAGAAACTTGAAAGTCTTAATCTAGAACTGGCAAAACGTAAAGAATTTACACAACAACTTTTAAAATCAGCAAAAAAATCTTTTAAGGTTCCTGGTTTGCATAGCGCGACTTACATTATTAAGGCTCATTTTACAATTTGTTCCCCAGAAATTGAATTTTCTCGAACTGACGGTTAAATTAGAGTTAATCGGTAAAAATAAATAAATAATAATGAAGCCCATTGAAACGGAGCGTGTGGAATAGAAACATTGTTGAAAAAGTATTCTCCCAGCTGAAGTGGAGAAACAGAGGAAAACTGAAGTAATTTAGGAGTTAAGTTCTCCAGTTTTTCCTTATTTATTTGAGATTAAATTTGTTTTGCTTTAAATTGAAATTTCTGCCTCCCCCCGTTGAGGCGTCAATGTAAAAAGATAAAAAGACAAAAGGTAAAATTTCTAGGGAAAAAAAGGTTACATGTAAAACTCTTGCCCTATGCGGTGAAAGCTGTGACATTAAATTTTTACTGCTAACAACCTTAAATCTTTTTAAAAATTACCACTTAACTCACAAAACGTCACAAAGCAACACAAACCATTTCTAACGAACTATTGTTTGAAAAGGATACAAGACTTGTGCTCAAGTGGGTGAATTTGTTGAGAAGAAATTGATAATTCCAAAAAATATTGCTTTTATTTTACCATTCACTAGGATGAACCCCAATAAAAAATAAAGCAGGAAAATGAAGGTAACCGGGTGGTAGCGTAGTTGAAAACAGTTAAGAAAATTATGAGCACTGTTTCAAGTTAATTTTATTTTCTTAGAAAAAACCCAACCCGATTTATCGTGTGAACCTATATCGTGTATGATCCAGTATCGCGTAGATCTTCTCCGAACAGTGAACCTATATCGTGTACGATCCAGTATTGTATAGATTTTCTCTGAACAGATAATAATTGGAGAAAAGAACCGAATTTTTTTCTAAACTTTGATGATACGTTTTTTAATGTTTTTATGACAAGATGTTATTTTCTCACGTTCTCATAAGCGGCATCCCCCGTACCTAAGGCTCAGTGACAATCAGGCCTGATGCAGAACAATATCAAAGAATTTTCAATTTTCAGTACTGACACAGGAAGATTTCAGAACCAACTGTGAAGTGATTTCCGAACTTTTCTGATTGAGAGCAAAATTCAAAGATATATAATCAGTATTCTTCTGAATCAGAAGACAATTCAGAATCAATCAGCCAATTAACTCTGAATCAGATAATTTCATTGCAAAATGTGACATGAATTAGAATTTTACAAAGCACTAACTTTGCCTCAGAGTTAGGGACGTGACTATGAAGATCATATACTCGATGGGATCTTTTACGTTTGCGCTGCAAAGCTTAGTAGGTGCATATTATTTGGACTCTAATTTTTACATAAAGATTTAATATAAAATGGCTTGTGGTCTGTACCTGGGGTGGGGGCTCAAATTTTTTCCCATACATTAGCTCATCGCAGCATATCCATGAAAATTTATAAAATGAAAATTTATAAAAAAAAAAGTTTTTATTTGAGGTGTTTGCAATGCACTGGCAACGGTTTATTGGAAAATTGAAAATTCTTGCTTTCTTTTTCATGTTCTAATTTAACATAGCCGGCAGGGTACCCGACAATAACTGCGCAGAAGACTGTTGAGAACCTTAGTTAAAAAACCATCGTGACCAAGACAATAAAGTTCAAATTACTGGAATTTTATAACAATTCGGGTGATCCCTATTCAAGCTCAATTGTAATTTAGACATTCTGAATTAGATTTAATAAGTGAGTGCTGCAGTTAGCTTTTCTTAGTCTTGGCAAGTCATTTATGTATCCATTCTAAAAACTAAGAGAATAAAAATGACGTCATGCATACAAATTAAGTTGCAGTGTAGTAAAAGCCATCGAAAACAGCAGTTTATTTTAGTTATGACAAGCGCCGAATTACAGCTCAAAGAATTGGACATATCGAAGCTCATTCTGATTATAGACTACACGCTGAAAGTTGATCGGTTTCAATTTTGTTACCCGAAATACAAATTTTATTGCCAAAAAGTTTTGTAAGTTTTAGATAACGTATGAAACACAACTTACATTTAAATGCCTTGCATGGTATAGTGTTGACAAAAATAAGTCTTTCATCATACATGAACAAAATTTCCAAGACAAAATAAGCAGAACTTCAAGATAGCCGTCTTAAAAAAATGGATGAAAAAGAAAGCCAGATTTATCCGGAAATCTAATGTAGAGCTTCGATAGCTGATCAATTCAATGGAAATTGTAAGGAAAATATACAGAAAGTTGAAACCGTTTCTGGGCTGAGATTTTGCCCGAGATCTCAAAATTTTGGTTTATACAAATCTTTGAGCCACTGAGCAAATAACGGTTTTAGCGAAATTGACCTCATTTGAGCTCTAGATTAATATACTCAATCAGAATAACTCAGCTTATTAAGTGGGAACATATACGCAAATTTTCCTGATTTCAAAAAAGCCTTATCGGAAGAATGAAACAGCTGCCGTTCCTTGCTGTAGTCCAGTGAATGTATGCGAGCCATGAACATCCATAGAATGATGAACTGTAACGGGAGGAACACTTGGGTCGTAGGGGTTGACAGTGACAGTTGTTGAGGCTCCTAAGATGTTGACAAACCACGACACCTCCACGGATGTGGGTGATAGGGCACGAGCCTCTGCCGACACGTTGATTCTGATCTTTCCTAGAATTCGAAAAGGAACACGTTGGTTAATTACTCCCAGCAAGGAATTCTGCAAAAAAGACGCACCAATGTCTTCAGATAAGCTATGAATTACTGCAATGTTTTGATTATTTGAATTATTTTGTGATACTCTAATTGCCAGTAATTATTAATGGCAACTGAAAAGTATTGATTGTTTCTCTCTTTTTCAACTAACTCATCAGTGGAACTATTAGAAGTTTGGGAGAGAGAGAGAGAGAGAGAGAGAGAGAGAGAGACAGAGAGACAGAGAGAGAGAGAGGGAGAAAGAGAGAGAGAGAGAGAGAGACACAGAGAGAGAGAGAGAGAGAGAGAGAGAGAGAGAGAGAGAGAGAGCGAGAGAGAGAGAGACAGAGAGAGAGAGCGAGAGAGAGAGAGAGAGAGAGAGAGAGAGAGAGACGAGAGAGAGAGAGAGAGAGAGAGAGAGAGAGAGAGAGAGAGAGAGAGAGAGAGAGAGAGAGAAGAGAGAGAGAGAGACACAGAGAGAGAGAGAGAGAAGAGAGAGAGAGAGAGAGAGAGAGAGAGGGAGGGAGGGAGGGAGGGGAGGGATGGAGGGGAGGGAGGGAGGGAGAGAGCAATCTAATACAAATTGCGCATAAGTTAGACTAGACATAGTATGATAAGAAGTTTCACGTGTTAACGTATTTTTTTCGGAGAGATGAAGCTTTCAGGGACAAAGACAACAAAAAGTTTAATGTGAGAGTAGCTTTGCAAGTAAGGGCTGATTGAAATTGAGTACTGAATTTTCTTAGAATTAGTTGATTCTTCTTAGAGCCCCTAATGTTGTTTAATGAGCATCAAAGCATCAGTGTGCGTGTTGACTACAAAAAAGAGCAGCTATCAGTCATCAACTTTTTGCATATTTTTAAAAATCAAAGCTGAGATTTAAAAAGGAGTTGGATTTTTCCGTTTGTGCCCCCCCCCAACTCACTGGTTGCAAACTTTTTGCACCCCCGAAGCACCTGCTGTATTTTTACCTGATAATTTACAATGTAATGGGACATGCTCTGTAACTGAGGGTGCATGACGTAATTAGGGCACAAATGCAAGAGATCCAATGATTTTTACTCAAACTCTAGGAAGGGTGAATCTCTAGGTCTTCAAATCTCCCAATTTCGGTTGTTTTTGATAATTTTGCAGGAAGTCTGGTTTTCACTTCTGGTGTCTTAAAATCTGATTTCACTTCTGGTGACTAAATTTAAAACTTTTGGGTCAATTTAATTTTTCCGTTCTATGTTGTTTCTATATGCTGTAGATTTTTCAAAAAGTTTAAAAGCAGCTGGTGGCACTCAAGTTTGAAAGACAACGTTTTTAGAAACTTAACGATGTCTCTTCAAGTTTTTCTCATTATGTAAGATATAGCAACCCATTTTTTGTGCAGATCATTTGCATGTAATGTAACTACTGGCTACAGAACTTGTTGCATAATAATAGTACGTTAAACCATTGAAACTTAGGACAAACTTAGAAAAACGCTATTGGAACAAAAGTTTTCTGTTGTTTTAATCGATAATATAAGCAAAAAAACTTGCTGTTTTTGTAGAACCTAAATTCGAATTAATCAAAAAATACTTGTAAAAGTTGTTCAGAGTTTCAACAGTGTGAACATTTCAAAAAATACATTTTGTATTTTGAAAAGTTTTGAATTTTTAATAACGAGATATAGAGTCGACCTTTAAGTACTAATTACGAGTGTAGAGCAAGGAGAACAATGACAATTTTCTCAAGCTCCGAGTTAATAATTGTTCATTGTTGAGATAAGAAAATTTCCAATTAATATGAATATTTAAAATTTTTCCTGTACGCCTGATGATGTAGTAAACATTTTATCTCCAAATATATCCTTGAAAGTAAAAACTTCATATTCCTGTGCGATATTTTAACTATTCGTCGTGCCTGAAATGGACTTTTGAGCACAATTTTTAGCTCATTGCACTTATCATTTTTCTTTTCATTCGCTGACACTCTTAATATCAATGAATTAACCTGATGCTTTTTTATTGAAACTATGCAAAAAACTGCAAAAAGTAAAAACATAAATGATAGTTTCCACATGTCATATCTTTTTAGGGTCTTCTTATCTTTTGTTAGTGTTGTGACGTTTAATCGGAACCTGACATAAATTTATGCGTGGAAAATAATTCAACTGGAGCCTGTCTTTAAAATAAATTGCCGGTCTTTTCCTATCATAAAAATTTTAAGACAATAATTTCCTTACAAAATTTATTTCTAAACGTTTTGGGCGTTGTCGAGAACTGCGAAATGTGAAGCTTCAATTCAGCGTTTAAAATTTTCTTTCTATTTCAAGATTAAAAAATAATGATAAAAAATGTTTCAAATAAGAAGTGTTTTTAAAAAGAAACCGTTCGCATTTTTTGTCTAACTCTATCGTTTCATGTTTTTGCTATTGCTCAAAAAGGTAGGCAGTTAATTAATTCTCACTTCTGTTAGCTAACTTTATGTCCAGTTTTGGAGACAACTTATCTACACGGGCACTTACCTGGGTTGGATTAGCACACCCCGTAAGATTTGAAAAGAACAATACATTAAAAACCTTTGTCAATAGACCATGAACATAAAATTTTGAGCGAGCAAAGGAGATTAAACATACTGTCGAAAACGTCGATTCCACAAATATAGAGATCTTCTGTAATCCGACCGTCATCTGTGTTAGGAGAGATTTTCACACTTAATGCTGCTTTCAGTTCATCATTTGATCCATTCACACACATTGTAGAGACCCAGGCACCTGGAAATGCCCCATCCAGGGTACCACAGACACTGCAGGTTGAGTCCAGGAAACACTGGGAAGTCTGCAGGGCACCCATGGATGATACTGAAAAAGAATATGATGCGAAAAGTAGCATTACGTTGCAAAAGTTACATTTAATCTATAAAATTTAATCAAGATCAAGACTAATATCCACGTCCAGGACAATGTTTTCGGGGTTTTTTTTGTGAAATTGTGACAGCAATTTTTGTTCAAAATTGCTTCAAGTTGGATATTGTCTGTCGCATTCATTCACGATCCCTTTTTTTCAGCAAATATCGAATTCTCACCCGTACCGAACCCCCAGAGCCCATCAGGCCTGATTCGGAGATTTTCCAGAGACCAAGTCTTGGCAGAGAGATGCCAAGACTTGAGACATCTCTGGGCAGAGAGAGGCCAAGACTTGGTTTTTTCTGGGCAGCTCAGAACCCAAATCTTGGGTTTCTTTGAGCAAATTTAAGGTTTACATCATAAAGATCCGATGTTTTTAATTTAAGGAGGGCAACTCTTTTACAAATTTGGCGCCCAATTACACGTTTTCTGTCAACAAAAATCATTTGCAGGTGAAATTCGTGAACTTCACCCCAAGACTTGGGGCATTTCTGGGCAGAGAAAATCCAAGTCTTGGGTTTCTCTGCCAAGTCTTAGAATCGGTTTCTTCTCTTGACGTTCACTGATTTACAAAAATTTTTTTGTGCTGTGGGATGTTGTTTTATGTATATTTGTAATGTTTGGTATTGTAATGGTTTTTTTAGCTATAGCTCGTCATTTCTCTTCAAAAGTGAGTATTGAATTTGTTTTTTAAGGACCTCATTGGCCTTGAAAAGTTGACCATACCTTACCAAGAGCCACGAACATAGTTTAAATAGCATTCATAATCATAATTGGTGCTTTATTTGTAATTTAGGGTACTCAAACTTATGTTAAAAGTGCCCATGAACCTAGAAAATGCCCCATTCATACCCTCTGTCCAGAAAAAATCAAGTCTTGGATGCTTTCTGCCCAGAGAAATCCCAAGTTTTGTGTCTTGCCTGCCAAGAGGTCACCAAGTGGTGGTTGTACTCTGCACAGAGTGACCCAAGACTTGGACCTTCTCTTGGCAGAGAGACCCAAGACTTGGGATTTTTCTGGACAGAGACCTCCAATTCTTGATTTTTCTCTGTCAATAGAAACCTCAGAGATCGACTCTGGAGTCTTCTCTTAGCAGCCTTGTATTTGACATGATCAGACTCTGAATCAGGCCTGGGACCTTGCCTGATTTTTTTCTGAATCAGGCTTGATGGTCTCTGGGGGTTCGGTACGGGCACACTTTTCACACGTCTCTGTTGTCCGTGATCTTTGAGTATCTAAAACGTCTCTGAGTATCTAAAAATTACGATAGTCTCAATTAGGATTTTTGACATTTCCCTCGAAATTTCAATCAGAAGTCATTTTCTGACCATGAGTCATTGGTCATTTGTTCTGTGTGTGTGCTCAGAATTGATTAAATGCACGTTGACCGATAAAAACGAATGTGAGGTTAGTGAAATAAAAATGAAAGTCATATTTATCAAGCGTTTTCATGTAAAACACTACAAAATATACCAACAAAAGAAAGACATTTTCGAGCACTGAAACGTTGATGTTAGAGTATCTTCAAAACTCTCAATTATTGGAATGCCATTGAAATTCCGTACCAATTTTATGCACTGGAGGAACTCTGATCAAGCTCTTATCTACTCTGTAGTATATCTGAGCTGGATCAGACTTCCACCAGTGTAAACTCAGAGATCGGTCAACTCTGGGCTTAGGCTTGGATTTTTTTTCCTGAGTAGGTCTCTTCTGGGGCTAGTTTTCACAGAGTTTACCTCAGAGTACGTCTAGTATGTCGACTTGACAGAGTTGAGTGCAGTGTAGGTCCAGTTTGGAGGTGCTGTTGACAGACTTGATCGCAGTGTAGATGTTCATTACAGCTAATGATTCCTATGAGCCAAAATATAATTCCTGTTTGTCTTATATAAAACCAAATGGTTGCTTTTTTCCATTAATAAATCCAGCTAGGAAAACTTACAATTACATGTTGATCCCGATATATCATAACCTTAAATTTTTTCCATCTTTCCCGCAATTTTTTTCCTATTCTGGAACAAAAAAATAGCGTAGAACCTTTTTTTTAAGACAAGCTGGCATGTTTTACCGGAGTAGAAGATATTTAAAACACAGTCCAAAGAACGAAAAGTGAACTAATTTTATTCGTGTCCATCATAGGTTCATAGACTGACTTTGTTGAATCAGGAAGGGCCAATTAAAAAGTTAGGATTTTCTAAAACAATGTTCAGAGATAACAATGGTCTGTGCTGTTTAAAAAACCATGAAATTAATGTTGCTGTGAAAAACAATAACCTTTTTTTCAAATTCTATCGTCTGAACGCTTCAACTTATTTTTATATAAATTAATGTCATTCACTAATCTACTCACCAACTCAGATTCCTTATGAGCTTCGGGTAGCTGTTCCACAAGGGGCAGCAAAATTTTTAGTAGCATTTAATCTAGTTATTGAACCTTTTGAATAGTTTTGCAAGCATTAAAAACATAGCCGGTAGCTTGCCGGAAAATATTCGCGGTAGACGCTTGTGGCCTTTCATGAATTGAAACACCTAAAGAAAAAAGATAGGCAGATTGATCAAAAGTCCTTTAGAAGACCACTACAATTTTTGGGTTAGATACGTACTGTCATTTTTACTATACAACCACGGTCTATAAGGAAAAAACCTTAAAAGAGTTTTTTTCAGAATAGATTTTCGAAATCAAAAGCTCAAGACTAACGCTCAAGAATTAGGGCAAATGAGTTTGGCACTACTTAGATGCACACTATTGATCTTTAATTAGTAAATTTTCATAAAATATAAAGTTCCATAATTGCGTTCAGAAACCGTATTTTGAGCGAGATAAGTCACGCAATTGACTTAAAGGCCGAAATGACGTCGCGAACACAAACTATAGCTGCAAAGCATTAGAAGTCATTGAAAGTCAAATACAAAACAAAAAAGCACTAAAAAACTTAGCAGGACAAGACCTGAAATACAATTCAAAGAAAGGAATGAAAAACTTAGAAGTAGTGTACCTGATCAGCGGATCATTTGAACAATTCCAACCAGAACAAAAAAACCTTCGTAAAAAAATTGAGAAACTAAAACAATCAAACAAACTAAATACAAATATACCCATTGCTAAAACTCTAAAGCTTTTAATCCTAAGGCAAAATGTGATCCCTTTAAATATACCTATTAAAAAAATAAATTCAAAACCAATTTTTGTTGCTAAAATTGGTCCAGTATTATATCTGCAAGACTTGAAAAAAATCATTGGCTCTTAAAGATCGATAAACTCGAAAATGACCGAAAAATTTAAACAAAAATAAAACAATTGAAAACTTTAATGAAACGTTGCTAAAAATTGAGATAAATAAATCTTCAGAATCATTTCGGTATCTCTAGATGCTATCTAGTAACCCAATTCCAAGCCTTAAAAGGTTCATTGGCTCAAAGATCGATAGGCAATAAGTTTTAGAAAAAAATTCTTAATTTCAAAATGCAGTATATTTAGATTTTTGTTCTAATAATTTACAGAACATTTTTCTATTAAAATGATGAAAACCATTCAATTCTGTCCAAGCAACTAATCCATATGCATACTATCAAACCCTAGATGAGGTTATCTGGCTACTGAGGCAAAGAAAACTGAATAAAAGACAAAAACAGTGAAAAATTTGAGAAAAATGCTAATTGTACCAAAAAAGGTTCTAAAATCCGAAAGGTTCAATTGTAGAAAAACAAATCCGTTGAATCTAACAACCACGCAGAAATCTTTTAGCAGAACGTGGTGTCGTACATCATAATTTAGTGCAGTAAACTTATCATACGATGTACTTAATTTAATCAGTATACCCATTCCCGAGGGGCATGTGTATAAATCATTATTTCTTCACATGCATGTCTGTTGCTATCATTTTCCCACAACGGGAAAATATTGTTCATATGTTATTTGACTTCTGGAATAACAGTTGAGTTATTCTTTCATTCTCTTTATTTTGCTTCTCGAGTACAGTTGCCCAATTTAATTTATTTTACACAAACTGTCTTTGTAACCCGAGTAAAGTAGACACTAGTCAGTACGCAATTCGCTAAGCGAATTCATTTGGAAATTCTGTAAAGCTCACTCGCCGCGCAAGTGGAACTTAGAACATAAATACAACTCGCGACTCAAGAACAAGTACGCAAATTCACTCGCGTACGACATGGCGCAGTCAGCAGCTCAAAAACGAACCCCACTTGGCATCGAGCCATTTTGGGATAAACCAAGTGTAGACCCGCCACTGAAATGGGAGAAGTGGCAGATGCAGGCCAAGTTAGCGCTTCTTGCAAAGGAAAATATCACAATAGACACTTTGTTGGAACCAAAACTTGAAACAGTACAACTACCACTTGAACCGATCTATGAGGTTACGATAACAGGATCATCGGCACAATCGGAGCGGGAAAGATTGGCGAGAAACGCTCAATCAAAAATGAATTGGGAAAACCGATGTCAGAGACAACTAGAAATAGGAATAATGTGCGGAGACAAGCCATGGGCGCAAGCCGATCGAAAAACTGTGTCAATGCTATACCTCAGCTTGGGCACTGAAGGACGTCGAATTGTCTGTAGTCAAAACCCCCACCTCAAGATGGACAGTCTCTCAACAGCAGAACTTTGGGCAATCATGGAAACAGCATTTATTCGTCAGCGCAACATTACATTCGACAGATATGTTCTTCTGACCACGAAACAGACAAGAGGAGAGTCTATCGAACATTTTTTCGGAAAATTGAAAGAACTCTCTGAAAATTGTGAGCTCGGAAGCCAGGAAGACACCCTCATTAGAGACCTATTTATTGCAAATATGTTGGGTACAGAAATTCAACGAGAATTGCTGCGAGAAACCTTAGAACCAGCCCAAGCATTACGTTTGGCCATAAATATGGAATTAGGCCAAAGAAACCAGCTACAAATTACAAACTCGCAATCTGCTCCACAAGTCATTGCAATAACCCCACAACGAACATTCCGACCACCAAATCAGAGACCAAATACATCAAGCTTTACTCGATCACCAAACCAACTATGCAGGAATTGTGGCCTAACTTGGTCAATCAACCATAGAATCAAATGCATTGCGAGAGGCAAGACTTGCAACAATTGTGGCCTTCAAAACCATTTTTCCCGAGTATGTAGAAAACCAAAAACATCATCAAACAAACCTAATCGTTCTAATGTTAACTCTGTTGAAGAAACTACTACTGACCAAACAGTAAATGCGATACAAAATATGAACTTTAACCCGCAATGCGAATCGGATTACGACAGCTCAGATAATAACATGGTCGCCAGCATCGCAAGTACCGCAATTCAGATTGAACCAAAGAACACTATCCTACAAATTGGTAACAACCATGTTGGACTTCTCATCGACTCTGGCAGTGTATGCAGTATTTTGCCTGAGTCTCTTGCTTCGGAATTTGTGGATAATTCTCCCCTTGCACGATGGTTGATGACAGCGCCTCCCCAGGAACTCAAAACATTCTCCAATGAACCTATAAATGTGATAGGTATGATACAGGCACCAATTGCGAGTAATGGATGGCGACTTGAAGAAGCTGAATTTGTTGTAGTTCGTGATGGACTAAAACCATTAGTGGGAAGAGATCTATTTGACGCTCTTGGAATTTCAGTAAATCAAACCCCAAAATCGGAAGGTAGTATGGTCAACACTATCACATCACAATGTCCATTCAAAACACGCATCGCACAACAATTCCCTCAACTTATAACACGTACTGGTCGTTCAAAAATACACATTGTAAAATCCAAATTTCATCGTCATTTCCAGCCAAAACATCAAAAGGGTAGAAAAGTACCCATCAATTTACAAGAACGAGTAAATACTGAAATTAAAAAACTTCTTGCAGAGGGACATATAGAAAAATTGAATAACTGTTCTGATCAATATTTTATTTCGCCTATTGTAATCACAGTTAAACGAGATCAAACAATAAAATTAGCACTAGATTCTAAAACTCTTAACAATGCAATACATAAGAACAAATATCAAATGCCAAATATTGAAACACTCATAGATTCGATATCACAAATAATTACAAACTACAAAACAGAACCCGCGGAGCAAATATATTTCTCTACCATTGATCTTAAATATGCCTACAGCCAACTAAATTTACACCCTGAAACTGCTAATCATTGTAATTTTAATATTATCAGTGGTGACATGACAGGCACATACCGATTCAAAACAGGATTCTACGGACTAACTGACATGCCTGCCGAGTTTCAGAAGGCAATGGACTACACCCTAATTGGACTTAAAAACACATTTTGTTTCCTAGATGATATTTTAATTGTTAGTAAAGGTTCAGAAGATGACCACTTTAAACTCGTACAGGATTGCCTTCGAAAGTTAGATGCAGACAATCTCCGTATCAATCTTCCGAAATGTCATTTTGCAAAACAACAAATTTCATGGTTAGGATATAATATAACTCAATCTGGAATCTCGCCACTCGAATCCAAAACATCATCCATTATATCATTACAACCTCCTAATACACTCAAAAAATTACGTTCATTTCTCGGCTCAGTCCACTATATTAGCAAATTTATTCCCAATTTAGCTCAACTCTGCCATCCTTTAAGACCTCTCCTTCGTAAATCCACTAAATTTGTCTGGACTGACACGCACACATTACATTTTAATGCAATTAAAACTCGCATAGCAAATCATACCGAAAATATGCATTATAATCCCCAATTTGAAACGCGAATCAAATGTGATGCTTCACGTTCTGGTTTGGGAGCAGCACTAGGACAATTAACAGTCGATGGTTGGAAACCGATTTCTTTTGCATCCCGATTTTTAAACAGCAGTGAGGAACGATATAGTATTAACGAATTAGAACTCCTTGGGGTAGTGTGGTCGATAGAATATTTTAAAAACTATTTATATGGAAAAGAATTTACTGTTATAACTGACCACCGCGCATTACTTTCCATTTTAAAAGAGCATCGATCAAATAAAAGTTATAATAGTAGGTTAGCACGGTGGGTTGACCGTCTATTACCTTATCAATTTTCAATAGAACATTTGCCCGGCGCAAAAATGGGCTTAGTTGATTACATATCCCGTAACCCATATCAACCAGCAAAAAGTGTTTCCAAATATGACGAAGAATTTCCAGTTGCAACATTATCGAGTATACATGCTGATGCCGAATTACTTCAACAAAAACACAATATCACAGCTAATTCACTTCAAAAATTCTATATTGATATTGATAGAGAACACAAAAATTCCACCAACATTACAGAACAAGTTTTAAACATAGATTATGAATCTCAAAATCCCCAATCTGACATTTCTAACTCACTCGCTTTGCGAAATACTAGTTCAAAATACTATTCAAAACAATCTTCTACTCCAGATACAAAACCCGCTCAGCGGGTACGCTTAACAAATACTAAATCAAATTTCGCTCCGCGAATCAATAGCCTAAAATTCTCATCCAAACAAACTACCAATTTAGACATGAATCCCGCTCAGCATGGTCGCTTAACAAATAATAATTCAAATCTCGCGTCGCAAAAACACAACTATAATATTATTCCTTTCAAAACTCAATATATGTATAGCACACACGCTCCAGAAGTACATTTAGCTCATAAAAATAATTCATTCGCGGATCAAATGCCACATATATTTATCCCTTCCACTAATGGTATTAATTTTACTAGTGTACATGATCAGCGAGTACATTTACGTCAAAACAATTTCATACTCGCTAACACATATTCCCCTCCAATAGTTAACACTTCTAATTTAAAAGATTTTACCCCTAATCTCGCATCGCGGGTACGCAAATCTTTTAACAAATTAACACCCGCCTGGCATAATCCCTTACTAATTACTCAAAGGACTAAAATGCATTCTTTGGATGACTCTTTTGCAACGCGAGTTACTAAATACCCAAATCATTCCAAATATGCGTCACATAGTCTACCGTTTACAACTAATCCAGTAAAAATTGAGTCTCAAAGACTAGTAAATACAAGAAAAGCGTCACTCGCTCACCAAAATACATCCAAATTTAATCCTTTAAGTCATTCTCACTTGTCAATCAAAAATCAGCCTCAAATTCCTACCTTTTTTAGTAAGCCACACTCAAATACTTTAAATAACTCACGTGCCCAATTGGTAAACAAAAATCAAGTGCTTTTTGCCCAAACTCAATCTGAAATTCAGTTGCCTTCCTTTTCATCAATCAATTTAATTGAAAAATCAACAACCTCAATAACAATGAGCCAACAAGCATCTTCTCTCAAGGGAAAATCCCTCTCAACTCGACCTACTAGAGCTTCGCCCCGCGTGTCATTCACTGACAATGCGACAACGAGCACGCCTCGCAGATCTTTGTCGCACTCCAACCTAAGTACCCCGCTAACGGATAGCCCACAAGTAATGTCATTCGAACGAGTGGTGGGGAAAGTTTTTAGCAAAGGCCTCATTGCGTCACTGACCAGTAAGCATGCAGTCTTAAAAGAAGTGCGAGACTGCATAATTCGGGGGGACGAAGAGAGACTGAAGGCCCTCAATCCATATCTGCACAGTTATTGGCGGGACCTTCACGTGAAAGGCGGGTGCGTCTGCATGGACGAGAAGGTGGCAATCCCCAATGCACTCAAAGAGGCCCTCATCGACGACCTCCATGCTAGTCATCCGGGAAGCTGGGGGATGATATGTATGGCCCAGCACTGCTGGTGGCCATACATGAATCGCGATTTGCTAGTCAAAGCAATAGAGTGCAAATCTTGCACTGCTATCGGTAAAAATTTAAAATCTGTTATTCCCGCAAGACAATTTAAACCACATACACCATGTATAGTACCCAACCAAGAAATACAAATAGACTTTGCAGGGCCCATTAATAACGAAAAAGAACATGAAATATATATTCTAACATGTATCGATAGATTTTCAAAATATCCTTCTGCGGAATTAGTTGAGAATGCAAATGCTACAAATGTTATAAAATTTTTGGATAATTATATACAAATTCATGGCGTCCCTCGTTCATTAAGAATAGATCAAGCCCGTTGTCTTATAGGTAACCAAGTAAAAAATTTTTGTACAAAAAACAATATCACATTAATACCAGCTCCGGCAAATGATCATCGTGCAATAGGTTTAGTAGAACGATTAATTGGTACAATTAAACAACGCTTGGCATGTATTAAAGACGCACACAAAGAACTAAATACGTTCACCCTTAAGGCAGCATTAAAATCAATTATATACCAGCTTCGCATATGCAAACATAAAACAACCAAGCTTTCGCCATTCGAATCTCACTTCGGGCGTAAGGCCAATACACCACTTAGTAATATAAGTACTCAACCTAAATCATCTGACCTCAGTTATGAAAAAATTTTAACTCATTATTTAGATGAAGAAACTGTAACCCCCAACGAATTGCTGCCGGAAGAACACTGGGGAAACATCCGGAGTGATGATGAAGTTGAGCGCAATATGTGCAAGGCGACTAAGGACGCTACTAATCGCGAACGGCAAGCCACAGACAACGAATCACGCTTCCTTCGCACCACGCATGCACACCGCCCACTTCCACTGAAAGAACACGCGGTTCAACTCAATATTGCCAGAAAGAAGCACCTCCACAAGCGATCCAAGAAGAACCTGGACGGATTGTATGAGGTGTTGGCACCAGGATCGGTCGTCCAAAAGACCGACCAATACACTTCGGTCATTCGCGAGCCGGGTAAGGTAAAAGTCACTGTCCGCAATAGTGACATTGCGAAATTTGGCACTCGTGAGGAAAGAAAGACAAAATTGACGGAGTATATCAACCGCAGAGGACCCCGCACGCATGAAAAGACAACGGAAGCCAAAATACTCAGCCATACTAAAGAGTGCACTCGCATCCAGAAAGGGGACCGGAAGATGAAACATCGGAAACGGGAGACTGGTAGCGGCATATCTTCGAACAAATCGAATATTGCTCGCGCAATGCGAGTACGATTGCCAAAAGTTCCGGATAATTTCGCCCCGCAAGCACTACCCGGAATTCCAGAGGCCGCTCCCGATCAGCCAATTATAACGGAAGAAGTAATTATTGCACCTCCACCCACAAACACGCAGCAAGAAACAATTGAACCACCTCATCCTGCTCCAACAACATCTTTCGCCAGTACTCTACCACGATCCACTAAACGTACCCGAAAAAGCCCCAAATATTATGGCTACGATAAAGACGACTCGTCGGGTGATTCCACAAATTCGTGTCCCCCGAACTTTGCTCCACCCCGTAGGAAGCGTCGAGTGGGCGATGTAGAATCGATTCAACCCTCAGTGATACAAACCATTGTGGACACTGCTACGCAAGTTGAACCGATTCGCAACGACTTTCCTTCGCCTATCATAGGACAGGTGTCTCCAACGGACCCCCGTATTCGGCCTGCTGATCATAGCACCTCTAACGAACTGATTATTGATGAAGCGGATATGTAAAAACTGATATTTTATTAACTATGAATAGCTATGATAACCAGTAAGTATATTGTTGATACTATTTAACCGGTGAATAAGTATTATTATTATCCATTTTGTTATTAAAATTTTATTTCATGCAATTTTAATTTTGAAAGCGGGAGAAATGTCGTACATCATAATTTCGTGCAGTAAACTTATCATACGATGTACTTAATTTAATCAATATACCCATTCCCGAGGGGCATGTGTATAAATCATTATTTCTTCTTATGCATGTCTGTTGCTATCATTTCCCACAACGGGAAAATATTGTTCATATGTTATTTGACTTCTGGAATAACAGTTGAGTTATTTTTTCATTCTCTTTATTTTGCTTCTCGAGTACAGTTGCCCAATTTAATTTATTTTACACAAACTGTCTTTGTAGCCCGAGTAAAGTAGACACTAGTCAGTACGCGATTCGCTAAGCGAATTCATTTGGAAATTCTCTAAAGCGCACTCGCCGCGCAAGTGGAACTTAGAACATAAATACAACTCGCGACTCAAGAACAAGTACGCAAATTCACTCGCGTACGACCCGTGGAATAGGTTTTCTTGCACTTGAGAATGGGGAAATATCAAAAATTGACGAAAATTATAGGAAACCTTAACAAATTTGCAGCTTTTATTGAAAAATGGTAAAATTAGAGGCGTTACAATGTTGAAAACCAATCCATTGTTTCTAGAAGTGATTCATTGCCCTATTATCAAACCTTAAAGAAGAAGCCCCTGGCACCTGAAGCAGGAAAAACTCGAAAAATGACAAAATTTTCAAAAAACATCAAAAATATTGGCAAAAATTATTATCATTTTGCGTGTTTTTGTTTGTAATACCAAACCATATCGCTCATTAAAAGGTGATAACGAGCTATTTTATCTCGCAAAAGGCCTTCATCAATTTTCAAAAACTTCAATCTAATACTAATCAAACAAAAAACTAAAAAAATCACATAAAACATAAAAAAAGCACTAACTTGAGCCCAAAAACACCTAAAAGTGACGTTTGACCTTAAATGAAAGCCCAGTCCATCAACTGCACCGCTCCAAGCAATCGAAGAACTACTAAAGCCGACTTTGAGTTTTAGCTGTTAACCCCGTTTTGAAAGATCAAAGTCATTGAAAAATGTGTGAAAACATCATAAAAAAATCAGCGCCCTAATGCAATTCGAATTCTTTGTATTGTTAAAAAAAGGAACGCAATACTAGCCGCCTGGAATTGCTGACGCGACTGTTAAACATCAAAAAATAAACACATAACTTTGAAAATTAAAGTGATAACCGTCCTAAACGATTTCATTTGCTGCAACTGGCAGCTAGGTTTTCTCAATTGAGACGTCCAGTACTCTTTCAACACAAGAACACTATTTTTAGACGCTCATTGTTTGAATTTTGTTCTATTCAGTCTTATTGAAGATGTCAGATATTCAAATTTTTTATACGTTATCTTGCATCATCTCCTCAATAATTATATCAAACCGTTAAAACTTTCCAACCAAATCATTGATGTTTGGCGTAATCTAGAGGAAATGATATGATTGAGATAGCCAGCACAAAATTTGCTGGTCAAATTTTTTTTGCTGGAGAAGATGTTGAAAACACGTTAATAGAAAAAAAATAAATATAGTTCAATAGGTATCCATCCGAGCAGCATAGTCTAAGTCGACTCAAAAAAACGTCGAATGCCAAAATTATTGCGTTGAAGTTATTGTTAATTTTTGTGGTCTGGGTTTGTCAAAAAAAACAAATAAAATGATTATATGGAAAACAATAAGTTTTTCTTTTTATATCAAAATTATTTAGTTGAATTCTTCAACATTTTGTTGTTTAACTTGATCTTTTTCAACAGTCCACTTGCAAATTTTGGTCCATGATGAGCATTAAACAGTGGTCTTAAGACCTGCCTTAAAACTTTAGCGCCGACTCATCTAGTCATTTTGCTAAGTAAATGAGAAGTTAAGATTACCTGACATCATGTCTCCTCTTCCTATTTCCATTTAAAAAAATGATTAACAGTGCTTTTTCTCTGCTTCAAAATGACATGGTTTGTTTGTTTTTCTTAATTGGATCGGATTTGTTGAATAGCAATGGATGATCAAAAAGTGTATGGTCGACGAAAAACTAAAACATTGAAACATTAAAAGAATATTTGGTTTAAGCGATGTCGTTTGTTGTTACCGGTTGCCGCACAGTCCTCAGTGAATTGTATGAGACTTGATAAAACTGCAAATACTGGTTTTAGAAGCTAAGAGTTTTTACTTTGTTCAAATTAGTCTAAGTTACAAGATCTGACTTTAAGTTGTTTTGATACCAAATTCAGAATCATCACTAAGATTTATATCAGTTTTTTTTTCAATTTTTTCACATTTTATCAACAAGTTCTGCAGTATTTAGGAATGTTCTAGGTGACTTAGATAGCCTACACAAAGTTTGCTACCTTTTTTACTAAAGTAGAAAATTTTGAAAACATTACCAAAATGAAATGGACTCAAGACAAGAGGTCACTAAGATGTAACATTAGTAACCCTGAGTTATGTTTAAAAAAGGTTGTTTGGGTTGTTGACAAAAAAAAACAAAGTTAATGATGCTGTGGTGAACAATTACAAGAATCATTTTGATAGAATTTCTCGTTGCTCCCACTTATTTCTATCTAAATTAATGGGAACCGCCAATCCAACCTTAAGTTTTAGATCAATGTGAGCTTTCTACAATTTTTTTCACTCCCAAAAAAAACCTTGCAGAGTTTTGTGCTGTTATTTAGCTGAAAAACATAGAAATTAGCTTTTGATCTACAAAATTTTTAGAGGTTTGGGGTTTTCAAATTATTCTTTCTGCCAATTAGTCACCAAAAATGAATTCAAAAATGCTTTTTGTTTTGTTTTATAATGATTTATTTAGTGTCCTTTTATTTTTAATAATGTTTCAATTGAATAGCTGTTGATGCTTTACAATAAAAAAATTCTACAGTTTCGGAAATTTCTTTCGACGCAGTCTTCTTTTTGTTTTTGTTCCTTTTTATATTGATTAACATGCACACTTTTTGTACACTTGTAAACTAATTTTCCCTAAAAATTTTTGATTTCTATAACTTCATTTTATTACAGGCAAAGGTTTCCATACGAAGGCTTTTCTTTGCTATTTTTAATGAAAACATTTGAAAAGGGTCGTGAAGAGCCATTTTTCATGGAACAATGTGATTATTAGTACAGTTTCAAATGCGTCAGAACCTTTGCTTGGACGACGTAAAAAGAGGCAAATGAAACCATTTGAGACCTCATTACGGTTTGCCTCGTTCAAAAACATCTATTGTGACTTGGAAAATCACAAGAAACGTGCTCGCATGGCAGCCGCTTTGAGTTAGTTTTTTTAAATGTGGTCTCCTGTTATAGCCTGAAAATTGAGGTTTGATTCACTTTTTGGCTAAAATCTCCGGAAATACAAATTTAGCGAGCGTAGTCCTATTTTATTGCTACGCAACACTCTAGAGAGCAGTTTTTGGTTGTTTTATTAAGTTTGGCAGAGGAAAAACATAACCGTCTAGACGTCGGAAGAATTGATCTCGAACGATTAGTGGGATTTCTAATCAATTGCAGCCTGTGTCATTTGGGAGGGTGGAAGGGGAGCTTAAAAGGGACTAAGAAGTTCAATAGTGGTCTTCAAAAACCTACATTAGAGGTTAAAAAATACCACTATTAAGATTAGAAAATTGGCACCCATTTCGGCTCAGTTTTCATTTGTCTCTTAGTATTAAATTGCCGCCAATTGTGTTCAGCTGCTTGAAATTGTGATTGAGAGAGAATTTTAGATCACGCAAAACGCAAAAACCCAGGGGCATAAAAGTCACTCGAAAAGTCAAAACGGTTAGGAAATATCTGCATTAAAAAAGAGACACACGTTTACAATAATTGCTTCTCTAAGACCAATTAAAAAATAAACGTCAAATTTGAAAAAGCTGCCTGTTTTTTGTATTTTTTGGACCTCAAATTTTCGGTACCACAAAACGCTGGAGTTGCGGTGCAAGCAATGGCTCGTCTGAGTTCTGAGTTAGAGTAGATTGTCTTCAAAAAAAATTTCATTGTCATTTTCTGTTGTTCAGGTGTTCAGCATTATGTCAATTCATGTAATCGGAACATTACCTAATTCTGCGTATATTTAGTTGATGAGAGAACTGATTTTTGATGTCTCTTTTATTAGAACTGATTTTGAGCTTTGGCTCATTCCCTGTGAACGGCGCTGTGTTTCTTCATCCTTTTATCGAGAAATTGTCTTCGCAATTCTACTTGTAAAGCTGTCACAGTTAGTGAATTTGGCTGTCGCCATTTGTTCGTGGATGTTCATCTTTGGCGCATTTTTGATGGCAAAAGTCCCGAACTATAATTTGCATAGGTTTTTAGGGTTTCAAGTGATCAACTTTGGATCTTCTGATGATCCTCTCACTCCCCCTAAAAATATTCTTGAACTTAGGAAACCGTCTTGGAAAATTGTTAAAATTGTTGAATTTGGCTTTCAGCATACGCACCCTAGGTCATAATCACCATGGAAAAACAGAGCATGCAGACTTTCTGCTTTGCTGTTTTTGTAGGTTTAGTGGATTAAGTTTGGTTCTCCCAATCACACTCTTCAGTACACCACCTTCTGGTTGGTACGTAAACATGATGTCATTACTATCTTGTTCAACTGGTTCATCAATAGCTATATAACCCTTGCTGGCTCCATTGAACGTAATGACGCGCAGTAGTGAACTTGTTTTGTGCAGTGCATTCAACTCTATATAATATATTTATCACTAAAAATCCAAGGTGAGGGACGCGGGCCTCGTGAGGTGCACTTCCTCCTGCCCCATTGAGACGCCGGTTAATTAGCTCCTCCAGCTGTGTTTTTGTGCTGCTCATAATGAACATGTAGTTGCTGTGCGGACAAGTTTTGCCGGCGTCTTGTTTTGTGTTTCTCTGTGTTTTTGTGCGTTTCTTTTCATATAAGACTATGGCTCTGATTTTTCACAGCTTTTTTGCCTGATGGTTTTCGGTTCTCTCTGACTTCACTGCTCACTTCGCTGCCCTAGTCGAGACCTGGAATTTATGAAAAGACCTATTAACTCCGGGTAGGGGGGTAAATACTGAATTAAACTACACGGTCGAGGATCGTAGTTAAATTCGAGGCTATATCTTTCCATAAGTCCAGCCAAATTCTTTTCATATGCAAAAATGAGGCAAACTAAAAAGTTCCGGCAACATCTGTGTTCGATCTCCTGACCATCTCTAATCTTACCCAATGCTTAACCAAATGCGCTACATCTCCTTAACTTTGAAGGAAATTGAAAACAATTCCTTATAGTAGTCGCGAGCGTAAATTCAGGACATGTTTTATTGTCCAGCCAAATTCCAGAAGACCTTTATTGTCCCGCCAAATTTCAGAACACCTTTATTGTGCAGCCAAATTCCAGGACGTATGTTTTAGTTCCAGCCAAATTCCAGGACAGTTGTTTTAGTTCCAGCCGAAGTCCAGGACATCACATTAGGTCCAGACAAATTCTTTTCATACCCAATATCTGTCGAGGACAATCTTTCCATACCTTAAATCTGTCGAGGACGGTCTTTTAATAATTCAAGGTCTCGACTAGGGCGCTGATATTGGTGAATGTTTCTGAGTAACTTTGTACTGTTGTTTTTAATAGATGGCCGTGGTCCAGCAGCCGAGTCGCATCAGTCTACACTGTTTCGTAGAGTTCCGGTTCGTTTGACCAGATTTGCAGACAGCAGTACTTAGCAAACCACAAGCTTGCAATTTTTTTAAAGTGCCTTTTTAATTGTGGGCTTTTTTGGGAAGAATAACATTAGCTTTTGTTGATCTCGAGAGAGCTAAATAGAAAAAAAAGAAAATTCACTAACTTTTCTCGAATAACACCATTCACAAAATCGAGACATCCTATTTTTTCTACTGGGCCTAGGGAAATATTTCTCGTTGTTTTTGGTTTTCCATGGGCATGGTATTATACCAAAATAATATTGTTCAATTTTTACAAATTCTTGAACCAAGAAAGTTTCACCGTTACTTCGTTCAAAATTTTAAAAATGTATTGGAAAAAATATTGAAATTTTATCGGGTCAAGGAGTTCTTCAAAATGATCTAAATTGATATCACCGACTAACAATAGTAGTGTAATGCGAAAAGTATAGTAAGTGCAATGCGAAAAGTATATACTAACAATAGTTGTGTAATGCAAAGTAACAATAGTATTGTAATGCCAAAAAATGGTCTGTCTAACTTTCCTTAAAATGAAAGATATGCCACTTGGAAATATCGACTTATTCGCTTATTGTATTTCTGAAAAAATAGCATCCTTTTTGTTAGTTTTTCTTTAAGCTGAACTTTTTATGGGTCTCTAACGTTCAGTACCAGTTAGTTAGCACAATTAGCCGTCTTCAATTGCAAAAAAGACCCAGAATGTTGGCGTTATTCGATTCAGTGTGAGATATCTTTTCTTTTTGTCTCGAAAAAATCCTCTAAAAGCCTTCAGTTTTTCGAAAGGTTTTTAGTTGTCAGATTTTTAAATATTTTTTCTGTTATTTCTGTACTTGCAATAGTTTTTGTTTCCAAGAGTTGCCTCCAAGTGTATTTGAAGAGTTGTCCCAGAGTATACCTGCTCTGCTGAGCCAGCTCTGTCAAGAGTTGTCCAGAATAGGTGTACTCTGGTATCTCTATCAAGGATAGCCGTATTCTTCTACTCTAAAGCTACTCTGTCAAGCGTAAAAAGTGACCTGATCAGACTCTGAGTCAGCTCTGTGAGGTTTTTTATTTAACTATTTCCAGTTCTGATCTGCTCTGGATGTAAGGTACGAGATACAACTGATTTTGAAAAAAAAGTGGACTATGTTAACTTTACAGTCCCTATGGCACAGAACGGAAGCTGTAAATCTAACCAGAATCATGATTGGGCGCCAGAACTTGTATGAATCCCACAAAATTGGTATCGACTTCAACCGTGATGTTTCGATAAATTTGCTCCTTTGTGAATTGGTTTGTCTCCACAAGTTGAATACAGTTCTCGAGACGAACATTGTCCACAGAGTCCATAATGCTTGCCAATTGTCTGTCGAGAAGCAGAGACTGTTCACCAGAGTAGAAAGCCCCCTCGTAGGGTAATACTCTGGTACCCAGAGGCTCCACTGCAAAAAAGAGCAGCAACCTATGCGACCACATTAGAAGAAACATTATCACATTATATTTTACCGATTCGAGGTTTTCTTTGAACATAGTGCTCCATATGCACTTGAAGCCCCCGAAAAGTAACCCGGCTCTGGAGAAAAATATTGAAAAATTTTCTATGATTTGCGTTGAAATTAAACATTTTTCATGGAAAAGCGCCTGCATATGCGGTGAATTTAAAGGAATAGTTGTTTTAGCGCTGAAATTTTCATTTTCACCCCCGCAAACGATGGAAAAATAAAATATCAGAGCGAAAAACAGGAAACTTGGAGCAAAAAATTCTAGAAGTTCTCCACCAAAAAAGATTTGTTGTGATACTTTTTAGTTGTGAGTTGCCGTTGTAGCTTCAAAAAAAACATTATCTGCGCGCTGCAGTTTGAGTTTTTTTTTCATCCCTACAGAAAACTAAAATAAAATCCGACAGACAGTTCAACTCGGGTGCTAGTATGATCTTATTGGTATTTTTAGGCTGGTACGAAGTACCGAAAAGGTTTCCAAGGAATAAAAATTGTTCACCAATGTTGCAAATTTTTTTAAGGATGATAAGTATCAAACTCTAAATAAGAAGAATGACTCAAGAATCTATACTTTGATCGATGAAATTTTTTGCGCTAGACGTTGCACTTGAGAGACTCCATACGATGTTTGCTTTTATTTGAACAGCTCTAAAAGTACCGTTTAAGAAAATGCCTAAAGCTTTCTGTAAGGAAAACCATCTTTTCTTAGATATATTAGACTAATTTTTTTAATAGACTCCACTTACAATAAGAAAGTCCAAACAAAGCTGGGTCAATTTTGATCAACTCTTCGGTCCGATAAAAAACCACTCATTTTTCAAATTCCAATCAACCAGTGAGCATGGCGACAGTTACAGGGGATTTAGGTCAGAAATCGTTAACCAAAAGAGGTCGTTAAGATAGATGCTTACATCCGCCTTGACATAAGCATAGAAACAAAATTCACCATGACCTGCAATGACTAAGTATTTGAGAAGTGAAAGCAAACGGACACTCAATGACTAGGCCCTTTCTTCTAGGCTGAAGTGCTCAGTCGGAGTTTTATCCTGAAGTCAACAGGAAAAACTTCAACAGATAATACACTATAGGTCCTAAACGCTCCTGGCGTTTATTGTTTGGCTTTTTTGCTCATCACCAACAACGTGGGACAAAATTGTTTTTTTGCTCTTCCACAATGGAAATTTTTGCAGTATTGCTAAAACGAACTCCCCACCTTTCAAAATTAGCACTCAACCATGTGTTTCCGCATTTTCGAACGATTACAAAGTTTCCGAGACCTAATTACAGCATAAATTGTCTCCTTCAATGAAAAGGAAGTGTTGTTATTGAGTTGGTCTTGGTCAGAAACTTGAAAAACAGGACATGTCACCAAAGTTTGAGATCCCGCAGAAGTTTTGGAGCAAATTTTTTGCCAATCTATAAATTTTTTGGTGAAACAAATAGTTAAAAAGAGTAGCAACGAGCGTTTGGTGGAATGTTTGTTTATCACTGGTGGAGAGTGGTAAACACACATCCCGAAAAACTGTGATAAAATTGTGATACATTGTAATTTCTCCTACCAATATAAAAATTCCAAAGAAGCAGTTTCTTAATTTTATAGTTATGGGACAACGGTCACTGTCACATACAAGTTTGTAATCTTTTTTGACAGTTTATAAACAAAACTTTAATATTTTTCCTGCTAATCATAGTTAAGATGTCGGCGCATTTTTAGCGCATTGTGTAGTAAGAAATGCTCAAAATACGCTGACATCATGTAAGAAAATGCGCTGAATGCACTGAAGTACGCAAGTATTTTAAAAATGTGCTGAAAGTTGGTACTTTAAGTGTGCATCTTCAACGCGAATTTTACATAGTTTCAGCGCATTTTCAGCTCACTTCTTACATATTTTTTAGCAGCTTTTGCAGCGTATTTCGTACAATGTTTCAGCGTATTTGCTACCTCATCTTAGCGAGTTCCAGCATATTATCATGTACGGTTTTCACCCCGAAACTATTATCGTTTTGGAAATGCGCAGAATTGTAGGAAATGCGCAGAAATTATATAACAACTGCTAAACTTTTCAGCTTATTTCCTAACTTATTTCATTGCATCTCTGCACTTTGCAGCGCATGTCTCACGAAATGGCTCATTTATGTAAAATCAAACTAAATGATTTGAATTTCAGGAATCAGTAGCACTGGGCATTGGAAACGCCTAAGAAAAAGAAGAGCATGGTTTGAGAGTCAGACAAAGCGATAATAATATGAAAATGGTATACTATATTTTTGAATCATCACGTTTGAAACAACAGCGCATTTCAACGCATTTCTAACATAAATTTGGGAAAGTTTCTCGACCAGGAAAATTAAAAGCAACCTGGATAAAAACTATGACGGACACTTTTAGCTATTAGATATATTGCGAAAAAAACTTCAGGTAGAATTTCGCTTTCTGTTATTCGTTAATGATAGATTTGGAAAAGAAAACTTAAATACATTCTCAGTATGCATGAAACAGTATAGTATAGAACATTTCAATCTACAGACTAGCTATGCCTACAAGTGGCGCTAATTGTCAAATCGTTGTTTGTTATAGGAAAGAACATCTTAGAACATACCCTTAAAGTTGAAAGCAAAATGTATATATTCAACATTGTAATTTGTAGTTGCCATGTAAAAATTTAGGAAAGCGACGAAAAAGCGTCATTGCCTGATATTCCCAACATATAAAAACCCAACGTTCAAAATTGATGGGCGCAAAGGCTCCGCCCGTGTTGAGAATTTCGTTTGATTCAAACATAAGAATTGTCACTATTCGTCTGTTTTATTTCGCCAAAACCCTAACCAACGTTTTTTTTCGTCGTTTTGATCGGTTTTCGTCGGTAAATGTAAGAATCGTCGGTGTTTGCCGTTCTACAAATCTTACATAAATTCCAGTCCTTGTCGGGATGCGAACCTTCGACGCCTAATTTGCTATCATCCTTCTCCACTGCACCAACAGTCACGTAGTTTTACTCTATTTCTTTTGTACTTAAAACAAATTGAGACGGACAATACCGACAAAAACGACGATAATCGCTACTTCTTACATCAAATACCGACAATACCGACGAAAACGACTATCATAGACATTTCCTACATAAAAAACCGACGAAAACACAAAATACGACAAAAAACGACGCTTCTTGCGTCGATTTTGTCGCACTTTCTCAACCCGGGAGAAATGTTTGTTTAGTTTAAGAAACAACATCAAAAGCGTGCTCATTTCTCTCAAATTTTCTACCGTTTTTGATCTAAGAACGGTAGTGAAGTTTTAGATCATAAGTAATTAAAAATGAAAATTTTTACAATCAAACCTGGCTGTGAGAGTATTTCAATTTCACAAACACCCAATTTGGTTTGATCTCCAGACAGGTCATCAGCTGCAGTCGTGATCTTCAGACTGCTGCCGATTTGTTCACACAATACGTAGTTCCACCCTTCTACTCCAGTCAGTGTAATATTCTCTTCACCTCCATCGCAAAGGGAACAACCGTATGAATCATCACAAACGTGTACAGGTAGTTTTGATGTTAACAAGTTCCCTAAAAATGATAAAATTTTACAAAAAAATGAAAATGGGAATCATATCGGCATTGCTTTATCACGGGCTCTTTATTCCTATTATATGTAAATGTCAAGGAGCAGATAATTCTATAATCAGTATATTAACTTAACTTAGTAAATAATATCTTCGGGTTTAAAAGGTCGGGCTAAACTCACGAAGTTTAATTCCGCTGAGCAGAAAACAAATTGCCTTCAGACTTCCAACCGATTTTTGTATTGAAACACAAACAATAGCCGGGGAAAACTGTCGGCCAACCCAAACATCTCAACGGGAAAAGGTTACTTAGTTTCCATATAAAAACTTGTTAATGTAATTCCTTACATTGGTTGTGGTCCAGTTTCCTGCTCCCTTCGGTTGGTTTAATTTAAGAGTGTTTAATTTACCTGATGTTTAACTTTGGTTGATTTTCCGGTTCGAGTGAGAACCATTAACTCTGTTTTGTCGAGGTGAGCAAGAGCTTTGAAATTATTTCAGCTTCTGTTAGTAGCATTTTTAACTTACCAAACCTCAAGGCCAAAACCTGTTTATATAACTACCGGTTAGCAAATACCTACCAAACCTAGTGAACCAAATTTTACTCAACTTTACCGAATCTTGCCATTGTTTATGGCACATTACAAAACCCAACTGTTTCCTACCAAGCCTTACCGGGCTTTACCGAACCCAACCAAAGCTTGCCAAACCCTACCAAAACGTTACAGTACCTTATCAAACCCACTCGACCTAACCAAACCTTACCGAACCTGATCGAACCTTACCAAGCCTTACCAAACATTATCAATACTTACCGAACCTTACCAAGCCTTACGAAACCTTACCAAGCCTTACTGAACCTTACCAATACATACCAATCCTTACAAGGCCTTACCGAACCTCATTCAATTTTACCGAACCTCAACGGATATCATCAACTACCAATACCAGAATGATAAACCCAAAATCTACCAAATAAACCCAGTAAAATCGGCACACAAACCGAGATTTATGCTGAACTACTTGGTACGAAAATGCTGGTTTTTCAATAGCGAAAAAAAATTTATAGGCGGTATCGGAGCAATAAAACAAATGATTGAAATTTATTGCAAATTGTTAACACGTCCGGAAAAAGCTCTCTTGGTTCGAAAAAACAACGCTGGAGGAAATTACTGGCGAATCACCAGAGTCAAAGGAAATACGAATAAGGTGATCAAGGGAGTCCCATATATAAACACTCTGTTGGATTAGGCGATGATGGGTTGCCTCGGGTTGGGTTGGTTGGGATGGGAACTTCCCTCTCTACCCTGATCACGAGAAAAAAATTGTCGAGAAGGAAATTTTAGCTGTCCATTCTTTCATTGGGCGCCAGATTAATACTTTGGCCGTCTTAGGAACTTTGAGACATAGATTTGATTATTGAATTATTAAAGGAGTACAATGATTTAGTATAAATTAATTAGTTTTTAGTTTTCAGTCTTTGTTAAATCGGTACTGCTCTTCATGATTTTTTGTTGTTGACTGAATACTTGCATGACTTTTCTCAACCATGTCGAATCAGTATCGGGCACAGATGGTAAATAGTGCACATATGGCAAATAATCCACTGGGCATCAATTTTGATAACACATACTATTATTAAACAAAAATGATATTGCTTACAAAAGAAATAATTTAACCGCTTGCGACCTATTAACGACCTTTTGTTGGAAAATGGGAGCGGCAATTCTGGTCTATAAGGAAATAGAGATAATTTTAATTAATCGCTTCGAAACTTCAAATCATATCCAGAATTTATTCAACTTGAACAGCCCGGGTCAAATTTCCTCCCTAAAATCCTCCCATTCTGTTGTAAGAGTGGGGTGTAATTTGTCTATGGGGGTTAAATTGATATAAGAGTGAGGGGCTAATTTGGTCTGGGGGTAGAATGTTGTAAGAGTTGAGCTGCAATGGGAGGACTTTTGAGGAATTAACCCCTGACTAATATTGCCATGTAAGAGTGGGCTGCAATGGGAGAATTTTTGAGGAATTACCCCACCGTGACTAAAATTGCCACGTAAGATTGGACTGCAATGGTCTGTAATGGGAGGACTTTTAAAGAATTACCCCTCCCCCCTGACTAAAATTGCCATGCACGAGTGGGCTGCAATAAGCTGCAATGGGAGGAGTTTTGAGGAATTACCCCCCCCCCGACTGCAATTGCCATGCACAAGTGATCTGCAATGGGCTGCAATGGGAAGACTTTTGAGGTATTAGACCCCCCC
This sequence comes from Convolutriloba macropyga, assembly GCF_964194025.1. Taxonomy (NCBI): domain Eukaryota; kingdom Metazoa; phylum Xenacoelomorpha; order Acoela; family Convolutidae; genus Convolutriloba; species Convolutriloba macropyga. The sequence goes on along the minus strand of NC_134476.1, from coordinate 19,829,503 downwards.
ACCCCGACAAAAAAATTGCCATGTACGAGTAGGCTGCAATGGGCTGCAAAGGGAGGACTTTTGCCCCCCCCCCCCCCCCCGACTAAAAAGGACGAGGGGGTAGTTTGTTGACAGGGGGTCAAATGGTGTAAGAATAGGGCCTTCGAGGGGGGTAAAATGATTTAGAGTGAGGAGGTTTTTTTTCAGAGGTGTCAAAATGGTTTATGAATGGGGCTGCCAAGGGGGGCTAAAATATTGTAAGAGTGAAGGGGTAATTTGTTGACAATTGTCAAATGGTGTAAGAATTGGGCTTTCAAGGGGGGGGGGGGTTAAAATGATGTTAGAGTGAGGAGGCATTTTGTTCAGAGGGGCTAAAATAGTTTTAAAATGGGGCTGCCAAGGGGGCTAAACTGTTGTACGAGTGAGAGGGTAAGTTGTTCAGAGGCTGTAAAGTGATGCAAGAATTGGGCTGCCAGTGAGGTTAATTTGGGAGGCTCGGTTTGCCAGGGAGGTTCGGCAAAAAACTCTGTTGATTTAGGAAAACTTTGATGTTACAATTATGCGATGTTTTAGTTCATGTCTCTACGACCAACTGGAGTGAAGCCCAAAAACCATATGCTTACTTTTTGGCTGTTTATATTCGATTTACTTTATTCCTCAATTAACTAAGTAACTAGATTTTTCTCTATAACTGTGATGTTTATTAGGCCCGATTCTTCTACTATAATCTGTTGAATAATTCGTAGAGATTTTGAGTTTTGTGGTCAACTTTTTCCTGGCAGGAAAGGAAAACGCTTGAATTTTTTTTCTTTTTTCTTTTTTTCATGGAATGTGTCAAATGATGTCGCTGCTATTCTGCATTAACTTACATCATATAAATTAGCCTGCATTAAATTACATCAAACTTGTTAGATCTCCTAAGGCGATACCTTTTAGGCTGTCTCTGCGATTGTAGAATCCTACAGCCTTATTGTAGTATCTCTCCCCCAAATACAGCTGAAATGTCCACGCAAACCCTCCGTTTTCAGAATCCAATTCCATGCAGTATTTATTATCGAATGCATATTCACTGTTGTGTTCGTTCATGTCGAACAGGTATTCTAAGTTTCCTCCTAAATAAATGTTTGAAAAAATCTGATAAACTGAACGAAAATTAGCTGAAACAATGAAAAAATAGTGAGTTACACTGAGATTCGCAAATAATTGTTAACGATAAAGGTTTTATAGCTGAATCCAAATTCAAAAAAAATATTGCAGACTAAGTTACAATGACGGCTGAAATATCAGTAAAAATCATCAATTAAAAAATGCAATTGAATTGGTTGCTCAATCAGATCTAATCACAGATATTTATTTTTGAAAAAACACGTCAAGTTCCTCCATCCAAAAAGGCTTATGATAAGATCCTTTCAGCGTCGAATAATGAATGTTGTGAATATTAAGAATATTCTAGAACCTTACACAAACCATTAAATCATGTGAACCACACACATTGACTCGTTCAAATTTGTTGGTGCGATCATTAATACGTTCAAAATTACGTATGATCGTATGATCAAAATTACGTGTTCTTTTTGACTCTTTTTGACTCGCTGCAATCAATTCCTTGTTTTTTACTAAGTCATTTCGGTATAATCAAATTCAGTTTTTTATCTGACTTTGCCCTGTTTTGTATTAATTTGACAACAAAAACCGCGATAACAGACATTTTGAACTATGTTTGAAAATTTTCTTTCCAACCTCTTGAATTCTCAAGCAACAAAACTGCAGTGAAGATATAGTCAAAATGTGTCGTAATAGTTTTGTCTCTGAATATTTTTGTGTAAATTAACAAGAGAACAGGATCTTAGGCGAAAACTTAATTAGACAAAGCCCATATTTTGTGACCATAAGACAAAAATTTTAGTTTAGATTTTGTGGAAGATAGATACAAATATACACACTTAAAAACGGTCTTTGAGAGTCCAAACGTTTCAAAGATCCCTAATGTCCCTATATATTGTCTAATATTATATTTTAGTAGCTGACAAGAAATTGGGTGAAAAATGAAAAAAAAACATTGGAATTTAGCTCCAGCACACAAGTTTGGCAATTAATATTTTTTTCGAACTGAAATGCAATCTATACCTATAAACTACGCATTGTTAGAGCACTAAAATTTTTGTTGCCATATTATTTATTCACTTATTCCAATGAAACTTTTGCCGCCATCCATTAATAATAGGGCATAAAAATGATGTACTAACTGAAAAAGTAACTGAAATAAGAACGTTTTTCATATACTTTACTCGCTCTTTTTCATGTAAAGACTCTAGGAATACTTTATTGTTTTTACCTCCAAGTGTAATTTGAAGTACCGACAATGTAATAACGGTGCTCCCGTCTGTTTTTACGTAATATCCATAAAAGGTTGGTTCAAAATTCTGTGGAATGGCTAGAAAGATTAGTTTCCTCAAATCGAGTTTTCACCTTATATTTTTTGTTGTTGACTGAATACTTGCATGACTTTTCTCAACCATGTCGAATCAGTATCGGGCACAGATGGTAAATAGTGCACATTTGGCAAATAATCCACTGGGCATCAATGTTGATAACACATATTATTATTAAACAAAAATGATATTGCTTACAAAAGAAATAATTTAACCGCTTGCGACCTATTAACGACCTTTTGTTGGAATATGGGAGCGGCAATTCTGGTCTATAAGGAAATGGAGATAATTTTAATTAATCGCTTCGAAATTCCCAATCATATCCAGAATTTTTTCATCTTGAATAGCCCGGGTCAAATTTCCTCCCTAAAATCCTCCCATTCTGTTGTAAGAGTGGGGGTAATTTGTCTATGGGGGTTAAATTGATATAAGAGTGAGGGGCTAATTTGGTCTGGGGGTAGAATGTTGTAAGGGTCGAGCTGCAATGGGAGGACTTTTGAGGAATTAACCCCTGACTAATATTGCCATGTAAGAGTGGGCTGCAATGGGAGAATTTTTGAGGAATTACCCCACCGTGACTAAAATTGCCACGTAAGATTGTAAGATTGGACTGCAATGGTCTGTAGTGGGAGGACTTTTAAAGAATTACCCCCCCCCCCCCGCCCCTGACTAAAATTGCCATGCACGAGTGGGCTGCAATAAGCTGCAATGGGAGGACTTTTGAGGAATTACCCCCCCCCCCGACTGCAATTGCCATGCACAAGTGATCTGCAATGGGCTGCAATGGGAAGACTTTTGAGGTATTAGCCCCCCCCCCGACAAAAAAATTGCCATGTACGAGTAGGCTGCAATGGGCTGCAAAGGGAGGACTTTTGCCCCCCCCCCCCCCCCCGACTAAAAACGACGAGGGGGTAGTTTGTTGACAGGGGGTCAAATGGTGTAAGAATAGGGCCTTCGAGGGGGGTAAAATGATTTAGAGTGAGGAGGTTTTTTTTCAGAGGTGCCAAAATGGTTTAAGAATGGGGCTGCCAAGGGGGGCTAAAATGTTGTAAGAGTGAAGGGGTAATTTGTTGACAATTGTCAAATGGTGTAAGAATTGGGCTTTCAAGGGGGGGGGGGTTAAAATGATGTTAGAGTGAGGAGGTATTTTGTTCAGAGGGACTAAAATAGTTTTAAAATGGGGCTGCCAAGGGGGCTAAACTGTTGTACGAGTGAGAGGGTAAGTTGTTCAGAGGCTGTAAAATGATGCAAGAATTGGGCTGCCAGGGAGGTTAATTTGGGAGGCTGGGTTTGCCAGGGAGGTTCGGCAAAAAGCTCTGTTGATTTAGGAAAACTTTGATGTTACAATTATGCGATGTTTTAGTTCATGTCTCTACGACCAACTGGAGTGAAGCCCAAAAACCATATGCTTACTTTTTGGCTGTATATATTCGATTTACTTTATGCCTCAATTAACTAAGTAACTAGATTTTTCCCTATAACTGTGATGTTTATTAGGCCCGATTCTTCTGCTATAATCTGTGGAATAATTCGTAGAGATTTTGTGTTTTGTGGTCAACTTTTTCCTGGCAGGAAAGGAAAACGCTTGAATTTTTTTTCTTTTTTCTTTTTTTCATGGAATGTGTCAAATGATGTCGCTGCTATTCTGCATTAACTTACATCATATAAATTAGCCTGCATTAAATGACATCAAAGTTGTTAGATCTCTTAAGGCGATACCTTTTAGGCTGTCTCTGCGATTGTAGAATCCTACAGCCTTAATGTAGTATCTCTCCCCCAAATTCAGCTGAAATGTCCACGCAAACCCTCCGTTTTCAGAATCCAATTCCAGGCAGTGTTTATCATCGAATGCATATTCACTGTTGTGTTCGTTCATGTCAAACAGGTATTCTAAGTTTCCTCCTAAATAAATGTTTGAAAAAATCTGATAAACTGAAAGAAAATTAGCTGAAACAATGAAAAAATTATGAGTTACACTGAGATTCGCAAATAATTGTTAACGATAAAGGTTTTATAGCTGAATCCAAATTCAAAAATTATATCGCAGACTAAGTTACAATGACGGCTGAAACATCAGTAAAAATCATCAATTAAAAAATGCAATTGAATTGGTTGCTCAATCAAATCTAATCACAGATATTTATTTTTGAAAAAACACGTCAAGTTCCTCCATCCAAAAAGGCTTATGATAAGATCCTTTCAGCGTCGAATAATGAATGTTGTGAATATTAAGAATATTCTAGAACCTTACACAAACCATTAAATCATGTGAACCACACATTGACTCGTTCAAATTTGTTGGTGCGATCATTAATACGTTCAAAATTACGTATGATCGTATGATCAAAATTACGTATTCTTTTTGATTCTTTTTGACTCGCTGCAATCAATTCCTTGTTTTTTACTAAGTCATTTCGGTATAATCAAATTCAGTTTTTTATCTGACTTTGCCCTTTTTTTATTCATTTGACAACAAAAATCGCGTTAACAGACATTTTGAACTATATTTGAAAATTTTCTTTCCAACCTCTTGAATTCTCAAGCAACAAAACTGCAGTGAAGATGTAGTCAAAATGTGTCGTAATAGTTTTGTCTCTGAATAGTTTTGTGTAAATTAACAAGAGAACAGGATCTTAGGCGAAAGCTTAATTAGACAAAGCCCATATTTTGTGGCCATAAGACAAAAATTTTAGTTTAGATTTTGTGGAAGATAGATACAAATATAAACACTTAAAAACAGTCTTTGAGAGTCCAAACGTTTCAAAGAACCCTAATGTCCCTATATATTGTCTAATATTATATTTTAGTAGCTGACAAGAAATTGAGTGAAAAATGAAAAAAAAACATTGGAATTTAGCACCAGCACACAAGTTTGGCAATTAATATTTTTTTCGAACTGAAATGCAATCTATACCTCTAAACTACGCATTGTTAGAGCACTAAAATTTTTGTTGCCATATTATTTATTCACTTATTCCAATGAAATTTTTGCCGCCATCCATTAATGATAGGGCATAAAAATGATGTACTAACTGAAAAAATAACTGAAATAAGAACGTTTTACATATACTTTACTTGCTCTTTTTCATGTAAAGACTCTAGGAAAACTTTATTATTTTTACCTCCAAGTGTAATTTGAAGTACCAACAACGTAATAATGGTGCTCCCGTTTGTTTTTACGTAATATCCATAAAAGGTCGGTTCAAAATTCTGTCTAATGGCTAGAAAGATTAATTTCCCCAAATCGAGTTTTCGCCTTATATCCTCCAAATTAACATCACATAGCATAAAAAGTGTCAGTATTTTGTGATTTCACCACATCTATTTTGACCAAGCCCATAGGTCGGGAAAATGCCCTCAGCTGGTGTGCATGGTTTTTTTGTTCTTATTAAGTCCTTTGTATTTTTCTGGGGTCAATAGGATTGCGGTCAATTTGAACAATATGTAAATTTAGTTTGTTCAATTTTAGAGATAATCAGACTTCGGCGAGGACCACGAGCAGTCAAAAACATTAAATTATTATTTATATAAACATCAATGCAATTTATTTGTTAGTTGGGTGTAAACATAATTTTAAACTGATACTAAATAGCGTCCGTTTAACCAATTGAATTTAGTACCATTCGACAGAATCATTGAACACTTCAGAACATAGTTTTATGTTGGGCAGAAAAATGAGCCTCTAATTATCTTGGAATGTAAATTGTATTTTGACTTTAAAACATCATCCAACTGGTTATAAATGTAATTTACTTGTTCGAAAAATAATATTTTTGGAAGAGAGAAATACTCTCTGTTGAATTTTTTTCTGACCTGACAGCTTAAATCGTTATCTCGGAGCAACAGACAGATTTACTTCCTCTTCAAATATTGTCATCGATAACATAACTTTTTCCATGGATGACTACTATCGAGAATAGAAGATTGAAAAAAAACAGCATCGAGGCATTAGATCAATTTGTTCAGGCTGAAATTAAAATTCTGTACTGAGTGGAGGCGTCAACGTTAAAAATCGCAAAAAAGTAAATTCTGCTTTGAATGCGGAAAAATTTATTTGAGATTCGCGGCTTTTGACGGTGAATGCGGTTATTGTATTGAAAAAATAGTAACTCGCCCAATATCTTCATTGCAGAAAACATTGCAAAAATGATGTAAGAATAGTGGTATAAAAATGAAGAAAACAAGGACAAAATAAAAAAAATAACAGCTAACTATTAATTATGACTGAGCCCGGATACTAATTGTTTCAAATTAAATTTAAAAAATCAGGTTTTACTTTTAAGCATATCTTTCACGTTTTCAATGCAGAAATTTCCAGAAACGAACCATCAAAAAAATTAGGGAACTTTTTAGTCACAAAATTAAATCAAAAAGTTAATAGTTACGTAGAGTTTCGGTGTTGATGAATGTTATGTCCGAAGTGTCCATTCCACGCAAGGGTCTGTAGCCTAAAACGTTTACCTTTAGTATTTACTGAATTGCGACTCAACTTTATGACTGAACAAACGGTGTCATTCTTTGGAATGATTTACGATCTTATACTAGCTTTCCCCGGTTCTGAACAGTCTAAACTGCCTCAACACCCTAAAATATTGAGTAATAATGAATCACGTAATTAGGTCATGCACATATGAAAATCATAAGTACGGAATAATTTATGCCGAAGATTTTCCTCCAGTGTTTTTATGCCCCCATTGCAATTTATGTGTTGCTATAAAGCACATTAAATTCTTTAGGAGTCGTTTCACCCTAAACAAAATTTGCTGCCCTACGCTGGGTAATGAATAACACTTACGAATTTGTGAAACCTACATGCTATCTTTCTTAGGTAGAAACCTATTTACAATTTTCGCTGCACAAATCAAAACGTAGCTTTGAAAGTATTTTAAATAATTTTGTTTAATTGAAATTCACAATGTAAGTGTGGAATGAAAATCGTACATTGGACAAAATGAGTAAAAAAAACAATTTAATAAAAAAATAATCGCGTTATTTTCGATAAAGTTAGAACTACATTAGGTTCTTTTCAAAAGCTTCTCTAAAAAAGATGTAAATATCAAAGGCATAGGTTTTAATGACAGCGAATTTCAATTATTATAAGTGAGGATTCTAATTACAATAGGCATACAATAAAAAATACTTCGAATCTTCAGAACGGATTTACATTGCTTACATTGGAAACAAAAAAATCTAATGACACTTAGAAACAACTAGAATTTTGTTTACGTCTAAATTCTTGCGTTTTTTGGAAACTAACAAATAACTGCTTTACAATTGAAAATTTACCGCTTAATTGTTTCTTACAAAAACTGGAAGAGTGACAAAAAAACTTCTAATTGTAATTGTCGACAATGTTTGTCGTTTTGTTCTAGCCATTGTTAGGGATCATGAGAAATGGCTCAAACAGATGGTAAAAACTTTGAACTATAATTTTGTCTGATCAACGAAGTAACAGGCAATTTTTCTGATACACAAGGAGTTAGTTTAAACAATTGACTTACGGTTATCGACCACTAAATTGTTTTCTCCATAAATTTATGGTGCAGATATTTATTCATGCGTAATTGAGTTTTTATTTTACCCTTGTGAACAATGCTTACCTTAAAATTAATTGCAAGATTTTGAAATATATAACCAAGTAGAGGTAAGTAGTCTTCACCAGAAAGAAAAACTAAAAGCATTAACATGAAATTGTCATTAGATTTCAAGTTCTTATAAAATATAGAAGATTTGAAGTGATTACATTTCACTCGCTTGGTAAATAAAATCTACCCGTAAAATAAATGAAATTTCCTCTTGCTGTAAACAAAAATGTATGCTTCTGATGTTTACTGTTTTCTTGAAGGAAAATTCGGGAACTAATCTATTCTATTTCTAACTTGAGTTCTCTTTTCGAGATTAATTTTTGCTTTAAGATTATAATTTGTCCTCTTATTTTGTTCAATTTACTATTTTTATATGCGTGAACTACGCACACACCGTAAACTTTTATTATACAAAATTGTTTAAAGTAGTTACATAGCTACGTTTTGAGTTGTCCGGCTAAAACTGCCAGTAGATCTTACGTGAAATCTACTTACGAAAGATAATTTTCACAAAATCTTAAGCGTTCTACGGCAACAAAAATAGCTTAGCGTCTAGCGCTTTGTAAATATTTATAATCGAACTGATTTATATTACCCTGGTCGCAACCAACAGACTATCTTATAACATTTTCCAAGATTCTTGCGAAACTAAGGTTATTTTTAATATTTTGCCAGACAAAATTGTACTTTATGAAGAATCTTTTGTTTTGTGCTATACAACGAAGAGAAAGGTACTAAAGAAAGGTGCTATACAACAACACGTGATTTGTAAGTGAGGGCATAAAAAGCACTCGAGGGCCGAAATATAAAACATCCCAAATGTATATTACCCATTTTATTCACAAATATTAACTGGCAAAGAGCAAAAATTCAGCTACAAGTAGGGGCCAATATCTCTGATGAAGGAATAGGTGGTGTATTAATTCTGAATCAATCGTACTTGTGCAGAGGTGTCCGTGGCCAAACAACTTTGAGTGGTCATAACACAGACATCTCTCTTCTCTTCCATTGAATGAGCACACCGCCAAATCATCACATCTGTGCTCACCAGTCTCACAGGGATCTAAAACACCGTCCAAAATTGTAATATTTCAAATTTATATTCATTTCTGGATCAAAATAACAACTGCAGATTTGATCCAGACAAAATTTGCTAATAGATTAAATATTGACCAAAATATGCACATGCAATTTTCAAAACACCAAAAGTTTGCAGTGCCAGAAGTTGAAATGCCAGAATTTACTATATAAATAGCCAGAAGCTGACCTCAATTAACTTCCTTTAAAATTTCGGCTCTTTTCTGTTGCCCCCCTTACTGGGAATATCTTTTATGCCTCCCAGGCGCACGTGCTATTTTTCACATATCGCAAAACAAGTCCATAGTACATACAGCTTGATACACCTTGCCAAGACATGCAAGATCTTGACTGTCTTGACAAAGCATTGATTATATTACCAAGTTCTTGACCGGACAAAAATTCTTGGTGCATCTTGATAAGATCTTGCCATGATCTTATCAAGCTGTATAGAGAAAATTTCTTGATTAAACTTGCCAAGATCATCGTAAAACATGGCAATAAAAATTTCACAGAAATTGAGAAGCGAAATAAGTAATCATAGTGTTGTGATTGCTATTTTCCTGAACATTATATTTTTAAGTTGCTCTTTTCAAAACTTTTTGCATTTAAGCAAACGTTTTTGTCCTCGGATTCTCGAATCCGTGTCTCTTAGTCATATATCAACAAAAATACATTTCAAACCTACAAACAACGGTTTTTAATTCTTGGGGGTGGGAGGGGCTGAAACAGAATAGATCCGAATTTTCAATGAACTTTTAGAATTTTCAAACTTTCAAGTTGAGTGCTTTAAGCAAGGTTACGTGACTCGGCAGAAATCAAATTGGAAAGCTGGTCTTACATCTCGAACTACTCCGCGATTGTTGGCGACAGAAGCTCTCAGTGACTTCAAGCAGAGTCACGTAATTTACATTAAGACACTCAGGTGCACATTTTAAAATGCCGAAAGTCTGCATTGCCAGAAGTCAAAATGCCGGAAGTCGCTACATAGCCAGAAGTTGAATTCCGTTGACTTTCGTCATTTTAAAACGTGCGTGTTGCGTGTTTTAAGCATGGTTAGGTAACTCTGCAGAAATCACTTCAAAATTCTGACTTTATATCTTCAACCGCTTCGCGGTTCTCGATAAACGCCAGAAGTTCTCACTGACTTCAAGCAGAGTCACGTAACCATTACTACTACAGCTGCACTATCAGAAGAAGGTGAAGAGATACTCACTGTCAACAATTTCCAGAATTGATAGCGAGTCTGAAACAGATATATATGCAGTTAAGGAATTATTTTGTCGAAATTGCGTCTGAGTGATCTTTAGTACGCTGTGAGGTGGCCGATATAGCATTTGACGATAATTTTCTGGGTATCCCCCCCCCCGACATAATAACTACACGGCCTATATCATAATTTTTGTCGCACTGTTTGGAACCATAAGCCTGCCATATGGATATTCTGATTTTGTTCTTCATTTGACGTTTCAGGAGGTTTTTGATAGTTTATAACGAAAATTCTCAGTTACTTTTTTCAGCAGGTCCTGTGGAGGATGTGACATGATACGATTAAACTACAATTAGACAGAAAAGAATATCAGCATGCATTAAAATTTTGTCGGATTGAAACCGATCGCGATTTTGCATTACTAGTTTTGATTTAATAATAATAATAAATTGTTCTCAAGTATTTATAAACATACAGCATTTTTCAATGAGGTTTACATATACATACTCAAAAGGCCATCAAAAGGCAAAAAAGCCTAGTCGTGTGAAGGGTTTGGGAAGCAGTTCAAGTTTGTTAGCGAATACGGGTGGGGGTAGGGGGTTGATATTGGCTTGTTTTTAAGGCTTAAAAAGATTCAGTGACAGCAAGTACGCGTGAGGAAACAGTTGAGTTTTTGTAAAAGGATAAAAAAATAAGAAAATTTTTTTTAAAAAAAGAAGTTAATGTTTTAGACAATTGCTAAAAAAACTAATAAAAAAGTTCTATGATATCATTTCCTTAAATAATATTTTCAAGAAAAGTTTGGTGGTGTGTAAAAACTCCAGATTTCTAGCAACTCTTTATCAATTGAACATATTTTGAGGCGAAATTAGGTATATAATTTAGCAATTTCTTTATTCGTATTCCAATTCTCATTGGGTTGATATCAGTAAATTGATTGCTAGGTTTTAGTTTCTTACTTGTTGTTCTTTTCTCATCTAACCTGACAAGCTTTGAATCCTCAATAAATCTGTAAAAAACTTTATTTTCATTTTCTCGCCTATTTGTTTTTGTTAAAAATTTTAAAAGCTCATAAAAATGGAGCTCTTTCACCGGGAAGATTCCATATTTTTCCCGTTCGTTCGCTGTGGATTGATGACTTAGTTTCCTGAAAATAATTTGCGAAATTTTTTTAATTTTCACTTCGATAAACTTCAGGCTTGTCTTGTTTGCAGTTCCGTATATAAGTACTCCATATTTTATTACCGGTTGAACACAAGACTTATATACCAAAACTAATGGTTGAATACTCAAAATAAACCTTAGTTTGTAGAACAATACCGTAAATTTGGTCAATTTTGCTGTGACGCTATTTGTGTGTTTTTTGAAAGCCAATTTGTTGTCCGGCAATACGCCTGGATATTTTACTCCGTTGCTCTTTTTAAGGGTTGCATTCTTCAGTCTTAAAACATTCATCATAGTTTTAAAACCTAAGATTAGATTAATTGTTTTTTCAACATTGAGCGTCATTTTGTTATCGCTTAAGTAGAAGCCGATTATGTCAATATCACGTTGAAAAAGAAATTCATTTGTATTTTTTGTGGCTCCAGAGCAGTATCGTCGGCATAGAGCGTTATTGTGGAACAGTTGTATATTTGTCTGATGTCATTGACGTATATGGTGAAAAGTAGTGGTCCTAAAATTGAACCTTGAGACACGCCAAACGCAACAATTCTTGGACTCGTTCTTGCAGCACCATATCTAAGAATTTGTTTTCTGTCAGATAAGTAAGATTTTGTAATTTCAAGCATTGGGCCTCTCAAACCTATGTTAGCAATTTTTCTACGAAGTAAGTTATGATCAACCGTGTCAAATGCTTTTTTCAAATCTAGAAACAATCCTATCGAGCACTTTGGCTGGTTTTCTAAAGTGTCCTTAGCCTTTTCAACAAAATGCGCTAATGCATCAATTGTTCCTCTTCGTCGTCTGAAACCATATTGATTTGCATCCAGGAGATCGAATAATTCCACAAAATTAGCTAATATGTTGTACAGAATTGTTTCAAAGACTTTTGCAACAGTCTGAAGTAGAGAAGTTAGTCTGAAGTTAGATGGTTCCTGGACACCACAACTTTTTTGTACTGCTGCTATGATAGCTTCTTTTAAGCAAGGTGGAAAACTTCTTTCATCGATACATTTGTTGATTATTTTGTTAGTATTGGCACAATTACCCATTCGAGTTTCTTCAGAAAAAAGTTGTTCAATTCTAAGCAATCTGTGCTATAATTGGCTTGCATTTTATTTATTATTTCCCGTATTTCCAGCAAAGTGGCCCTGGTTAGTTGCATTGATTGTACATCTACTGCTTTTAGAAACATTCTCTTTTTTAGACTCAAAATTTGATGCTAAAATTTTACAAACTGAAGAAAAATAGTCCGTGAGTTTATCAGCTGTCTCTTTACTGAGCCTATCTTGCGATGCAACTTTGCCTTTAAATCTGCTAATGCAGTCAAAAAAATATTTTCTGACCATCTACATTCATTAATCGCTGATAAAACATTTCCTTTTTTCTTCTGATCAGTTTTTGCAGCTTGTTACGTAGTGCATTGAATTTGAGCTGATCATTTTTGTCTTTTGTTCTCTTAAAATTTTGGTATTGTTGTCCTTTCTCGGTAGCTAGATGTTTTATTTCATTGTCAGCTAACAATTTTTTTATCCTTTGTACATTTTGCAAATTTTCGTAGGAACAAATTTTTCATTACATTTATTAAAGAGAAACTGAAAATTTTTCTTGGCTTACTCACAACTTAATTGATCAAGTGTTAGTTCAAACTTCTGTAATTCATGTTGTATTTAAAACTGAAGATTAATAATTCCGTTTGGGTCATTAAGTTTTTTTCACATTTTAAAAATACGATCATCATCATTTTCGTTTGCTGAGTGATTCATTTTGTTTCCCGAGAATCCCAAAAATGGGCGTAAATTGATCTGTTAGCGTAGTTGCTGACACCTTCAGATCATTTTTTTACGTTGGAATACATGGCATCAATACAGGAATTACAAGTCTTTGTTTTTCTAGTGCATTTCGCATTTTCTACATAATTCAGATCAAAAAACAGCAAGGCTTCTTGCAATGTTTTCAACCTTGCCGAAACGGTGTGATGAATTATATTAAAGTTACCACATATAACTGACTTATAGTCTACCGGAAAAACAAATTTCTTAAAATGGTTTCCTAAGATTGTGCTTAGTTTTTCGTTGGACGTGTTTGGTTTGACGTATGTTGTAGTTAAAAAAACTTTTAAATTATTATAGCAAAACTTCAGTGTCAAAATTTGGCACTCATTGTTGGTGTACTTGTTCACTGTTTCGAACTTTAATTTGTTTTTCAAAAAATACCAACTCCTCCTCCTCTATTTCTTTTTACACCCCTACTGACTGTGAAGATTTTTGATAACCGTCTAGTTGCAAAAAAGCGGTGTCAAGCTCTTCATTTATCCAGGTTTATGTTAAGCAGACAGCTAAGGGTAGACAATCTAAACTGTTTACTAGAATATGAAGCTGATCAAAATTTTTGTATATGGATCTTATATTTTGAAGAATGAAGAGTTTTAGCATTTTGTTGTACTAAAATTAGGTGTACAAGTGGAAAAAAAGCAGGACGACCAAAGTCTTCAATGGATTCTAGTAGCAATGTTAAAAGTGTTAGCGGATATGACGTTGGAGTTAAAAACAACTCTGGTTACCAGAATAAAAGATTGTTTTTTCGTAAAAAAGCTAAAACGGTAGGCAGAATATGTATTTAATTTGTTAAAATATAAATATATATAGCCTAAAAAAGAAAACAATGAAAATAAAAAGTTTTCTGCTAATATCATGTATTTGGAGAAAGTTTACAAGTTTAACAACTTCCAAAAATAGTTGTTAAATTTGTAAACTTTCTCCAAATACATGACTTGTATTGAATATTTGTATTTGATTTCAATTGAATACATTTCCCAATGACCAAAACCGATGTGCACCATGATTTTTTTCAATGTCTCGGAATATCTAAAGATCAGAAAATAGACTTGTATCAAAAAACTCTGATTATGGTGGGGAACTCCACAAAACACACAGACAAAAGACAGAGATAAAAATTGCAATATTACAGAAACCGATCGCTATTTTGTATTGTCTGGATTATCGAATAGTCGCGCTCTGTACTAGTGCCTGTTCTTTTTGTCTAAAAGGGATCATATTTGTCTAAAAGGGTGAATTTTGAACAATTTTGCATTATATTGCACATAAACGCAGAATATCGAATCAAGTCACTTTCCTCTCTTAGCACGTGATCTTATCATTGCCATTTGTCATCAGGATCACACGGTCTGATCAAATCTGCGCAGTGGTGAATAGTGCACTTTCTATTCATAGTAATTAAAGTAGTAGTTATGCACTTTCTCGTATTATTTCGTGATAGTTTGTTCTTATTATGGACACACTTTTAGTCATGCCCACTTTTTTGTTTGGATCGTGGCTAATATCTGTCTAGCCGTTGTGAATCATGGCTAATAATTGTATGGATCCATCCGTTCTTTTTTTACTACCCTGACCTGGGTTTTTTGTTTAATCGGTGGAAAGTATTGTGCCAAATTTAGTTATGCTAAACGATTATAGCTAGGATAGGTTTGAAAAAGTGTTATCTTTGCTCCGAAGTGAAAAATATATAAGTTCTTTTCACTATTTCCTCAGAACAGCTAACAAAAAATTCAAAAATTTTCTGATCATTGGCAAATTAGTGGGAAAAAATGTTTCCAGCTAAAAAGTCAACTTATACCAGTCGAGCGATAATTTGATTTAAAAAAACTCGAGTTTACAATAACGCTGAGGGTGGTTGATGTGTCATGGTTATTTGGGAAAATTTACATCACAGTTTGTCAAGGACGCTGCGACTTCTCGTTAACAAAAGCCGGGCATCACGACAATCGTCATCATCAAACTATACGGAAGTAGCTGACTTCCGAAAAAAACAGTATCAACAGAATCAAGCGAAAAAGAACAATATTGCATTATCTATCAAAACCGTTCTAAAATCATAAGATTTAATCAAACCCCTCCTAAACCAATTTGATTTTAAAAATTTGGCATCCAACCCAACAGTTTCGAAACCACACCTAAAGCTTAGTTTTGTGTTCAAAAGAATACATTTCCCAATGAGCTAAAAGGATGCGCACCATGATTTTTTCATTGTTTCAAAATATCTAAGAAGGTTTTTTGAGAGATTATAACGAAAATTCTCAGTTAATTTTTTCAGCAGTTCCTGTGGAACATGTGACATGAAACGAATAAACTATAATTAGACAGAAAAGAATATCAGCATGCATCAAAATTTTGTCGGATTGAAACCAATCGCAATTTTTCATTACTAGTTTTGATTTCAATTGAATACATTTCCCAATGACCAAAATCGAAGTGCACCATGATTTTTTTTCATTGTCTCAGAATATCTAAAGATCAGAAAAAAGCTTGTATCAAAGCACTCCGACTATGGTGGGGTAACTACACAAAACACAAAGACAAAATGACAAAGATCAAGAATTTCGTTTAGTTCTTTCGGTTCTTCTCGGGTTTTACCCACCCCAAAGACCTCTTCTGGTTGCTCCTTCCCCCAACTATTCCGCCTTTTTTTTATTTCTTTTGGGGTTTTACCCTTCCGAAGGACCTCCATCTGGTTGGTCGTTCCCCCAATCTCACAATTTCTTTCCGGTACTTATGGGGTTTCGCTTACACCGAGGACCCCCGTCTGCTTGCTCGCTCCCCCAACCCTTTCGCCTTCTTTTCAGTTCTTCTGGGGTTTTATTCACCCACAAGACCTCCTTCAGGTTGGTCATTTCCCCAACCCTCGCCTTCTTTCCGGTTATTCTGGGGTTTCGCTAACCCCGAGGACCGCCTTTTGGTCGGTCGCTACCAAAAACCCACGCCTTCTTTCCAGTTCCTCTGGAATTTTTACCCAACCCAAGAAGCCCCTTCTGCTGGATCTTCGGCCCAATCATCTTGCTCTTTTACGGCTTTTCTGGGGTATCATCAACCTCAAGGATTGCTGTTAACAGGTTTTTCGAGAGATAATTACAAGTAAATTTTGCATCCGGCTGGTGTTGCTATATGTATCGACAGGTACTGATAATAATTTTGGTAGGTTTTTGGTAAATTACGGCATTTAGTGGCAAATAGTTCAGGCAGTTATTGGTGTTTTCTGGCATTTTGTAGGTATTGATTTTGTTAAGTATTAGCAGGTTCCTGTATTTGGTAGGTATTTGTTGCTTCTAACACTTGTTAGGCACTGATTTTGATAAGCATTGGTAGGTTCGGGCGGTAAAAAACAACGGAAACCAACCAACATTTTTTATTTTGCTCGTTTTGTCTGAACTACTCTGACTTCTCATTACTGGTTGTTACGAGGTCAACCACAAACAATACGGTGCTCAATATGAATTCAATGCCATCCAATTCCCCTGATATAACGGTGCGAACTCAACAATCCATATGTAAATAAACAGCCATCTACTCAAATTGAACAGAAGCGTTTGGAAACTCTAAAGAATTGATTGCAAAAGACATCAACTTCATACTGACAATCTTACCACTGCTATAGAATCCTCAGAAGATACCGAAACCTCAGAGGAAACAACTAGTAATTTTATTGGAATGCGACAGAAGTTTGAACCAATTGTTATTGACCTGATCGGTGTCTTGGAGCTTGATGAACAAAGTATTAGGTGCAGAAAACACACAAGTAATTGAAAATAGACATAAAAAAGACTGTGACAGTAGACCTTGAACACGTTAAAGAAAAAAGTACGTCTCTTCAGAAATGTTCATCTGTTGAATTGTCCTTGAACTGCAATGAAAACAAAGAAACTTATGGCAACACCTTGTCACATTTACAACAACGTTTCTCTCATTTCAACTAAGGACATTCCTTTGACTAATAAAAGTACTCAAAATAGTTCCTCAACTCCCGCTGAGATTTCCCGTTATGTTAGTTACGGTTTTACTGCACCCGGTGGAAAAACTCTACTTGTCAAAAACTTTTCCTTCATTTCAAATTTCAAGATATCAGCTGCCCCCTGCAATGCATTGCAGCAATCGTTTTCTAATTTTCTTTGCACAATTTCCTCAACAGATAGCATCTCATTTGGTTTAAATTATCTTTTTCCGTTGACACAGTCAAGCATAATGATACTCCTAACGCATCAGTTACGCAAATGCAATGGCGGCAAGGTCTCAATGTGAACGTGCTTTCGAAATTTCGTCGCAAAGCTGTATCCGGTCCATTTAGATGGTGCTCTAATGAGGTGGATGAAATACCCTGATTAAAGTCTATGGCTGAAACGGTGACTTATACGCTTCATCTCCTGCAACGACACTTTGGGAATCAAAAGCTATTTCTAAACTCTCTCCTTGGGAAACTGAAAAATTTCAAACCGCCCAATTTATCCCATCCAGAGAATCATGCATATCTCTCCTCTTTCTTTTTGACAATGTTGAATACTTTTCAGCTACTAGGATTTATTCATGACCTTCAATCAAATACAAACTTGAATAAAGCGCCAGCAAAGCTGCCAACTGCTGTAGGTCTTGAGTGGAACAAATTTGTGTTAGAAGGGACTGCCATCAGCAATCTCTACAGATAATCTCTGACTTTCTTCTGAAAAACTCCCAAGCATGTCGAGATTTAAACACTAGCCTCCAATTTATTCAATCAAGCCACGCAAAATCTTCCTGGAAACCTTCTACGACCGTAAAAAACTACACATCTATAAGTGGATGAAAAAAGAATCAATCTAAACACTATACTAGCTGCTCCAGCAAAAAACGCAGCAGCTGAAGTCAAGCAACCTCCTGTGAATGTTCATCCATTTATTGAAAAAAGCCATTTTACATACAAATGTTCAAGGTCCTTCCCACGGGCATTCGAAAAGCGCTTACAGGAACCTTTGTATTCTGTTTGAATTGTTTTGGAAACCAACACGTGGAAAACGCATATCCAAAAAGGTTTGTCGTAATTGCGTTATTTATCACCGCACGATATTTTTGCTGTTAAGTCCTGACAGGTGGCTGAACATCATGCAGAACTCAAAAATGGTGATAAGTTTTAGATAGTTATGCTTATTTGGACAATGCTAGTTTTCAAAGCCTGTTGCCCGGATCAACTGCAACAAATCTGAATTGAGGCATAAAAAACCAATGGCAAGATGCCGATTAGTAGCTCCCATTTGACTTAATAAATCGATTGTGCAACAGTGAAACTTCAAATTAGACAATACAAGGAGAACAATCTTTTAAACAAGTCAACGATGTTGCCATTTTAGATTTACTATGTCAACTGTTGATACAGTGAAATTGAATAGCCTCTGTGATTCATTTAAAAAATCTCAGCCTAAAATAGTTTTCAAAAATTGGGGACAATAATGTGTCCATCATTCTCAAAAGTGACAATCTAGACCTTATACACTACAAACAAAATATATAAAGGAGCCAAGAATGCAACATGGTGAATTGAAAGTCAATTGGATTTCACATGTTCTGGAAAAATTGACTCCATCCAAAATGATTGCAATCCAGTACAATTCACTCAACTAAACAGCCATCCTATTATGAACAACATTATGTTTAAATTGGCCTGTCTCTGATTGGATAAAAAGTAAAAACCTATGCATTGAGTCATTCAAGAAAACCATCCATTTTCCGGAAATTTCTTCCTAGACAAAACTGTTAGCTCAATTGGGTTTCATTGCTTAGATGACATGTCCAATTAAGCTTTATCTGCTTTTGAAACATGCAAATTGAGTTCTTGGATCGAACGATCTCAGTTAAATTCCTTGTGGTCAAGGCTCCTGTAGCCCCAACAAATGGGATGACTATCCCAATCATAAAAATGCAAGTTGTTTTTTATGGTTAAAGACACAATAGAAACTTGTTGAAATGCACAATAGAATATTTTTGGCAAACAAAAAACCAAAATTCTAGATGTCGCCTGCGTTTTCGATTGGAAATATGTTTTATCCACAGCTAAACCCGAATATGACAGAATTCAAAATATAGTGTTGAGCAAATAACATCAAAAGCTAGATGGATCTCATAGCCGTCATTCTTGAGCCAAAAAGATCTGATTGACCAAAACAAGATATTTCGCATGCCCATCAATTAAAATTGTTTCGTGTTCTTCAGTATATTTATCTGTATCAAGCACCGGCGACGCGACAAGATTCAACAATTGGAAAAAAATAGTCTGCGTGATATTAGTCTTCATTTTTTGCGGACAAGTGTAGGATACGCAACACAGAAATGAAGTTAGTACAATACGCTCTAGCTTACTTACACGATATTCAAAATATTCAAATACTCGAAGACAAGACTTCAACTCAGAGTACAGGTCTTTGACAAAAGGAATTGAGGTCTTTAGTGCTAGCAAATTGAAAGCAATATCACCTTTCCGAGACAAGATCAACCAATTATGAGCACGTGGTCGCTTGTCAAAAGCAAATCTTCTGATGACCGCAAGTTACCCCATAAAATTTTAACGTAACAATGCTATAAAGATGCTCATGATTCAACACACACGCACACACACACAAACACTTACAAGAAACTAATTTTGATTGTGGTAGACCGAGCAGACTCAAAACATTATCCTGAAATACAATTGAATACTTCGCGGTAAAGCAGTTGTTAAACAAACTATACGCCACTGTTTGCATATCGTAGAATGCTGCAAGACGTTAGCAGCCCCTAATTGGCTGTTATATCAATGGAATGATTACCCAGGAAAAATCAGTGTGCCTTTGAAACAACTGGTCTCGATTTCATCAAGACGTTTTTCTATTCAAAACAATGGCAACTTATTTAGCCGATAAATTTTGCTTTTCACCTACTTAGTTGTTAGAGCACTACATCTTGAAGTGTTGAATGATCTCATAACAGAATCTACAATCAACTTCATTAGGCGTCTTATCAGACACAGAAGAAAACCCATTAATTTTGTCTCAGATTGTCATTTAAGGGTTCAAACACCGCTTTGCGATCTAGCATTATAGAAATTAGGAAATCAAAATTATTTGCAGCTAAGCTGTAATTAATGAAAATGGAGATAAATTGGAAATTTAACCCCCCGCTGCTCCCCATTTCGGTGGATTTTGTGATGACTGGTACAAATTTTCAAATTATGACTTTACAATATCATTGGTTCGAGAGCTCTAACTCACGAAACTCTGAGCACTCTTTCTCGCAAAATACAGGCAAGCATGACTTCCAAGCCTCTCAAAAATGTTCCAGATGATTTAAACGACTACCTACCACTGACTCCACAACTTTTTCTCCAATTTTGTTCATCCGTGAAACTGTCGCTTTGCGTCTTCATTGGTTAAGAGAAGAATTCTCCTCATTTCTCCTCATTTTTGGAACCGTTACTTTGTGTAGATTCTAGAAGAATTCTTCCCTGTGGGCTCTGGTCTTTGACTAGGTTAACTCAAGTTTTCCCTGGCACATACGGGAACGTCCGATCAGATAAACTTAAGATGTCCTTCTGAAAACGCATCAGACGCGTTGTGAAACTAATCAAAGTTTTCCCCGAATGAATCCAAAATTTTTGTTTAAGCAAAGCCGTCTCACTAGCGACATAAAATTCAAGGGCAACCATTTGCTTTTTAAACAGAAGGTCTCTAATTTTCTTAGCAGGAGCCTAATCTTGCTCATCCCTTATTACAACACCTTTAGTTGCCGATACTCATAATTACATGGCCTTTGATTAATAATACTCCCTTTTGCTTCTGGATTGTTTATATCAAACCAGAACAACTATTTATCCCATCTTCAAATATCATTGATCATCCCGTTACAACAGCTCATTTTAAGTCTTTAGTGATTTTATTTTCTCACAGGTCAAAAAACCACACTTTTTGGTTTCTTTTCAGATTTCGGGATTTTTGGTTGACTTTTGCAATTATTGATTTAGTTGGCTTGTGTTTACGAACCATGGTATTAATTTTGTAACCTCATATTTCATCACCGTCATTTTTGTTTTATTTCGTGGTTCAACCTTATGAATGATTGAACACGCTGCACTTCAAAAATTTTAATCTTTTTCGCAATCCGGCAAATGGGGCCGGCGATATCAGGGACACGGTGTCTACTCGTAAACAGAAACCCGGCATCATAACATGTAACATTTATCATCAACGAACTGGACTTCCAAAAAAAACTGTAGCAATAAAATCAAGCGAAACACAACAAAATTTTATTGATTAGTTCATACTAACCGTTCCAAAATCATAAGATCTAATTAACCCCCTCCTACCGTAATTCATTAATACATCGAGTAAAAGAAACTGTTTTCTTTAATTTAGTCATCACATTTTTCAGTTTTAATCAGTGCAATAGAAATAGAATTAAGCGAAAAAGAACTGGAGTTTGAAAATGGCCGAAAAATCTTTGCAAAAAAACAGTGTTTGCTGTCTTAGATGCGCTTATTACTGCAGCAGCTGAAAGTCAAGAAAAATTTTTTTCCACGCAAATCTATAGTTTAAGAAACCATTATCAGTTAACCTCGGAATTTCAGCTCATTTTCAACTTACTCAAGAATATCACAACGGAAGACTTTATAATTTCATACCGGTCTTAACCTTTGCACCAAAGTGCCGGATACTGACCGAAAAAATAGAATAGCAAGACCAAATATAAGACCCCCCCCCCCTCCAGTTACAGAGCACGCGCCATTACATAGTAAATCATTAAGAAAAAGATGGCGCGTGCGTCGGGGGGCTGCAAATAATATGCACCCACTAAGCTGGAGGGGGGCACAAACGGAAAGTGGCATACAGATCACGAAGAATTGAATAAATGTTTGCATTATTGTATACATAAGGCCGCACAGTGGATTTTTCTCTCATGGAGTCCTTTTTACGTTTTTAATTTTTCTCTACGATACGTGTCTGCACGATACGTCTCAATTAACAACATGTCAACGAGACAGAAATAAAAGAGGACCTGTGCATTGAACCATCATTGAAAGATTGTATTAATAGAAGGAGAGGAGCATTTGCAAATAATCACTAGAAAATTTCTATGATGAGAAGAAATTTTTCAATCGGATCTAAAAATTGGATTGAGTTCACAATAAATAAAAACAAGCTAACAAAACAATAGACGGTGAAAACTGTTTCAACGGGGATACTGGAAGAGACCTAATGGTTCTTTTTATGAAAAATAATACGTTTCAATCATCTAGATGAACTGAGATTAAAGATTGATATGAAGCGAGATAATAAATGATCGAGACAAACCAACCAATGAAGCGAAAGGAGTTTTACAATAGCGCTCGATTTTTGAAGTGCTATCTATACCAGGATAAACTTCCATTGATCCTACTCAATTCTCCTTCAATCGATTCTTCATAGAACCCCTTGACTAAGGAAAAATTAGGATGAACATAATTTTTTAAACCACGTTTTCACCAGAGCAGTCAATTTTCCATAAATAACTTCTGGATTGCGTTGGCATATAAAAGCAAAGAGGATACTAAAACTCATTCTTTTAAACTCACGTGAAAACAGAAAGACTTGTGACGTCATTGGATCAGTGTCTTCAAACTCGATCAGGAAATCATAAGAAGTGAGGAAACATTCACATTTTTGAAATTTTCTTGAAAACCTGGCAACTGTTCTGGGTTCCTCGCCTACTCTCTCCACGCAATGAGAGTAACACATTTGTTGGTTTTCAACCCAGAGCAGAAGTTTCAGATTGAGGCTCCCAAAGTTAGTGATAGCTAAATTGTGGGTGGTTTGATTGAATGAAGTTATTGATATCACAATATCAAAAATTGAAGCCAATAATGTTGTAAGTTTTGTGATCAGCGGAACTCGGTTCATATTTGCACATGCGATCTGAAAATTGATCTTGAAATTTTCATGTTAGGTTTTTTTGTTTGAAAAATCAAATATCTAGCATGCAATTTATTCGGAACATCTCAATGCTTTAACTCGAAATACATCTGCCACAACATTTGCATCGTCATCAAGCTTATAATTAAGAAAGGAGCTGGGTTTTAGAGTTGAACGGGCTCAGCCAGAAATGAGAATCATGTCCGAATGCTTAAATTTTGTTCAAGGAATAAAATCACTAGTTTCAATAAAAAGTACTCGAAATGTAGAAAATGAGTAATTGTCGCTTGATTATCTATGCTGCGCTGTCAAAAAGCCATCCAACCTACCTCTTCAGACCTACCATCCAACCTACCGCTTCAAAAGCCATCCAACCTACCTCTGCAAATGGTCAAGAAAGCAAACAATTTTTTTGTGTTTTAAAGAAAAAAATTCGAAATGTGTAAGTTTTTTTGAGCAGTAAGTACCCCAGTCGAGACCAGATGATTATCTTGCAAGATTCTGCCAGAATCTTGCGAAAAATGGTTATATTGTAAGATCTTGCAAGACGAATGGTTATCTTGCAAGATTCTTGCAAGGCGAATGGTTATCTTGCAAGATTCTTGCAAAAAAAAATAATTTAAAAAAACACCAAATTGTAACTCTGGGTGAGGAAAAAATAATCCAAATCATTGCGCAAGTGAACACTCAACGAGAAGGCAATTGTAGTGCAAATATCGAAATTTTTAGTTTTAAATCATATTTTCTATATATGATGGAGCAAAAATTCGACCACCCCAAACCTAGGTTTTTGAGTTCCTGCTGTAATCTACTTTCAAACTATTCTTGCGACTTTTCAAAAAAAAATAGTACGGTGCAAGTGAAACTGGAAAGTGTTGAAGGGAGACGATTTAGTATATTTGGTGGCCAATTGCTTGCAGTAATATTTTGTTTAAACTGGTTCGGAAGGTTTTTGCGTGTGTATGTGTGTGTGTGTGTGTGCGTGTGTGTGTGTGTGCGTGTGTCTCTATGTGTGGTGTTTTTGTGTGTGTGTGTGTGCGTGTGTGCGTATATCTATGTATGAAAAGTTCCTTTTTGTTATAGCCAGGAACCATCTGCAACCCATGTTCAACCCATCTACAGCCCATATTCAACCCAAGAGTTCGGCCAAGAAATCAGAAAATCAAGAAAAAGAAGAAAATTGAAAAAAGAAAAAAATGTAAAAAAAAGAAGATCAGCGAAGATAGAAGGACTGCTTTCTTGATGCTTAGAATAATACTTTTCTGATGTTTTTTTAAAAATTATCTTTCGCTTTTTTGTCGATACGCAAAATATGTGTACATTCAAATATTGCGACCGTTTTAGCGTTTTCTTTCTAAGTGTAAGGTCTTTTTAAGTGTAAGAAAGTTTTTTTTTGCGAACAGCTATCTTGCAAGATTCTTGCAAAACGAACGGTTATCTTGTAAGATTCTGGCAAAGCGGATGGCTATCTAGCAAGATTCTGGCAAAACGAATGGCTATCTTGCAAGATTCTGGCAGAAATTCTTGCAAGGCGATGTATTCGATTTTCTTGCAAGGCGATGTATTCGAAATTCTTGCAAGGCGATGTTTGGATCAACGTCAGTCCTGCAACAACAAAAAATAACCGACTAACGTCGGAAAAATTGCTCTCAAGCCACTGGAGAGGGTTTGGCGTCGCCGGTAGCTCACTGGGGCTACGCATGGCTGGTTCAAGTTTACCTGAGAGAGTGAAAAAAATTGAAAATGAAGAGTATTTGGGGCGCTTATATTAGCGGAGGCGGGTAGGTGAAAAAATTGTGAGGAGGCGGGTCTAAAGGGGAAAAAATTATGCGGGGTTTACAAGTGGAATGAGGTTGGTAGGGGATTTAGTGGAGGAGACCGTATTGCAATAAGCATAGTGTAAACCGCCAATCACATGCCCTCCCTACCATGCTTTCAGGTTTCCTCGGCAACATAGCAAAAACAACACAGCATTTTAACTCCCTGTAGGTTATAACTTTTATCCCCTTTTAGTACCAAAAACATACATTCGAAACAAAAACCTTCGGTGAAGAAATGTGCATAACACGACTAAAATATGTGCCACAAATTTCAAATTAGAATAATTTACAGTTGATGGAAACTAAACTAATAGGTTTGCACTTTTCTCGTGCATTGATGGCATTTCTGGTAATCAATCTGATGTTTAAATCTGAAAATTGTTTACTTCAATTCCTTCGATACTTTTCACTGTTCATTGTCAATTGGAACAAAGTTACCTACTTAAACATTTAATCACAGCAGAAACAGATGTGAAAAAAACTGCTCATAAAATCTGATTTACTGATTTGCTGATTTGATAAAACAGTTTATCGTTTGCAGAAAATTTTTTGATGCTCTGAGCATAAAGTTTTGCACTTTAGCTGAAACTAGCCATAGAGGAATAGCTGAAAGTTCGTTTTTTTTGGTGATTGTAGTTAAAGTAGGCCAGCTAGTTTCACTTCGATGGCAATTAATTCCTTGGAAATCTGACCTGGAAGGTGTTATGATCGATCGGAAGCTAGAAAAATTATCCGATAACCCTGAAAAGATAAACACTTCAAAATTTTTGAGCGAGAGTTTCTTGACTGTTTGTTCACAGAATATGACGAGTAATATTTTTCTAATTAATTTATCAATAATTAGAACTGAGATCAATTTAGCCAGCCCAAAAGAACCTAGGAAATACTTGATAATGAAGACCTAGATATACCTTCAATAACTTGATTAAACGTGAAATAAGTAAAATTATCATTTCAATTGAATTAATTGATTTGTTTTCAAAATAAAACAACTGAATGCTTGGATGATTTGTTGATAACGTTTTTTTTTGCTTTTTTGTGTCAAGGAACATTTTTCTTTTGATTATAATCTAATTTGTCCTTTTGGAAAATAACTGCTGAAAATTTTTTGTAATAAAAAGCGAGCATTTTGAAAAGCGTTCCAAAGTATATCGCCTCAGATTGTTCCTTAGTATGAAAATTTAATAAACAAAAATGAGACAAATATTTCTCGCAAAATTTAATGTGGTGTTTACTAGAACTTTTTGTGCCACAGATTTCTCTAAAGTTTTAGTTTACTGTATGATATGAATATCTCAAACCACTGTCTTGCAGTGATTGACAAAACCTGCAAATTTTTGGCAGCTGGTAACTTACATTTTGCTTGAAAATACTTGTACGATTCCCTGCGTTATATAAGTTCCTTTAATTGAAAACATCAAATAAAAATTTGACGGATTGCGTCTGACAGAGCAGTTATAATCGAATGCTAAATATTGAAAAAAAAATTCTTGAGAAAAGACGAAAAATTTGAAAAGAATCTTGAAAGACTATTGTCCACAATTTATATCAGTTACTTCTTTAAGTTGATAGCTCACTGATTGTTTGAAATTTTATTCCTGGCACTTTACATCTGGCGCTTTCAACTATCCCATCCAGACATCTGTGAACAAAAATATAAAATAGGACTCTGATCAACAGCCAAAAAAGCCATCGATTTAAGCAGTGTAGATTGCGAACATATTTGATAGTTTTGTGCGGAATTTCTACGGGTTTTATAATCTATTATTAATTTGAGATAAATCAATCAGTGTAATGTAAGGAAATTAAAGAACTTTCAAAGCCTTGAAACTTCAAATTATTTGAAGCATTTGGTTTCTGAGGAGCAGAAATGCTGTTTTTTGAGCAGGACACTCAAGCAAATATGACAAGGCATCAATCACGAAATGAAAATTTTAGAAACAAGTAATATACGAAATGTATCTAGCTCAACTCTCGTAGCGAAGTAAAATTTCAGTATCATTTAATAGTCTACATTTTGGCAAAACCCTCTTGATTTGGGATCCGTTATCCACTATGTCTATATAATGTAGTCGTTTATCAATTCTTGTTTATTTAACCGAGGAAAATACCGATTCCAACATCTAAGCAAAATCTTATGGCCATTTCCTGAAACCGCTAAAATGTGGAATTAAAAGAAAACTACTGATCTTGTAAATTAAAAATCTGAAAACCTAAAAATGGCAATCTTTGGTAAATGTTGCTTTAGAACCGTTCAATGTCGTGCTAATTGTTAAACCCCAGAAAAAATAATCTACCAACCCCAATTCAAAAGTCGTCGTTTTTAAGAAGATATGTTCAGATTTTTTCAACAAAAGCAACAAAAGCCTTTACGTTTCCTTCTTCCTTTTCGTTGCTGAGTTGGATCTTAAATTTAGGAACTTGTCGGTATTTTCTGTATTTGAACGTAATAAACTGACGGTATTCAATTTCTCAGAATCGGTGTGTTCCATTTCAAACGTAAGAAATCATCGGTGTCTTTGGGTTTTGA